>NC_091822.1:136323623-136623623 GCF_038994185.2 Dermacentor albipictus
GCAATGCCATCCGTGTGCAATTCACTCGGAGAGGGATACAACTGACTCACCGCGCTTTCTCTGCTATAGCGCCGCAATTACACTGCACGAACCATGGCCACTCATTGTTGCGTTACGTGAACTGTCTCTCTGTCTGTCTGTAGGTCCGTCCATCCGTCCGTCCGTCCACATGCCTATATTTCTTGTTATCCCGGTTGCTCGTAATGACTGGTACGCAAACCTGACGTTCCCATGCATGGACAAGCGTACAGGACAGCGTCAGCGTCCTCGTCACTACTTTAACAGACCTTCACACCACACAAGGGTAAACTGTTACTCGCTCCGCCGCTTTAGTTGTAAGAGAATAGAGCAATAATTACTTCGGTATCCTCTCGGGAATGACCCTCTCCGGAGTGGTCACGTGCTCGTAGCTTTAATTCATCTATGAACGTGGCCATTCTTACGAACAGATTCAGCTGAGTTGTGTAATTTGGCACGATTGCTGTTTAGGGTTAATCTACCACGCTGCATACCGGGCGAACGCTCGTCGGGTACGCGCAAACACGGCCTTCCTTGCTCCGTGAACTGTCGACCAAAGCACAGCAGCTACCGCGCCGAACGCAACTCGGCCCCCTTTCGAGCCAACTCTGGCTGTATGCATGGCCCATTAGTCGACGTCGCAACGTTGACTCATTCAGTACGTAAACACATGCCGCAGACCTTGCTTCTTTGCCGTTTCGCATTGCCGGTTGTGGTTCCACGTTTTGCTTCACGAAGACGGGGTCGCGCGTATCTCAGGTCGGGAACAATGGAAAGTCCGGCAACGAGAGGTGTGGTACGGAGGTATGGCGGGGAAACAAAAACACCGAGCATCAATGCAGGATTTCACGTTCCTGGAATACTAGAGTTTGTAACGCTAGCGCGTTCATCCATTCTCCGACGAAAAAAGGGGGGGGGGGGGAAAAAACAAGCTAATAATACCAGACCGCAAAGTGTACAAAGAAGAGCCGCGAGGCGTACGCGGCACCGCATTCTCGATGTGACACGCGCTGATCCAAGATGAATGGATGGCGGTGCCGCGTAATTACCCCTGTGTGGTTCTCGCGGCGGCCTTGGCAGCGGGGGAATCTGGTCGCGACTCCATTACACGCCGCTCGAGACTCGCGCCCCGGCCAGCACCGCCTCTATATCGGCGCCGTCGTCACGCGGCCGTGGCGGCACACGAAGCGGCGCCGGTGCAGGATTTCACGCCGCCGAAGAAGCCGCGCAGCGCGACGTCAGCGGAGCCAGCTTACGCAGAACACCGCCACCCACCCTCCCTCCCGTTTTCCTTCCCTTCTACCCCTCCTCGCGACCACGACGTCCCTGTGCCGCTCCGAACCCGAGACTTTCCATCTTCACGTGTCGCATCCCGAAATCCCCGCATGCCCGAATGCCCGTTTGGTGGCGCGCGTGCCGTATACGCGTGTCTAAACGACTTCATCGCTAATGGCTTTGTAACGCGCTTCCGTGTCCGCGTGCTTTTGATATCTGCCTCGTCCTCCCTGTG
Source organism: Dermacentor albipictus (assembly GCF_038994185.2). Taxonomy (NCBI): domain Eukaryota; kingdom Metazoa; phylum Arthropoda; class Arachnida; order Ixodida; family Ixodidae; genus Dermacentor; species Dermacentor albipictus. Next base: position 136,325,152 of record NC_091822.1, read on the forward strand.
TCCGTGCATATGTGCGCGAAGTTTCTTTTGCGGGAGATGACTGCGTTCTCTGTTGAGAACGCGCTCCGCTGTGAATGCGCGCGACGGGGAATGACGGCTGATGTTGACAGAGCTGTCGCTTCGCTCGTTCACTTCCTACGAGGTATTCATCAACACGGCTAAACGTATGGCGCAGTGGCGTGTTGTATCATGTCCGTCTCAGGTGAGGCCTCCAACAGCCTGTAATGAACGCTACGGCGTGGCATCGCTGCAGGTAAAAGCTTATACGGCTATAAGCGGATAAGCGGGAACGCCTTTTGAGGAAACTATCCCCTCTCCGAAATATAGATTACACCATTCCTGTCCTGACTAAGGCATGCAGTCACACAAATACTCTTGAAACGAGCTTCGACCCTTAACGTTAAAAGAAATTGCGGGTTTGCGAGGAGGCGCTTCGATAAAGAATGGTCCATCGATGCCAATAAAGCCGCCGCAGTCCATCGAGGGCGTACAACCTCGAATCAAATGCGATGCATGGAGAGTGGCGCAGGTAGAAAATAAGGCAAGCGAATAACGGCCAGGTTAGCCAGATCAGATTCTGGCCTAGCCAGAAAGGAATCCATAACACGGAAGTGTGTGAAAAAGAGGAAACGAAAAATTCTACAGAAATTCTGAGAATTGCCTACTAACACGTAAGCATTATTTAGCTTCAATGTTACTTCGCTATTGCTTACGTGGTTTTACTAGCTTGTGCATGCTTACCCATCGCTTTTCGGATGCCAAAGAAATGAAATCCGTGTGCTGAACGGTGTGGAGATGATTTATTAGAAGGCTCCATGTCCCCTTCAAAGCAATCGTATCAACTGAACCTGAACGCCGTCGCAACCCATTTCAGCACAGTTGTTATTTTTTCCTTTTTATTTTCTGTTTTCTTTTTCCTTTTTGGTTACGACGTTGATGTGGCGGCGACGTCGCCAGTTTTTAACGCCACCAATTATTTATTTGTTAATTATTATTATTATTATTATTATTATTATTATTATTATTATTATTATTATTATTATTATTATTATTATTATTATTATTATTATTATTATTATTATTATTATTCACATGTACCAATCAGCTATTCTTTTTATACTCAGCAGTCCTATAGCAGGCTTTTTTGCACACATGGTCGCAATGCGGAAAGGTAAACCTTCAACGCGGCCTGACGAGAACTGTTTTCTCTCTGATCAATTTTATTTTCTTTTTTGTTTCGTTTCAATGGTTCTTTATCGCTTATGAAGCTACCAATCATCTACATCTACGCAATTATTATGACTAAATGTCTTCGCAAATAATGAACTTTTCTGCGGATACAAGGCATTACACTTATTGCATGACAGACATTACGGTTACATAAGCTGTAGTTGCCGGGAAGCGTGAGGCGAAACTTGAGCGTCCTCCAAATATTTTTTCGCTACACAACTGGCAACAACATTTGGAAATGTTCTCATGCATGTCGGCGTGTCTTGCGCCGGGCAATAACATTGTAACAGTGATTATAGCAGTGAAGAACGATCACCGGGCAAAATATAAACAGCGTACGCGTGCCAACATTCAATCGCGCCATTGAGATTTTGACGCTGGCGGCAGCAACACTTGTGGTCCGCAAACACCAAAGTTCACGGGGTTTGCGGGTCTTTCTCAAGTCTAATCGATTTTTGTGTGTGCGTGTCTTAGTTCCTTCGTTTTTGTTCTTGTAAAACATTTTATAAAGGTTGACGCTAATTGTTTCGCAATGCTCATTCTGGAAAACTTTCTTACTCACTAATGCCAATGATTACGGTCTCTTACCCGATTATGGTAAGAAATCCTGCGCAATCTGATTGCAAAATTTTCGTCTGAACCTACTGAACAGCCTGTCTGCACACGGTTGTGAACTGCAGTAACCGAGTGATGAAAATTAAACGGTGTCGGCTTACTGTTATAGTTATTTAATTTTTTCTAGCGCAAAAGAAGGCAGTCGGTGATGGTGAAAATCAATACAGGCGCTCGTCGTGTTGAGCAGTTCCTTCTAATGGCCCGAAAGCAAAAGTATAGACGCGAGATTAGAAACGTATATGCAGGGACTGGGGCGCAGTAAATTGCCAGGCTCGGAAAAGAAGCACGTCTTGCTTCTTTTCAATATACGAGGGATCGTTAAACGCTTATTGCTCACTCGCGAGTTCGGACTGAAGTTGTGACACTTTAATAAAGCTTTGAGAAATTGATGTGGTATGTCATCAGCAAAAGTGGGGAAAAAAGTCACTTATTGGTACATCGTCGTTCTCAATCGTAGTGCAAATACTACTACTACTACTACTACTACTACTACTACTACTACTACTACTACTACTACTACTACTACTTACTAATAATAATAATAATAATAATAATAATAATAATAATAATAAATTAATGCTCATGTTCTAGACCATAGCGAAATAAGTTGCGACGATTGCATTTTCGATCTCAACGCGATATGACGCTCTTGGCGTTGCCTCAATGCATGCGAAGTACACTGCAAACCTCATCGCCTGCATTGTCGCCTGAATCAGTGCGACGCCGAGTTCTTCATTCGTATAAGTACTGCGAAACTTGGTTGAGAAATTCAGGCATTCCAGCCTGAGACCGGATTTCGAAGGATGCGTTGAAGCGAGAGATGCGTGAAGGTCAATACGCCCCCCCAAGCTGCTGTCGCGATTCCTCATTCTACAATTTTGATAGCGTGTTTCCGCGCTCATCCAGCGAGATGTGTTCGTGTTTACCTGCGCGCTTGACACCATGCTGGTTAATTTTGTTAAAATGCGTTGGCGGGCTAGTTGGTATGCATCCTTAATAGAATGTGTAAGCGCGACTAAACAAGGACGTAGAAAGAAGGAGACACAGAAAAACAACGCTGTTTCTGTGTGTCTGTTTCTTTCAAGGTCTTCGTTGAGTCACGCTTACATATTCTATCATTGTTAATTTAGTTAGCAAGCGAATGTTTACAAGTTTATACGGACGATAAAACTACTATCCATACTTCGTACAGCTATCTACTCATTTGCTGTCGCAATCGGTGCTTCGACTTTCGGGCGGTAACTGCGATTTTTTTTTCTTTTTTCGTGCATGACGAATTTCAGAAGGGGCTGTAAATGATACTCGTCGATGTGTTCTTTCCCTCTATTTTGACTACGGGTCATCCGTGTCTGAATCTTTTATCGTCCTCTCTTTCTCAACGTATAACGTTTCGCACTTCAAGGACAAGAAAAAGTACAGCGTCTCAGATTCAAGTAAATGTACAGTGTAGTCTCTCTATAGTGCCCGTATTGTATTGCCATCTGTAGACGCATGTGGAAACAGGATTTCCCTGGACAGCGCCAAACAAAAAATTTCCCGGCGCCCGCCGTTGTTGTCTACAAATCCTTCCGCCGAGAAGCCCTCCGCAAGTCAGCTTACGTTATATCAGGCTTTATATATTTCTCCGTTCCCTCCCGTCTTGCTTCTTGCTTTTCTCTTTCTCGTCGTTTTTTTTTTTTCCCCGCTGTCTGCCTCCAACTCTTGCCGAAGTGCGCTCAGCGCCCCTCAGCACGGGCGAGCGTCTCGTTTCGACGTCTCGTTTCGAAGCAGACGCGTTGGCGACTGATTCTCCTGCATTTAGTATAGCGCCGGTAACGGCACATGATATACGACCGTACGTCACTTCCGGAACGCCCGATCGACGTCGGATCTCTAGAGCGCGCTAGACTGCAAAGAGGCGAACAAAGATTTCTCGAATGGCGGCTCGCGTCGTTGTCGCGAGTATATAGATTTAGTCCGAACAAGAAACTTAAAGGCCGTCTGGAACTGTTCCGCTTCTTTTGCCCGCGCTATACCGCCGCTGCCAGTCATGCTCTCTGCGAAGACGCACTTGAAGCAAGTCAGGCCTCGCCGTCACTGCCGCAAGATATGCGCGTCGCGGCCATCGCGGCGGCTAAAATAAACGTTTTCAGTGCGTGAAATCCGCAGCGTGCTTTTGTTTTGCGGCTTTCATATCGGCTGCTCGTCTCTCCTCTAAATGTAAACGGCTCGCCGTCATTAGGATAGTTACTTATGGTGTCTTCAGCTCGTATAAACAGTGGCTACAGAATGCACCTCACGATGAAGGCTCGTAAGAGCGCTAAGAGATTAATAGTGCGTGCGTGCGTGGGTGCGTGCGTGCGTGCTGCGCAGGGAATGTTACCGAATGTGAGCTATAGTTGAGATAGACGTGCACATTAAGACTGAACAGAACGTAGACGAAAATAAGTTCGCTCTCCTGACAGCGTGTTCGTGGCCGGGTGGTGTGCATGCCTTCACTTTGAAGCAACGTCCAATCTGGTCTATATATAACCGTCCTTAACCTGTCTAAAATACAAAACCACAAAACGTGTTAAAGAAGACGTGTGAGACACTTAACTATATATGATCGTCGGGACGACCACCGCACAAGTGGCAGAAATGTTTCTACCATGGAAAGAAGACTTGCTGCATCGCGATGGTGTGCATTTTAATGCATTCACAGTTTCGTCTCGACAGCAGCTGGCTGTCTGCCAGCTCTATGGCTGCTTCCGTCTGCTGTGGCGGTTTCGATGGGTGCCGCAAAAAAATAATAATAAGTAAATAAATGTTTCCGCTATCGTTATTCTTTTTTCTGTGACAGGCGAGAGTTCATTACCGAGACCCATCGCGAATCCGTTTGATATCATTATGAGCGTTTATGCTGAATATTGCGTGGTTTTGTCATTTAATTAGATGTACCGCGCGTTCCACTTTATGCAGTTCTTCAAAATGACTATCTAGGGAAGTGTTTGCGAAGATGAGAAGTGGGTTTTGTATAGTCCACACATGAAACTATCGGGAATGCGATATATAATATATATCTGCCATTTTATTTATTTATTTATTTATTTATTTATTTATTTATTTATTTATTTATTTATTTATTTAAGCTGACAGCCCCCTGTATTGCTGCGAACTGCTAAATAGTTGACCTGTTTCAGCTCACCAATCATCACTCTTCATTCATTTATCAATTTAGAGTTGTGGAGAAATCGGATACCCAATGTACTTGTAGCCAACATTTCAAATAAACAAACAAACAAACAAACAAATAAATAGATAAATAAATAAATAAATAAATATACATTCGTGTACGCATGCAGATTCTGTGTTCACCGTTTACTCACCTCATTCTCTCTCTCTCTCTCCCCGCATGTCCGGCGCTGCAGCGATGGCGACAACTCGGCGAAGAGGCCGCTCATCGTCCGCAACGTCGAGACCGGCAAGATGCTCGTCGACTCCCTGCACAAAATAGCGAGGAACGTGAGTCTGCTATTCGTGCCTAGACTCCTTTGCTTCTCGTGCATTACCTTCGGTCGTGAACATCTTGAAAAAGAAATGAAATACCGCCAAATTACGCATATACTACGACGTTTTCGTGTCGCTTATCGGCGAGTCAAATTTGCTTGTCTCATCATAATCGGATATCAGATCTCAGGGAAGCGAACTTGCTGCCTTGATTTTTTTTTTCTTTTGTAGAGTGTGATGAAAATTTATTGCGATTTGTGCTCGATTTATTTTTTTTATTTTCCAGGAAATAAAGCCACTTTTGCTTGTTATATACTAAAGCGTGTACTACACGCAGGATTTTAAGTAATTTATAAAGCGAGAGAATGTTTACACCGGCAGAACGGTTACAAACTTGAATAGGGTTACAAAATAAAAAAAAATCAGCTAAAGAAGACCCAGAATAGTACTTGTGCGAAAGACTTTCAAAAAATTTAACTATGATATGAAAACCGGAAAATTAGGAATAAATAGCGGATTGTTTTAAGCTGCCAACTATATAAAGAAAACATATGTAAGCAAGCTAGAAAAAGTATGGGACAAATTATCTTTTATGTTTAACTGGAATATTGAAATAACACTGCGCGTAATGTGGGAGACGTCGATTCGGCTCCCACCTGGAGCAACTTGCTTTTTTTTCTATTTCCCTTAGATTTTTCTTATTATTTCTACATTTGGAATCAAACATAAGAAGTCGAAGCAGAAAGTTCTTGCCCCTTTTTTTTATTAGCCAAAATAAGGTACATACAGGTAACTACAAATATGGGCGTACTATTCTACGTACCTTACTCTATTTTTAAACGCAGTCCCCACACCGGTTCAGACATTTCTACCACCGCAGCACCAAATTTGAGATGCCCCTGTGCCATGTTGTCGTCAGTCGGCGATGCACGCGGCCTCTCCGAACGCTCATTGTCATGCAAGTCTTCACGGCCTCTTGCGAACTCACAGCACCACCGCCTCACACTTCTCAAAGCGGGACACCTTTCCCCATACGTGGACGGCATTTCCCTGTGGATTTCGGTGGGCGTTCGTCCCTTGCTCCATAGAAAACCAATCACACTTCGTTGCTCGTACGCCGTGGACGTGTGAAGCACAACCGCCATCTTCAACAACTGTTGGCAGCGCCGTGCCACAGAGCTACCTCCAGATAAGGCCGGGCCGGTCCAAGAAAGGTCCGTTGCTGGGGATGGATATGTTGATTTTACATTTACAGCCGTAATTTGGCTAAAAAAAATTGGGGCATAGACTTTCTGATTCGCGCTCGTATAACAAGTTCTCGGATTTTATTGTCTGTTTTCTTCGTATGGTTGTAACTGGAGACCGGATTATAGGCAACCGCCTATTTACTTCCTCAGGTCAGGGCCTCACTGTTTTGGTGTGTGAGCATGAACTATGGGTTAAGAAGTGCTTTAGCACTGACATTAAAGTGTCTGTTTGTGTTATTCGCGCGTACATATGCATATTTGCTTTTAGCACCTGCAAATGCTTTTTTTAGGGGGGAGTGAGCAGATTCGGTTACTTCCTTCCATAAAGCCTGTAGCAGCATCGATCGACCCTGTCGCTAATGGCAGGGTACTTGACAAAATGACACATAGGAAATAAAGGCAATGCGTTGCCAATGCCTAGCTTGATCTTTGGAGGGCCTCTCACCATATGCCCGACGCTTGCAAGCAATGCCGCATCAGAATATCGCCAAAAGCTTTCTTCTGTGGCAGTGAACAAGCAACTCCATGCCAAACCCTAGGCGAGGATTTGAGGACAGACGCATAACTTCTAGCAATATGTCACATGGACTGTAGCTTGAAAACACTGTTTAATATATCGTTCTGCGAGGCTGTTAGACGGAAGCGCGCAAATTGCGCTGGAAGTGATGTCGAGTGCAGCTACCCGGTCCTCTATTTTTTTTTTCGATGCCTCGGCCCCTTTTGTTGTTTTACAGAAACACCAACTGATGGAGGTTCACCTAAACTGTGTATTATATGAGAAATAAACTTCACTCCTCTGCAATACATCTTGCTCTCACTCTGGCCTGCCCTGCTATTTTTACTCTGTTCTAACCTATAATAAAGAGAGAAACGCTTTGCGAAAATGAAGTCACAGCGATGTTACAAAAAATTAAACAAGCGCTCTTGTGAACAGCTCACAAGTGAAAAACAGCAACCACACCATGGCCGTACGTTTAATGCACCCTATATGTATGGCAGCAGCAGCTGCTGAAAGAAAGTTTGCGCAAACATTCTCTATGTCTTAAACAAGAAGCATTTCGTTCTGTTGTCGTTGTTTTTCGTTGTGCTCATAGAAATTATGGAGAGCATGAAGATCGTTGAACACACGGAAATGCAAAAGAGTGATCGAGTCACCTGTGTTGATGTCGAGCCCTCATTTTCACCTTGCAGGCTTCTTCTGAGTGAGAAGAGGCGCAACCGTCTACTACAAAAAGGTTGAGATGATAAAGATATATATCACTTTTGCAACATTTGCAAAGATTTGTAAACGTACGCCCTTCACTGTTCTGTTTATCTTACCAAAATATTGTTTTTGATTCAGTAGGCACAATTGTCTTCCTTCACTCACTAGCACTTGATACCTCATTGTATGCAGGTATGTCTGGCTACTAAATATACACTACCTGCTTGATACAGCATTGCATTACGCGTGTTGGTTGCACTATGTGGATTGACTAAAAAGCGTGTGGCCAGAAGTAGAGTGAATCGATCGATCGCTTAATATGGTTGCAGCGTTTCAGACCCCACAAGCGAAGGCTACATCAGTTTATTACCATCAATATTGACAACACATATTCAGTTCAAACAAGCAAGCGAACAAACAAACAAACAGGTCGTAGTTTGCGAACAGTTTGTGGTGCTTATTTCTACCACGAAATCGTCCCAATAAATAATAAATAAAAGGGGGCATTAGGTCACTGCCCTAGGGGCCTAAAAGGGACATTCTTCAGCCTGTAAATTCGGTAATTAATTGCAGCTAACAACAACAACAACAACAACAACAACAACAACAACAACAGATCATGCCCTTCAGATCCCGAAGTTATTCTTCTCGCAGGTTGTCTTAAATTTGTGTCAGGGACGAAGTCTTACAGTCGGTAAGCGGTAGTCGCCATTGAATGTAGTTTACTGCTGTAACGCGGCCCAGAGCATTGAGATGCATCTTCGAAGGTACTCGGAGAAGTACAGGCGGCACCTATCAAATTCGAGCTTGTCCACCGGCCGGGAACGTTAAGTAAACACGTCTTACTTTCAAAAAGTTCGTCGTCTCTTTCCTGCATATGTTAGAAAATCAACCAGACTGACTGATCTCTTTTGTTAATAGCCTTTAATTTCTAATCACAATTCGGCCAAGGTATAGAATAAAACGAGGCTGGCTCAGAAAAAAAAAAGGGAAAGAACAGTTGAAACCCGCACATGGCATGCAGCGCGCTTAACACTCAGTTTGTCGTCGCCGTGCTGCGAGTGCGAGCTGGCTGAAGACATTGAACACGTGTTGTCTCACAGCCGGTGCTTTACCTCGGCAAAGTTTGCTGCAAAGACGCTAATTCGCATATGGGCAGCCTAGGGTACAGACGAATGCTTTCCTATGGATCCAAGAGGCAGAAACTGGGCCGCAGTCCGAGTGGGGAAAGTCCTTCTGCTTGAATTACGCTGTAGTTACGACTTGTAGGCCTTGGAATATCTAGGCCTGATTTGTCCGTGTTTTCTGCATTTTATTTTCTTTGCCTTACCTCTTTTTTTCCCCTTTGCCTTCGTCACGAAATTTCAATCACTACCATATAGAAAGTATAAAATCCTGAACGTAGCAGAGTTCACATCTTCAGCTTTCATTAATCCCTCGGGACGCTTAATATCTGTCCTCCGGCTGTTTGTTCACTGCGCGCAGAAAGGTGTTCGATGGAAAAGAAAATATGTATGAGAGGGCCGGTCACATTCACCATACCCCCGAGAATGTAAGCCCCCGCTATACGGATTGTTCTCTTTCCTTAAAAAAAAAAATCTTTTTAATACTCGTATGGTCATTTCTACTGGCTATATATATATGAAAAATACACATTTCGATTCGTGAAAACCACGTGTCGTTGTAGCGAGAGCGACCACCCTTTAATACTTCCCGGCATTTATTCAACGACTCCCATTGGAACATACGTGATTACACACCTTCCCGCCCCCTCAGCCCCAACCCCACGTGGCCGTTAACAAAGGACGTTTGGCTAATGCCGTAATTTCGTGTTCCGTCACGCCGCAAAAATAAGAGTTACAAAGAAAGAGGCAGGGTGAGGGTAGTTGGGTGAGAGGGAACGCAAGGGAAAGGGTAACATAGGATTTGCTCGCACGCACATACGTACGAGCGCAATCGCGCATACGCTCACGCACAGAGGCCTGCGCGCGCACACACACACACACACACACACACACACACACACACACACACACACACACACACACACACACACACACACACACACACACACACACACACACACGCACACACACACACGCACGCACACACACACACACACAAACACACACACACACATGCATGCATGCATGCACACGCATGTGCACATACGCACGCGGACACACACGTACGACCCGCATGGACACTTATGCAAACCCAATCGCAAACACCCTCAAGCGAGCAGGAGAAAAACGCGCGCGCACACACACGCACAAAGAAAGGACGAAGAAATGATCTCCGCACGCGCAATTTCAGTAAAACCTCAAAGCGCTGCCACATTTCGGCAGGATGTCATGTCTCGTTAAGGGGCACCGTAGCGTTTTCTGGTTCACTAGGAATGAAAGCGCATTGTATGTGCCATGTGAACGCGGGGTCCACATTACTCCCCGTTGAAAGTGCACTCTCTTGAGCATGTGCTGCGGCAAGAAACGAAAAACAGACGTAGAGAAAGTCGATCAGACTTCTACAGTATATACCGTATACAGTTTCACGGGCGTGCTCTCGAGAATCGACTAAATCAACCGCTAACGAAGACTCCTGCCACGTGTGTGTTTCTTTTTTTATACTTCCTGTTTTCTTGGTTTTTGACCAGTTCTTTGCCAGCTGCCTACTTGGAACACGTGAAGAGACACCATTAGTAACCATAATAGGCAAGAATGGGTTTTAACATCAGAGAGTGCAAGTAATTCTTGGGAGCAATAAACACACAAAAAGAAAAGGCTTCAGGCATTTCTCTTTAATTCATTTGGGGCAGCGTACTTTTCTTTTTTCTTGTTTACGGCGTTTAAGGGGGCCCCTTTATACCAGATCCCATTTTATTTCTCCTGATTATTCTATATTTGCAGCGGAAACAACCGCTCTTCTATTTCTTTCAACAGTACTCGTACTTGCCGTTTCTTCTTAATATACTCTTGTTCAGTTGCGTGGGCACTCTCATGTATATTTGAATCAAGTTGGACCTGCGCAGAGCTTGAAGCAGGCATTACCCACGGCTAGCTGCTGCCGTGAGAGTAATAGGGTGTTGTATGTGTGTGTTTTCTTTATTTCTTTCCCGCACATTTTTTTTTATTGCCTGTGGCAAGTAGCACGATTTTAACCCTTGATTTGAATTACTATATTAAGCGATCATAACTTTCACGAGAAATCAAAAGGCCTAATTGAATAGCTATGATAAGTAGACTAATTATCTTTTTAACTAATTACTTTACCACACATACTTCAATCTACGAATTGTCGCTAGTGTGCTTGCAACGCATACCAACTTCGAATGAATTCTGCGGATGGCACCGGTTTCAACATATACGCCTTCAATGCTGCGTTAATAATGCACTGTTGTTCCACTTACTTTTTATTAAGCAAACGCTGTTTTACGCATTAGAACACAAAAGTGGCTACAACGCCAATGCATCTTGTCGGACACACTGAACATTAATATCTCGAAACTGGTGCAGTACTTACTGAGAGTATGTTCCAACTGGATATGAATTGCGAACTCACCGGCTACACCGTTCGTAGATTGAAATATGTGCCGTAATGTAATTTATTAAGAAGTTCATTAATCCAGTTATGTTAATGATTTAATTACGCATTTTGATTTCTCGTAGAAAATATGGCCGCCTCATCGAGTGCCTTAGATCAAAGGGGGGAATTGTGCCAACTGTCATAGGCCATATTTAAAAAATTGGGTTCAGCTAAGAGAGAGAACAATTTACTTCCGGAAAGGCAGATAAGTCGGCCTAGGTGCAGCTAAAAAAAAAAGGACAGAAAGACAAAAGCACTCGGTGTAGGTCATGCGACTGCACTATTTATCTTCGCGTATTGTTTGGGCCTGCATGGCAGAAGTATTTGTTTGTACTTATCGCTAAATCGTGCCGATGCCTTGCTTATACTGGTATTACTTTGAATCACGTGCAGTCTGTTGGAGAAGACATGGCAAACTTCCGCTGCGTATCATACAGTTCTGAAAATTTTTTCTGAGTAGTTCACGAATATCATTCTCATTACGCTTGCCCGACTATCCTTGGGAGGCCTCCTTCAAACATAGGTGCATTCACCACGCCCCTCAAGAAACAAGAGAGATAAAGAGCGTAGCGGGAAATCTGTGTCTTTCTGTTCGTACACATGTTTCCACCACATTGCGCGCATATGCGACCACTAAATTGGATTTAGTTTACATTGGTATGTCTTGAACGATTCGAAAGCGAGATGAAGAGAGACCCCCAGTGAGTGGCTGACCTGAATATCGCGTTGTAGATAATTGTACGCTCAGATTAACTGCGTTTGGTTAGGTTCCATTCAGTGCTTCTGAATTTGCGCGAGGCGAAATGAATAAATTAAATCGCACAAGCAACCGACAGGAACAACGTGGCGGTTGCTCCGCAGCGTCCACAGTACAACTGCACGAGCGGCGACACACTGCAGCAGCTGCTTTTTGCACACGGCACGTGCAAACTATAACCAGCGGTCACGGCGTAGGAAAGCATAATATGAAACAGCGGGCGCATGTGCAAATCTTTATTTTGAAAGTATAAACCGTCGGAAAAGGGATTGATAGGTAGAGAGGGTAAGAGTAATCCATTACTATCTTCATCGCGTGGGTCTTTTTCTTCCTTTTCATTTTCTTTTTTTTATTTAATATTATCATTATTATCTTTCTTTTGTGTGTGTGTATTAGTGTGTGTGGCTCTACAACCGTTCTCAAATATCTACCCGATGTTAAGGCACAAAATAACACTTTCGTTCAAAAAGAAACAAAGAAGAACCTCTGCTCGCTATCGCGTTACACGGCAATCTGTCCGGCCGATTTCTTTGCAATGTTCAGCGCCCACGCAGTCATGAATATTTTAGGTCTTGAAATCGGATCAGGGTTAACGGAGTGTACGTGCGCTTGGTTTTTTCTTTTTTTTTTTGCCTAAAAGCGAGCGCATATTTCGCGCCACCTAATGAAACTTCGGCGTCAGAAAACGTCAATCTAGAGCGCCTGACTTTCTGACCTGGAACCCGAGAACAATAACCGTTAGAATTTTTGCTTCGTTTGATGACGGCGTCGTTTTTCGTTGATCTTCGTGTTTCGTTTTCTTCACGCTGCCATTTCCTGCTCAATGTTGGCAGAAGTCTACGAGAGTTTGCACCATCGTGGTAAATTGATCGCGGCGATTTGTAGTTCCTACTTTTTTTTGTGTGTGTGATGCGCTAAGCACGCACGGCTCGTATTGCGAGCAAGCTTTTCTCAGTAATGCCCGTCCGCGCGACGTGATCACGCATATCGCGCCCGGCTTACGCTAACCGCAGTGTGCATGTCGCATAGTCCCATGCAGTGACTAACGTCTCAGTGTTTAAATATTTTTTTTTTCATATCTGTATTCCTTTAAGTGAGCTCGTGCCGATTTAAACGAAGGAGAAACGCAAGAAAGAGTTGAGCAATCGCAAGGGCCCACGAAGCTGCCGATTATCCAAGCTTTTTTTTTTTTTGCTCACTTTGGTTGAGAAAAAAAATGTAAACTTGTGACTCGAAAAACGACAGCGTCGATTAATAGCGTAGAACAAATATGCTGGGCTGGGCATAACGGAAGTCACGGTCAATAATTTTAATCCTGCGGGTCACTTCGGTTAAAATGTAGCCTTGGTGTTCTTTCTCTCTCATTTATAATTATCTTTTTCTTTCGTTTCGTAGCTGCTGTGAAGGTCATTTCGCGCCGTATCGCCTGAAATGCGCGCACTTTTCAGCTTTACTGCGTTTAAGTCTGCAACTGCATGACAGCTCGTGTTTGCCTCGAGATAATGAGCAAATAGCACCGTGCCTTTTTTGGTCGGTCGCAGTCATGCTTCGCCGAAATTTTTGCCATTAGGTAGCTTCAGTACCTCGCTAGCGAAAGGGTTAACTGACAGGCTTCAGAGAGGGTGCGTGAGTGCTTTCTTGTAACAGCTTTCGTTCCGTTTTATTTTCTGCATTAAACCAATTTGGAAAATATTTGAAAGCGAATCGAGAAATGTGTTCATCCTGCAACATTTATTTCATAGATTGTTTGAAGATAAGGAATGTAGAAAAGGGGCGTGTTCTATTGACATCAAGAGATAATATCTAACCAGGGGCGTCGCCGGGGGGGGGGGAGGGGGGAGGGGTGCTGTAATAGGGCTTCAGCCCCCCCCCCCCGAAATTTTTTCGTGCTGTCATGCCCCGCCGGCCAAAACAGCCCCCGTCACCGGAAATCATTCCGGATTTTGTCTAGAACGTCTTTTATTACACTCGAAATGACACTTCGGTGCGATCAAAGTGAACTCTGGCTGGACTTCGTGGCAACACCCATGCACCGGGAGTCACATAACGCAAGGAGCCCCATCCAATCACAGAGTTTCAAGGGCGTTTCGATGGTGAGCGTGCTCGTAGCGGCATCTCGCGGAGGCTGACGAATCTGAGGAGCACATGGATTTCAATTTCGAAACTTTATGGGTATACACTTCCGACAAACTTCTGATGCGAAAGGTGAATTGACATATCGAAAATCGTGCTTTACATTTTGAATTCCGGAACCTCGTGGCTTTAATGCTCTTATAAACATATGACTCCAAAGGTGCCTTGACTTTTCTAAAGTCGTACATCGCACCATATAACGAGACAAGCCAAATCAACATACTATCAAACAATATGACAAAGCACGCAGCGGGGTCCGATGAGACGAAGCCTTGTGGTGGTTCATTTGCGCCGTCATGCCACAGAAAATAATATCAACCTTTTTTTTTTTTCACTTGCGCCAAAGCATCCATGTGAACGCACTAAAGCCAGTAAAGGTAACAACGTTCCTATTTATTTTTCTACTTTGCCTTATTCACGAGCACACATCGAGCCTCTTCAATTCTCTTGTTCTCGCTACCCGCAGGCTGCCAGTGCCAGCCAAAGCACATGCGTTTTTCTCGTGTTACCCGGACCACCGCGAGGCGCACTTCGGTGCGCGTTTGTTTTAATCTCGCCGAGTGGACTGTCGCCTGGGAGAGTTTTGGACGGCCTCTGGCTAGCAGACGAGTAAAAGAAACAATGGTCGCTCGCCGTCATCCCTCTGGGGACTCGACGGATTGCAACGCGGTCGCTTGAGCTCAACCTCTCTGGAAAGTCTTGTCTCGCCGATGAAGGATACCGAGCAGTATGCGTATATGGTTCTCTGTGGACCAAGCGTCTCCCGTTTTCTTTGATATTCCATCAGTATGTGCCCAAAGCAGACATTGGACTGTGGTCAACATGATTTCCTTCACGTTTATTCATGTCGGTGCCACCATCCAACAAAAGAAAAAGCAACGACATTGTTGCGGCGCAGCGAATTGTCGCATGGTGAAAGTTCGATTTTCTTAGTGCGTATTCTTCTGCGTAAAGTAATCCGCCGCGCAATGCTTCAGTTGCCGGATATACTCTTATTACTTTCTTGCGATAGCAATTATGTGGACACTTCAGGCGCATTCCTGCCGTCGCCGTCTCCCTCATGTTTCGTATAAAGTCCAAGGGTGATAACATCGTGAACGCACGCGGCATGCTGCATGCGCGAGTGAAAGCGTGGGGGGGGGGGGGGGGGGGGGGTAGAGCAAGGTAGCGGCTTGGACTTAATAAGCCACATTGAACATCATAGAGGTTTCGGCCTTTCAACACTAGCTATTTTCTTAGACGTATCAAAGGCTTATGATAGCGTCCTTCATAGCTCAATACTAAATAGTTTGCAGGCCATAGGTGTACAGGGCTATCTTCTGCGATTCATTCACTCGTTCGTCAGTGATCGTAAAATTCAAGTACGGTTAGGAGTACCATAAGTACCGAAAGGGTGGTATCGCGAGGTGTACCTCAGGGAAGTGTTTTTCCCCAACGCTCTTTAATGTTGTAATGACTGGTTTTCCCGCTGAAGTGCAAAAACACCGCAGGCATGTCCATATGTCGACATATGCGGACGACATTTGTATTTGGTTAACCGGATATCAACACAATCATTTCGTTCCGATAGCTCGACAGGCATTACTTTCAGTTTAAAATTACCTTCAAATTGTTGGGTTGACTCTCTTGGTGGAAAAATCTGGCTCCATCATGTTTCCAGTTAGAGGAAGACGGTATGCGCGGCTGAAGATAGACCTTGATCAATCTTGCCTTCGTCAATTGAAGCACAAGTGCTTTTTGGGCGTCATTATTGACTACCGTCTACAGTGGCGACGAGCTGTGGACTCGATTGTGACATCTCTATCTTCGCGTCTCAATAGGATCCATAGAGTTGCAAATGAGCAATGGGGAAATCACCCTTCTTCAATGATCAGGCTGCACGATGAACCGGTGACGAGTCGAATAATGCACCAGCTCCCTTTAATTTCCCCCTCGCTTTCTTTTAAATTACCTGCAGTGCACGAATTTCGCCTCCACATGGTGACCTTAGGAGTGACTATTTTTAATTGTGAGGGCTGTGTCTGATTTATGTGATT
The DNA here is from genome assembly GCF_038994185.2 of Dermacentor albipictus. Taxonomy (NCBI): domain Eukaryota; kingdom Metazoa; phylum Arthropoda; class Arachnida; order Ixodida; family Ixodidae; genus Dermacentor; species Dermacentor albipictus. Next base: position 136,341,424 of record NC_091822.1, read on the forward strand.
TATTTACTTTGAGTGCCGCTACGGTAGAGCAATTTCCGGCACCAACTGCAAGGCTAATCCCACCAGTAGTCTACAGCCACTCAACTCAACTCAGCTTCTCCTGCGCAATACATTGGAACAAAGGAAAGCGTCATTCAGCTTTTTCCATGGCCATTGCATATGTGCAAAAATGTAGGCAAATTTTTTGAGTGACAAAGTTTCATCAAAATATTTGTCCTCAACTAGTTAATTTCATGGCCTTTACATTTTTCATATAAGCAACATGCACTGCTTTGCCGGATTCGAACTAATATATTTCAAAAGTTCGCGTGATAGTCTCTTTACTTATTAAATAGACAAAAAAAAACATGGAAGCATTTATATCAGTTATTTCGGGCGCAATTTTTGGGATATACGAATATATTCTTTTATGTAAAAAATATATACTTTACTTGTCTTGACAGGGCGTAGCGTTCAAAAATTCATTTGCAGCATCTTTGGCAATGGCAATGCATTTATTCATGTATTTGATCCCTCGACAAATTCAATAAAAAGGAGGCCGAGCTGCAACGTGATGCGTCTGTCAGTTGTAACGGAATAACAGAGCGATATTAACAGAGCATAACTGCTGCCGAGGCAAGCGAAACTCACTCGGAAGTGGTGCAGATATATTTGAAAATTTTCACGCATAGGACGTACCTGTCCATAGGCTGAACACATAGCGCACGATGGGCTATTGTGTACCCCAGTTCTTCCTTTCGTCCACGTGTGTTATGCGCGTTTACACGCTTACACTTGGAGAGTGCTGGGAGGAAGGCCTTCGTTCAGTAAGGAAACCATCCTGGACTTTACTGACCGTGGCTGCTACTGGGGGCTATGGCTGTCTCGCCGAATACCTCACACGCAGTACAGCGCTCATGTAAGGAATAAGCTTATGTATATAAAACCATTTGTACTATCGTTACAGTTGTACCAGTCACCGGCTCTGTTCTCTGCGGAATTTGCCGCAGTGAAACAACAAACGGTACCCAGATATATCTGCTGTAATAAACATACTGCTTCAAGCGCGTGATTCCTGTAATAAAGCGAAGCATTCTATGCCATGTATCTCGCGGTTTGGCGCGTCTGCTCGGTCAGTTTCTCGCCCGAGTAAAGTGGGCCGATCTCTGAGGCAGTTCAATACCAAACAAGGGCTGATCCCGAATGCACCGTAATCTACGATGGCAAAGGTCGCACTGTGGACGGTTTCCATGTGCTGCCATCTTGGAGGGCATTTGCGTAGTCGCTCTATGCTGCAGAACGTGGCGCTGAATAACAGTTTTACAGCACCTAATTACTCGCTTAACGAAAGCTTCCCTTCAAATAGATTCCAAAGGTGGACATGCATGATTTCTTTCCACTGCAAGTTTTGTTTATGGTAACTATTAACCGATTCGGCTCAACGACCGATAAGTAGCTGAAGCTACCTATCCGGATACTTCGGCGCTCCACTGACATCTGCCAATATCACCGCCATTTTCTACCCTTCCCTGTGTTTGGGGTTCCTGCAGATGCAAACGCTACTTTTCCGACTATCACGTCTCTCTCTCTCTCTCTCTCTCTCTCTCTCTCTCTCTCTCTCTCTCTCTCTCTCTCTCTCTGTTTTTTTTCTTCTCTCATTTGTTTTGTGAAAACATCGCAACAGCACTATGGAGAATAGGGCGTACACGATGTTTTCGGTCAACTTCCGTTCAGATCTTCCGCCTGTCCCGTTTAACTGATGGCGAGTCGCATCTCCATTTATCCACCGCCTTCGCCCCGTTACTGGGTCCTAAACACGCCCGCACGTATACTTCGCACGAAACGGCAGCGACCATACGGCATTCGGTATACACGAAAAGGCCGAATCCTCCCTCTCCTTCTCTCTCTCTCACGCGCTTACACGTAACAAGCAAAACAAAGCCGAATGGGACGAAAGCGAAGAAGAACCACCGCGTGAGCAGATGCTGATGCCCTAGAGCAGGCCCCAACTCGCCTCGATCCCTAGCCCGCGCGCCATTTATCAAAAGCCGCGGTGGACAACGCCCGCTCACTCAGTGTGGGCCGGCCCCATTTGGCCTCCGGGACGGCGACGCTGACCACCGCGCTGTCCTCTGTCATAGTCCACGTCGCATGCGTGACGCGTGTCAGCTTGAACTCTCTTCTTCGCGACTGTAGCGCGGGAAAAAAAAAGAAAGGTTAAGAAAAAATGGGGACGAAAGGAAAGCCTAATATAGAACAAAGGCGGTAGGAGGGGAGGTGGAAGGAGATAGGTGGAGCCTCCTGCAACGCACGACTCCCGCCAGAGGATGTCGCCGACAAGTAGGAGCGCACAGGGAAAAGCGGACTGCTTGCTTTTCTTTTCCTTCCACCGCCCCCCCCCCTCCCCCGCCCCCGTCTTTTCCGTTTCGAAGCGATGTAGGCAGAGAAAGATGGACATCGACTAGGAAACGGCGTGAGGGAGGACATTCGCCGAGTGCCTCGCTCAGATGGGCCCGTTTTATTTCCTTTGTCCCACCTACATACGCTTACTTTTTTGTGCGCGTGTTTCTTTTCCGGTTCTCGCAGCCGCTTCCGTGTACGAGCACCATCTGCCAGGGTTCGCTGATGTGCGGCCCGGTGCGGCGTAACGGCAAGGATCCTCGGTCCAAAGAAGAGGTGCTGCAGCACGCCAGGGAGTTCCTGGACCAGTTCTACACGAGCATCAAGAGGTATATTGCTATTGTTCTGGGCCGGTAGGTCCTGGACCAGAAAGGCAAGGATAGGGTGGGAGGGGAAAAGTGGGTGGAGTGGTGATGGTTTCCGGTGTTATCTAGTTAACTATACCAGGGTCTTATAGATTAGGGTGTAGGTTTTCTTGACTAGACAGCCCTGAGTCCGAGATGCCATACTTACTTGTTTTTGTACAGTTCGCTACGAGATATCGATATGGGAAGCGGGTGAGTTGTGCTTTTTACATCGCACTTTGGAATCCTGTTCCGTCGAATGAAGAATATGGGGCAATTAGTAGCAGTCCCACAACTGACGTCGTTATATATATATATATATATATATATATATATATATATATATATATATATATATATATATATATATATATATATATATATATTCTATGTTCTTCATTTTCGTTCGCTTGTTCAATGGCTTTGTCTCACCTTTAAATGTCCGGACGGGGTGTTTACTAAGATCGTCATCTTCGTTTCTGTTACTGGATAAGAATGGTAATGCTTAGGACGAAATATTTAGCGTTCCACTTTCTCGCAGTAGTAGCCTCAGAGAGCATTATTTACATCAGTATTACGGCTTCGCAACAGGTGACAATATTGTACTTTGCTTTTGCAATTAACAAATAACACTATGCATTTGGACTTTAACACTCGTACTTTTTACAGATTGGCCAACAAGGATTTCTTTTACCCGCCGTGGTTGCTCAGTGGCTATGATGGTGGGCTGCTGAGCACGAGGTCGTGGGATCAAATCCCGGCCAGGGCGGCCGCAATTCGGTGGAGGCGAAATGCGAAAACACCCGTATACTTAGATTTAGGTGCATATTAAAGAACCGCAGGTGGTCGAAATTTCCAGAGTCCTCCACTACGGCGTGCCTCATAATCAGAAAGTGGTTATGGCATGTAAAACCCCATAATTTATATAAGGACTTCTTTTAAAGCCTAAGAACTGCTATGGCTTCCAATATTACGTATTTTCTTTTTCGTTTACTTGCCCATTGTAGACGCACAAGAGTACAGAGCACGCTTAAGCGGGCTTAATTCCTTTATCCCTACACTGATTGACCGTTGCTAACTCTTATGAGTAACTCGTGCTGCTGGAAAATCTAATCATATTTGCAGCCACTACAACTACTTCAGCTGGTAGCTAGAGGGGCTGCCCAGGAATGACTGGTGTGCCATGCACTTCTTTTCTTTTCTCAACTTTCTTTTCTATGAACACTATATTATGGTTTCGCTCTGCAAATCAGATAACTGCCGCGTTTACTATTGTTCTCGAAAGCTGCAAGTCCTAATGAAACTTTGCGATTAGCTCTTATACTGTGTTTGCCCACGTCCGTGAGTGTATGTGACCTTCGTGTTTCTTGCTCTCTTCGCGTGTGTTATATTTCTCACCCAGTGCCTAATGTAGCATTCCAGGCCGTCAGCGTATGAAGACACCTCTGGCATTCCATTAAAATCGGCATCTCTCTCTCTCTCTCTCTCTGCCACTATACTTTTCACAAGTGTGTTCTCCTCTCGCGCGTTTCCGCTGAAGATAACCCCTTTTAGTGACACGTCCTGGCGTTCACCTTCTTGAACTACGTGCAGGTTCCACTCCAAGGCGCACGAGAAGCGCTGGGCGGAGGTGGAGCGCCAGGTGCAGGCGCGTGGTACCTACGACCTCACCGAGACAGAGCTCGTGTTCGGAGCCAAGCTTGCCTGGAGGAACTCGGCCAGATGCATTGGCAGGATACAGTGGTCGAAGCTGCAAGTACGCTATCGAAGTCTGTGACTTTATGGTTGTTTTACAGCGAAACTGTTAAGGGCAGTGCTGCAATGGTCTTTTTTTTTTCGTCATCGGTGAAGAGCGTCTGTGAAGGGCGGCGTGCGATGGTGTGGTCGATATGAAATGTCAATCAAAGAGAACAGCCAGCAGCGCCGGCTGCGTTGTGAGTGCCGATTTACAGCGAGGCTGTATAAGGCTAGGGTTCCACGTGTTTTTGTTCTCCGTGAGCAAAAACTACCGTCATCAATGACTCATATCTCCGTAAGCATGCAAACACTGTAATCGCTCATATTCCCGTAAGGCAGAGGCTACAAGCACTCAGCAGTAGGAAGCGAACAGTGCTTAGATTCTTCGGAATCACGCGTACAACATACAGCATGTCGAAAACCGTCGTTATCAATGGCTCATACCCCCGTAAGCAAACAAAAACAGCAACGGATCATACCCCCGTAAGGCAGAGGCTACAAGCACTCAGGAAAGTGCAGCGAACAATGCGTATATTCTTTGTTTTGTTTTGAAAACATATATACACTTGACAGGAAAGGGAAGATGAGGAGCAGGCTGGCAACTGTCCACCGGAAGGGGCACAACGTTTGCCTACTCTTCAGAAAGGAGGGGACAGAAACATAGAAAATCACGCATGCAACGTAGAGAACAGCATACGTTTTAATAAAGAACGAGCTAAAAAGAAAAGAGCATCCGAAGCACATAATTGATGGTAAGGCGCTTGTGATAATGCAAAGCACGTAGTGCTCCCCACAAACGTTTCCCGGTAAAGATTGCTGCTGCGAAAGCTGCGACAGTAACGCCAGCTTTGGGCATGGGGTGGGACTCCCTAGCCTGTCGTATATAATATAACCAGCTTGTAGCAACCGACTTCAATGTCGGTGCAGCACCGCTATGGGCCGTGGTGTGCTGTCAAAATTACGATCACTACCATACCTACCAGCACTATAACATAGCACTACAACCACGACTGTAAAGTCATAAAGCATTGCATACCACCCTCAGCAGTAGTAGTGGTAGTTTCGAACAGCTTCGCTGGTCATCCATCTTCACAGAGTTAAATGGCTCATGTTTTTTTTTCTTTGAAACGTAGTTATCGTGAAAGGAAACACTGCTGTACACCCAACCGCAACGCGCAACTGCAAAGGAAAACCATTCGGGTTTCTCAGAAAGAAAGCTTCGCAGTTGAAAGAAAAAATCGTCCTGGCCTGGGAGATCGAACCCCATGCTGGCAACTTTCCGGGGGCAGTCGCTCTACCATCTGAGCTAACCAGGCAGCTAGCCGACCGCAGCGTGAGAGCGAATTAATCGACTACTCGAAACACATTGACCCTGAATAAAAGTTGTGCGGAATCCCGCAAAGGGAATCCCGCGGGCCCTCAAGGTACTCCAGCTAGCGTGCTTCCGCAAGACGGATTGGTTATGAAAGAAATGTTACCTTCCGTGCACCTCATTCGAATAGACAACTTGTCTGCGTGGTCTTGTCTTTTTTTTTTTCATTCTCTTTAGTCTTCCTTTTTCTTTCTGGTTTTTCACGTCTCGTTTTACCGGCTTCCCATTGGAGGTATGCTCGCACAGATGCCGCGGTGAACGCTGTCCGTGTGTTTTCGCAAAGCAGCTTGCGTGGGAGCTCCGAAGCTGCCACATGACCAGGACGTCCGTGAAGCGAACAGTCCCCTAAAAGTACTTCCAACGAGTGCGTGAGAGCTCGCTTATATACAGCTTCGCTATCCTTGACGTATCAGTTGCTCGGATTAGTGATACATCTGCGAAGGCTTTCGACCGCCAGCGGTGCTCTTGGGCTTTTTACACAGTCTAGTGAATAACTCAACGTTTAATCCTGTAATAAGTAAACCGAAAACTGAACACACAAATCAGCGGCTCCTCATCGGCTAGATCGCTGCTAATCGCATGACATAGTAAGTCTATATGCCACGCGCCGCGATGCATTGCACTCCTCCGCTTGGCAGCTTCGTGAATTTTAACTCCTGCATTTCACAGTGGTTGATGATGATTATTATGATGATTATTATTTATTAAATAAATTCAATTAAGTTTATTTATTTCTTATACAAGAAAGAGGAGCAAGAGCTAAAGGCTATGTCGCCTGATGGCAGAAGGCCTTATTGGCCTAATAAGGTTAAGGTGTTAAGCAAGTAGTTGATAAATTAGGAGATCTGTGAGGCCCTATTATAGCATTGTGAACCGGAGGGATGACTGCCCATTTGATGATAAACGCTCAGAGGAAGCCGTCTGTAACCAATTGCCGACGGTGCGCGTCACAAACACACATGCGAGCGCACTGCTACTGCGAGCTTGACAACTGTGCCGGCGAGTGTGCTTGAAAGTGTGCCCGCCGCGGTGGCTTAGCGGCCATGGTGTTGCTGTGCTTAGCACGAGGTCGCGGGATCGAATCCCGGCCGCCGCTGCCGCATTTCGATGGGGACGAAATGCAAAAACGCCCGTGTCCCGTGCATTGGGAGCGCGTGAAATATTCTCTGGTGGTCAAAATTTATAGGAGTTCCGCACTATGGCGTGCCCATAATCAAATCGTTGTTTTGGCGCGTAAAACCCAAGGATTCATTCAATTCGTGCTTGAAAGTGCTTAACCTGAACCTATAGAGGCACGCCAAGGAAGGCGTTACTTATCTCCAGTAGGGAATCAGGCTTGTGATAAACAAAAAATTATGCCAGATTAGCTTATTCGTTTGTTGTTTTGTTTTTTTCTGGCCACCCCAGGTATTCGACGCAAGGCACTGTTACACTGCGAGGGACATGTACGAAGCCATCTGCGCTCACCTCAAGTACAGCACGAACAAAGGAAACATCAGGTAGGACGCCGTTCGTTCGCATCGTCCTCTTGACTCGGTTACATTGTAATTGGGAACATTGGTTGCGCTTACTAGACAATCACATGAAAGAAGACAGGACAGACGCCTGTCCTGTCTTCTTTCATGTGATTGTCTAGTAAGCGCAACCAATGTTCCCAATTACAATGAACCAACTTGCCCAACAACGCATCCTGCTCAACTTCATCGGTTACATTGATTACACGCTAAGTGTCGCTCACTACTGAAGCTACACATGCGAAACTCTATACTTAGTTGAGTGTAGTATAAAGGTTATAAACAAGGATAAGGTACCTCAGAAAGGCTGGCCAACGTTTCGATAGGAGGACCTATCTTCGTCAAAAGCGGCCTCGTGATCCTCGGCATGTTAGCTTTAAAGGGTTAGTGCAATGACGTCACGTGCTGTTGTTGTCGGTGGCGGCTGGTTCCACAGTGTGTTATTCCATCTGTCAGCCCCTTTCTTGATTTTGGATATACTGAGTTGAGCCACACTTAGACTTTAATTAATTATTAACACTGGCTATCTAATTAGGTGGAACGAAAAAAAAATTATTTGAGTATCTCCAAGCGGCGGCAAACAACATTACCTTGGTTCTGTCCAGCTACGTGGCATCAGCATATTTTTAAACTCTGGCTAAAGTTAGCTGGGTTACGCTGTACTGGCACACCTCCGCCCGCAACGTTTGAAAGATGTACGTACCATCCTTCCATCCGTCCGTTCATCCATCCGTCCATCCATCCGACATACATACATACATACATACATACATACATACATACATACATACATACATACATACATACATACATACATACATACATACATACATACATACATACATACATACATACATACATACATACATACATACATACATACATACATACATACATGCATACATACATACATACGTATGTATGTATGTATGTATGTATGTATGTATGTATGTATGTATGTATGTATGTATGTATGTATGTATGTATGTATGTATGTATGCATACATTGAGAATGACGTCCTCGGAGCGCTGCCCCACTCCCAACGGCTGTTACATAAGTGTATTGTGTGACATCCTCAGGTCTGCCATCTCCATCTTCCCGCCGCGCACGGACGGCCACCATGACTACAAGGTGTGGAACGCGCAGCTGATCCAGTTCGCCGGACACAAGCAGCCCGATGGTAGCGTCATCGGTGATCCGGCCTCCGTAGAGCTCACAGAGGTCGGTACCGCTTGCATATTGGGATTCAGATCAAATGCTCCTCCGCGTAGTTTGTATCAAACTGTGTGCCCTCACCGTCATACGCTTATTTCTTTTTCTTTCTTTTTTTCACGATCTGCTTCGTTCAGACGCACTACATGTAAATCCAGTCCGAGGTTACCGCTTGTGAGTGGCTTCGTGTCGCCAATCCGTCATCTGTCTTCTGGTGCCTAAAATACCGCGAAGTGATCGAAACCGACTACTGCAAATTTTCGCGTTGCAAAATTAGCACATGACTATTGCAGTATGTTACGTTGACATTACCTAAGTCTCATCCTTGTTGTATTTCTATTTTTTTAAAAGCGAAGGTTTCCTTGCGAATCCTCCCAGACTTTTCGGGCCGAGGCTACTGACTGTTTGCTACTGTCATTTTGCCGAATAGCTACTAAATAATGTTGCACTAGAATGAGGTGCGCTTGGAAAGTTGCTATGCAGAGCGCCCTATTTTGTAGCAAAATTAGCGGACCGACGTGTCCTATACGTCTTGTCCCATGTCTCTCAACAGTACGTCAAAAAGCAGTGTAAAATTTGGAAGACGCTTAAGCTTCGCCTCTAGGAGGGGAACGCGATAGCATTCAAAGATCCCTGACTGCTTCTCACGCTTCCCGGCAACTGGAGCGTACGTAGTCGTAATGTTTGCCGGGAAATGCTGGCCGCGAACGCCATCCACGGAAGCGGGCTTTCTCGTAGAAACGCTGCCTCTTGCGTGGGCCGCGATGCGACGTAGGCGAGCGCCAACTGGTGGTTATACAAGGAAACAGGCGGCGCGCCGCTCCGTGGCCCCCGAGACACCCGAGCGCCGGCGCGCGCTAATGGCGGACGCCGCGGCTGGTTTGTGAATGGTAGAAATGCTGGAAAATGGGTTTGTTTGAGTTTTCGCGTAACAGAATTATGATTTCTTGAGTAGTCAAATCACAGTCCGAGAGCCATCACGTCTGTATAGGTGAGTGTAAGTCACGATTTACGATTTTTCTGCGCGCCTTAGCTTCAGAAATTAAATTAGTTCAGTGAATTACTTGCGTCACATGAATGGCCTGGGTATGTGTGGTTCGGTAATGTTTTTGCCGAAGCGGTGTCTGAGGCCGGAGGCTGAACGCCGATGCCGGATTTTCTGCGACACGGGCTCCTTAACGCGTTAAAAAAGAAAAACAGTGATTACCACGATAGGTGAGGTCGCGAATTTCAGCCGTTCTAAGTGGCGGAAGTGTAGCTAGCGTAAGCAATTACAAATATTTAGGCATCGATATAACGCCTGACCTTCGATGGAATGAGCGTGTATCGAAACCTGCGAAGAAGCCAACGAAGAAGCTCGGCAATTCAAGGTGATCTCGGCGACCCACCCCACGGGAAGTAAAGTCCATAGCTCACAAAACACTCATTCGTCCTATTAAGGAGTATGGATCAATTGTTAAGGAGCCATATACGCAGGAAAATGTTAAGAAACTAGCAGTTGTGCAACAGAAAGCATACAGATTTATACATAACTTATATATTCGGCATGCATCCATGGGCTTCTTGTAAATTAAGACTGGGAGATTCCTTGCGGACACGACGGCAACGAGATAGTCTAAAGTGCATGAATTCAGTGTTTCACGATAAAAAATAATACATATAGCCATATAATCGCATCAGCAAAAAACATAGAAATACCTTTTTCTGCCAGACTGAAGCATTCACGAATTATTTCTTTTTTCCTAATGAGGCTCCAAATTAAAATAGGCTTCGAGTCAGTACTGTGCAAAGCCCAACATCAGATTTCTTTACAGATGCCCTAAATGTGTACTTTAAAAACTACTTTGCCTCTGCGTTAAACTGCTGATGTGTTCACTGTTCAAATCACTCTTGCTTTCGGTTTCGGTTCTCTTTTCTTTTTATGCTGCTACTTCTGGAACGTCTGCATTTTTTGACACGAAAGCGTTTTATGCCGGGGTGCATCATCTACTTTCTGTAATGGATGTGACGTCAGTTGCGAATGCTTAAAATATGGTCTCTCTTGACAGGGATGGCGCCGCCATCTAGGAGCAGCGAAGTGAAGTTCTGCATCATGACACTAACGAGCGCCGACAGTGAGCGCTTCGGTATAGTCTCAGCGCAGCAGAAGCTCCACCGTGGTGTAGCCTGGTGTAGGCGGTGTAGGCCTTCTACTGAGGTGACGACGCAGTTTCCGCACATGGGTGTGTCTGTCGCGTCCGATCAGCCTGTGGCGCCTCGCTGCCTACGGGGTGCAGCTTCGACATGCATCAGCAGCGCTTACACGCCGACTACTGCTTGGCATGCGATCGCACTAACTACGAAAACTGCTGCGCTAAGCGGCGCAGAAAGGCAACGACGTCGACGGGCGAATCTCGCCTTGGTCCAGCGATAGACACGCCGGCGTGAAGCAGAAAGCCTTCTCAATGAATAAAGGGAAAATCAGACATCCACCCGTTCGTAGCAATTGCTACAAAGGACTCATTCGGACTCATTCTTCTCTCCACCTTGCGGGTTTCCACAGAACTTCTACGTCAAAGCCTTCTCAAAAACCGAATTAATGATTCTGAAAAATGAAATATGACGGGTGTCTGCCCGGGTGGTCCCTATTACCTCGTTTGTAAATTAAAAGTAACTTGGCTAGCTTTGAAACATCTCAGGAAGTACCGTCGAAAAATACATGATTAATTAGTAGGAAGTGGCGCTGTGGCCTCGCACCGCGCTAGTATTCTGTATTATGTTGCGACGAACACGTGTTGAGTGCGTGACAGCAGGATTCGAGTAGGCTTGCGGCATTCGCCGGTATCTCTTCCACCTCAACACAGCTTTCTACTATTCGAGGAGGGGCCCGCGTGCTAGTGCGTTTCCGGTACAAGGAAAAAAGAAAGCTTACACGTTAAACAGGAAGTTAGCTACAAATAACGACACGCCATTCTGTAGCGCATCTTTTATATACACCAGAACACCGTGAATTCAAAGGGCGCCGCCATTTTGATTAGCGGCGGTCGCGCCATCTATCCCAAGCGCCGCGAAGTAGCAGGCCTGGGCTGCCACGCCGGGAGATGCGACCCGGCGCGAAAGCGAAACTTGGGCTTTTTAGCTGGGCGGAAGGCGTGTTTCGCGTTTTTTCTAACCTGTCATTTTCGCTGTCTGGATTCAATCAAACTTCAAGACCTCATGCAAGTCCGCAATGGCCACACTGCGTGCTGTGCAGACTGCAGAAGCGAATACATCGGGTAGGTACGCTATTACGTTTGTACAAACCGCGCGCTATATGCTAGAATACGTGTGAGCTTTTTGGCACGTAACCTGTGAAGGAATTTACAGCACTGTGTTGGTGCCATATAATGAAAGCACACAGAACACTGTCTTCTGCACTTTCAGTTTGGTCTTGTTTGTCATGGTCTCTACTGGGTTGGCCGCGTTTGGCAACCAACTGGCGAGGTCGTTTGACTGCCTGGTTAGCAGACGCCTGCCCTTCATCACCTGCACATTGAAAACAAAATAGATGTTATAGTAAGAAGGGCTGTAGTTCTTTCCCATGCCATCACTGTTGCGAAGATATAAAGTCCTCTCAAAATGAAGAAAATACACCAGGCCAATTGCATCCTGCAACCACTTAAGAGTACAACATTCAGAACAAAAGCCTACAGCACTCGAACAAGCAGCATATGATGCTAAACCTGCACTCATTGGAAAATGAGGTACTACAGTAGTTATAATGTTCAACTACATGTGCATTCAGAGCCCGTATAACAGGGCGAGCATGACAGATGCAGGTGTTGTACAGTTGCACAAACCATGACAGGGTACGTAAAATTACCATCCCTACTTAAAGCTGCATCATCAGGACCCCTTTGGTACAAAACAACAACTGCACCTGCATTCCAAGAAATTAGCCCCACCAACTGCAGCTACCTGGTACCAGACCTGTTTCGCTTGTGCGAGGCCATCGGATTGTTGGCGCTCCCTTAGAAAAGAAAACAGTAAAAAAAAACTAGTGAGAACGATCAAAATTTTGTTACAAAATACAAGAATAATTAAGCACCTTATTTTCCTCGCCATATGAACGGAAATATTTTGCGCTTTGCCCCGCATAACAGCCCGCACGCAGTTTAAAGCTCAGGAGGCTCAAATGAATTCGTTACGAATGACACCTGCAACACCAGCTCGTAAAGGTAGGTGCGCTGCAAGAACACCTTCGGCGACGAGTAGTCGTCGTTTACGTTTTTGTGGACGTATGCTACGTGACGAGCAGACTTCGGTTTACTTTCATTAGCAATAACGCTCACCAGCAAGGCCTACAACTTGTCGTTCACGCTTAATGGTCATTCCGTGCACCAGCTGCAAGTATCGCTAACCGCAAACTCAACTGTTCCGCTTAACCGTCGGGAGCTCTGCCTGAATGAAAACACGAAAAGGCTTGCCTTTTTGTTATAGCCAAGGCGAAGCACCGGCGCGGGATTCTGCTCTGTAGGCTTGTTGCCCAGAAAGTGCTCGGAGCAAACCTGCGTGTTACACGTATTACGTTCGTAGGGCGCAAAGTTGAACGTGGCACCAAAATATACGCAGATCGAATACTCACTCGTGCATTTTCACTGGGTTGGTAGTTCTTCCTATTCACTGCAGCTATCCACCGGTGGCACAGCTTGGCATTCTTCGTTGCGGATGGAAATCGGCGCAGGCTGAAAACACCGCACCGGCACGATTCCCTACGTGTGTTGTGCTCTTCGCAAACAGCGCTAAGCGACCTGCTCCTTTTCCGCTGGTTGTTTTGGCATCCAAACACGACGCAATGATGCCCAGATGACTTCTTCTACTTTGGATCCGTGTGAACGGGCACATTTCCGCACTTTGGAGCCCTTGAGCTGGCGCTTGCCATGTCTACTGGTCGCCGGCGAACACACTTTGGCAGCCCAGTAGAAAACGGCGCCGGTCGACCGGGCAACCCGGGTGCGAGAGTATGCGTTCGGTTAGTATGGGTGCGAGACTAGCGTGTTCTGGTCTATAGCCTATGCGCAAACATGGTGAGCAGCTGCCCTCCCTCCCTCCCTCCCTCCCTCCCTCCCTCCCTCCCTCCCTCCCTCCCTCTTCCTTCCCCACCCTCAATCAACTCCCCAAGTTTCTTTTCTTCGTGCAGTCCCCTTTACAAATAAAACAATCTGCAAGATATCATTAGTAAGTCGATAGGATTCTGTTGAGCGTTTATAGCGAAATCTCGTACTTGGTTCTCGTAGAGGACAGCCGGGATAATGTTCCCAAGGTCATTGCTCCACGAAAGCGCGGTCGCATAAACTACAGTTGCTTCGCCAATAGAACGAGTACTTCACAAAGGACGCCTGCGCAACGCATATTTTGGCTGCGTAAACTAACCTTTCAAGTCCTCAACACAGCGGTCGGAGACCAGTCGGGAGCTCGCACCCTTTATACCATGTTCTCCGCTGCATTCTGGCTGTCATCGCCGCTTGAAATGGTGCATATCGCCACGTGCACGATGCTCATCGTTATGCAAAGTGGCTCTCTTTAACGGCTGAGCCGTTTGTTAGACCTTGGCAAATGCAGGCAGCGTCGTCCTCAAAGCTCCCGATTCTGTAAATAGCCGGGGGCCTTCGGCGCTGCCATGCGTTTCGATGCGTTCCGGCTAACGTTGGAATGCAAGCCTGGCTTTTTTGACTCCCCGAGCCGAACATTAGTTGCGTCGAGGGTTTGCATGAGAAGCCCCTGGCGACTTCTGAAAATACGTCATTAAAGGTTTATCGTCGCGGACTGTCCAATAGAATGAATGATTTCATTATCCTGAAGCCATAAACTTCTCTTTCCTCATCCAAAGAGGACATTAGAGTCCCGAATCCACAACGCTTGTCGGATGGGTGCAGTGAGGTCGTGCCGTGCTCTCTGCGTGTAGTAGTGGGCACGCATAGGTGGATGCGGCCGTGGTCATCGACAAGCGCATGCACATCTATTGCTTTACGTCGCAATCACTGCATTTGCTGCGCACACCATGAATGATTGTTTTAGGCTTGTAGCGCAGCTAGGAAGAGCAAAAAAGGAAGGAGGTAGGGGTAATAAAAGGAAACGGAAAACATTACCCCTACCTCCTTCCTTTTTTGCTCTTCCGAGCTGCGCTACAAGCCTAAAACAGTCATGACGTAGCAACTCGCCAAAACTGCCACGCTTTTGACCATGAATGATGCCTGGATTCTTGTCGCAGTAGTGAACGCCTCACGATCGGAGGCCTCAGAGCGCGACCAACTTAATGAGCGCGTCGCCTCCAGTGGGGGGTACCCGACCACAATACATTAACCATTATGCGACTGCACGTTCACTTCTGGTGCCAAGAAAAAGTTTGTGCGTCTCTATGTATGTGTATACCAAGTTGTGTGAGCCCAGCTACTGAAATGTTACCTTTTCTGTTCCTTGTAGAAAGATAATAGAAAAATGTTTTGCTACTTCTATCACTGCTTCTTATCCTGCGCAATGGTCTAATACGGCAGTAGTATTCACAGGGGGTCTTAAACATCCCATATCTTGGCTATGGCGGATGACGTAGTTGAAGGTTGCGGTTAATGTTTGCCGCCTTGCTTTCTACAATGAGTAGTAACAGGACTGATTAGTAACAGGACTAATAAGAAATGAACAACGAAGGTGGGTGCATAAAGATCTAGAACGCCTAATAACTATCCAAACCATGAGCCCGTACGTGTGAACGGGTTCATGATTTGGTTAGGTTAGGTTAGGTTAGGTTATGCACGCACGCATGGGCCTAATTATGAATGCGCTAAGCCTGTGATCGTACTTCTGTAGTGGGTAGCCGACGTTGAAACTATCATAGATAGATCACGTACAAAACGATCAAATATCACATAGATCACGTGCTCGCGACGCCTGCGGCAGAAAGAATGTTCCACCTCCGCCTCCTAGGTCCTTGAGTGGTGGCGCTGGCGAACACTTCCAAGGTTAGCTATAGTATAGTACAAAACATAAATATCCTTAAAGTGGATAGGAAAATGGCACCGCGGTAGCTCAATTGGTAAGAGCATCGCACGCGTAATGCGGGTTCGTATAATTCCCGCGGCCAGTTGTTTTTTCATCCACTTTCATTTCGATTAATGTATCATTTCTTTAATTTCATCAGTAGTACAAGTAATTTACCCCATTTTATCCTTGATGTCTTTGTTGGATTCTTGCGTGTGTGTGTGTGCGTGCGTGCGTGCGTGCGTGTGTGTGTGTGTGTGTGTGTGTGTGTGTGTGTGTGCGCGCGCGTGCGTTGCGTGCGTGCGTGCGTGCGTGCGTGCGTGCGTGCGTGCGTGCGTGCGTGCGTGCGTGCGTGCGTGCGTGCGTGCGTGCGTGTTCATCTGCTCAGGTATGGCCGCGAAAAGGCCTGGCTATACACATTAGACAAATTAAAGCAAGCGTCCACGCAGGCGCGCGTATCTTAATATTGAAGTTGTGAGATCTTTATAAAACCTCTGCCGGGCGGCTTCGCAATTCGTTGTGGCACACTGAAGCACTCATTCCACCTCCTGGCCACCTCTGATTCAACGCACAAAATTAGTGCATTTTAGATAAGGCAACACGTGCCTATGGTTATGCACAGGTAGTACTGTGCGCGGCGACGTTCGTATAAGGCAAACCCGCGACGCGACAGAGCCCTCATCAACCCTTGTTGGCTGTATATATGTATCTCTCTCATCGAAACAGGACATCGAGGATTTTCGGGTGATTATACAAAGGAGGTGAGTTGTGCATGGCCTTTTTGAACTGCAGATATGCAAGAAACTGGGCTGGAAACCCCAAGGAGGCCGCTTCGAGGCGTTGCCCCTGGTTCTTTCAGCCAATGGCGAGGACCCGGAGATATTCGAGATTCCCGAGGACCTCATCATGCGAGTCAAGATTACGCACCCACTGTGAGTGTTCCAGAGGCGTCATTAACGCGCCACTCTAGCTCTTCCTTGGTGTTCGAATATGTAAAAAAGAAAAAAAAATAGGAGACGTATGTAAGTGCGTGTTCCGCTGGCGATCACGAAGTAGCCGCCTGCCATCAAACAGCAAAAACAGTTCCTCTGCTTATTTTTGTTTGAACAAGAAAATCATTTATGCTAGTCTTACACAGCCATGCGTCATGTTATTTCTGTTCTGTCAGTAAGGTCACCGTAGTCGTTGCTATAGTTTTGCTTTAGCAAGTTCACTGTTACATGATTTTCACCACTTATTTTACGCAATACTTGAGTATCGAAAGAAGGGCATTATTATTATTATTATTATTATTATTATTATTATTATTATTATTATTATTATTATTATTATTATTATTATTATTATTATTATTATTATTATTATTATTATTATTATTATTATTTGAAAACGTATATACACATGGCAGGAAAGGAAAAGCGAGTAGCAGGCTGGCAACTGCCGTCGGAAGGGGCACAACGCCTACCTACTCTTCAGGAAGGTGACAGAAACACAGAAACGAACGATAGGAAAAAGCGAAGGAAAGACAAAAGAATGAGCAACACGGCAAATCTCGGAATTGAAGCACGCAGAACACACATAGCAGATCGCACACAGTATGGCCGGTCACTGCTGGTCACGCTACTAAACGATGTTAAGATATAATAGAGTCTGGGGTAATGTCATTTGAGAAATAGAAATAGGCTACAAACGTGAACCTGAGTTAGTTCCTGTTAGAAAAGTAACTAACAGCGCTGGACGTGGCCCAACGTCTCGGAACGCTAATGCGATAGCTTCCGACTATACGGCGTTACTGCCAGCTCTGACGAAACAATATAATCAGGCGGGCGCTTCAGGCATTTCGCGATAGTGTCCTTGTGTATGGTGTCCCTCCCACACGTACTCAGTGTTTACTCTCTCCCTTTCTTCCGCTGTCTATTCCCCTTTCCCCCACCCCCAGTGTAGGGAAGCAAACCGGATGCTGTTCTGGTTGACCTCCCTGCCTTTCCTACCCTTGTTTTCTCTCTCTCTCTCTCTCGCGGGCTTGAGAAGCAGTCGCGTACAACGATGCTAGAACATTTGCGTCAGCCGTTAAGCGTTTTGGTAATGGCTGAGAACGGTATATACCATTGCAAATGGGTAATATTCAACAAAATATCGCATTACTAAATGCAACGATAGATGGTGTCCAACATGGCTTCGATAACGCACTTTCGGCTCTGCAGTCACTTCCGGTGCGCGCAGTAAGCAAAAGTATGGTCTTCGAGATCATCAGCTTCTGCTACCCAGAGAGAGCCGTCACTGGGGGCGTAGATTTGCACGCCACCTATTCGCAAAACTTATGCATTTTCACAGAAAGGTATCGCCTTCAGGCCTTCAGCAAAAAAAAATTAACTGATGATTTTTAAATTTGGAAAACTCAACAGTAGTGAATTATGTACGAAAACGTGCAAGCAAAAAAAATGATAAAAAATTGGACAAATTCATGCAATACCCGTCATTCTCACATATATTGAGCCATCACAGCACCAGAGTTCCCTCTAATAAGTTTTGTAAGAAACATTGTGGTCTATTAGCCATACATGTAGCTATGTCTAAATAATATAGCATTATGTTGTTTACGCGGAGTTTTCACAGCAATGACAGCTGTCATGTTTTTGCATACCATTGGTATAGCGGTTTACCATTGGTAACATTGGTACCATTGGTTTACTATGGTATAGCGGTTGCTCCGATATCTTTTTTTTTTTGTGTGTGTGTGTTTTATTGTTTCACTCTCCTGCTCTCTCTCTCTTCTTGGCATCGACCTTAAAATAAGAAAGGTGACCGAGATAGCTTGCTAACACATTTAACGTGGGAAAAGAAATGTGTTTGAGCATACCCTGAGTAGGAAATAATCCGTAAGAAATTGTGGATAGGATGATTAGAGGGAGGAAATGCACGACAGCCACGCCAAACTACTTTGGCTAAACGCCGTGTCATGCTGAGCGTGCAACGCTGAAGACCCAACGCAAGCTGCACTGTCAAAAATATGTATCAATCCGCGCGTTCTTTGAAGTTGCTTCGATCTCCAACTCAGTTGCAACGGTTCAAAGTTTGATCCGATACCTTGGGCAGGTGAACTTGCTACCGTTGCGGACTTTTCTACTATTATCTCTTTTTTTCCTTGGAGGTCATCGCACGAGGAATATATTTTCTTTCTTTGCATCAACTGGCGTCGGTCGTCTTGTAAGCAAAGTGATAAAAAATAATAAATAGATAAAACTACGCGAAGCAGCAGGCGTCAGCTTAACATAGGTTTAAAGCATTACGCCTGACCTCCATGCAGCATTTCTCGTTACTGGAAATCGCATCACACGCACCGTAGCCTTCGGGGCCTTCGAGTTAGCGCTGCTGCGTTCGATGCCCGCTTGCAAAGAACGTCGGCGCAGCGCGATACGATGGGAAAAACCGCGTGTGGTTCCGCATTGGCTGCCGCTCCCGACGAAAAAAGTGTATAACCTTGGCGAAAACAAAGCTGTATTGACGATAAAAGAAACAAAACAAAAAAAGATTGGAACGGAGCGTCAGGTGATTGTACTAGCCTCGGCAAGCCAACTTCCTCTGACGCCGCCCCTCCCGCCCTTCAGGGCCTTGTCAGGATTGGGGGCTCAATCCCATCGCCGTGATCCGTTGTCAAGATTGGAGTCCGGCATGAATTCTAAGGTAGCTGGCCCATGCCGTCGTCCAACTTATCCACGCTGAGGACGTTGATGAAGGGAAGGACTGCTTCTCATCGAGAACGAGGAATATGGGTTTATTTACAGTATTTACATGCAGTTCATCAGTCTAGCATGACTGCGAGAGAAAGTACGTCAGTCTAACACGACTGCTTGAGAGAGTGTCTCAGTCCAACATGACTGCTTAAGAAAAGTGAGTCGAGCATCCGCACAACAGCAGTTTTTAAACACTCGGTTCTCCCGCGATACAAGGTGACGCGAACGTTCGTTTAGTCATCGTAAACTAGCCGCCTCTCCGCGGGACGGTTTACACCCGCACATTCAGACACACACGTGTTCACGGTCCGAAACCGACACCACACGAATTTCGTAGAACTCGGAGCCGTTCCGGGTAGCGTGCCCGGGTAGCACATTGTCTTGCGTCTTGGTCGGTGCGTAGGAAAGAGCCTTCATTGGCGTTCCCGCGGCAACTCCTATACCAGTAGCACATCATGTCCGCGTTGTCGTGTTGCGCACAAAGCTTGCTTCATCGAAATCCTTCAGTCACAACGCATCCTAGCTGAAGCGACGGAGTGTGGAGGATGCGCGTATTGTTACCGACACAAAGTCGACTTAGTCACGCCGTGGCTTGAGATTGGCTGCGGCATTCCAAGATGAGGTCGTCACCGCTGGCGTAAATGGCTGGCAAACTTGCACTGCAGCTGGCCGTTCTTAACAGCCTTGTGAGTGGTGCTTTCTTTTTTATTGACCCTTTTCGCGAAGCAGTTTGCTCTGTAGAGAAATGGAGATGGCGCTTGCGGCTGCGCGCTGCACACCGCGTCAGCGAAAAGGTGCGAATACGAAACCACTACCTCTACTAACCTGCTTCTGTGCGATCAGCTGTCGGAAATGCAACTCGGTTTTCACTAACGCATTGTGCTCCATTCATGCTGCAAAATGTGGAACGGTGGAGGGAAAGCATGTGCATATGAATGACATTTTAAGGAATGGGATGAATTTGACAAAGTTCCACGGACCGCTTCTACATAGGTACTGTGTTGCCGGCTTGGTAGCGCTAACCTCCAAGGAAAGGACTTGAACCTCGGAATGTCTGCACGTGTGATTACCACTCGTTATACAGTGACAAAGGGAGCAGCGCCACTTCTTGGCATATAGCAAGTTTCTCGAACATTATTTACTCACCTCCACTCCACTCCACACACAAACTTACGCCCCCTCTATCGCCAACGTATCGAGAATAAGTGAACGGGCGAAGCACGTTCGAATCAACGCGCCGAAGCATGCGTGACGGTGGCTACACCGACAGCACACGAATGTTCGAAGCTGAACGTCTCGTAACGGTCTACAGAGTAAGCGAGTGACTAGCGATAATACGTGTTTGCTACAAGCTATTACAAAGTACAGGCCGTCTACGTTACAAGTCTTGTGCCCAGCAAGAACAAATCTATCGCAACTGAGCACAGCTGCGAGCGATCAGTCAGAGATTAAACAATCAGATAGTGATCGCCAGGGGAACTTTACTGAGTCAGAAACGTGACAAGCCACTGCTTAAAAGTATTTACCAAATAAAGCACGAATAATTAAACGCACTGTTCTGATTCAAATCGTAAGCGGAAAGACAGGATAGGATAGCTTGGAATACATTTTTAGCCCCGCTTTTAGTATACAAGCACCGTATACTGCTATATATATATATATATATATATATATATATATATATATATATATATATATATATATATATCGTCACCTGACCTCGTAACTCACCGCAACTTGACCGTACTGTGCACTGCTTAGCATCTGATCGGTGTATTCAAATGAACCGCCGCGCGGGGGGGGGGGGGGGGGGAGCTGATTGGTGGGTGAGCTTCGAGCACACACTTCGTACGATGTTGTCCGAGTCCTCAGCTAGAAGCTGTTGCCGAGTTGAAAACGTGCTAGCCGGCGCGAAAGGCGACGCCAAAGATACGTCGACGCACTCAAAACACGCGTCATGTTGATCAGCCTTTAGCCATACCTTCGCAGGGCTTTAATCGGTCAGGTAACTGCTCAATAAAACTTCTTGCGGGGCTAGTTGGTTACTTATAGTTAGGAAAGGATAGCGCGCAAGAAAGAAAGGCTTATCCGTGTCTCTATTCTCTCGTGCTTGTCTGTTTTTTGTGCAATATC
Organism: Dermacentor albipictus; assembly: GCF_038994185.2. Classification (NCBI taxonomy): domain Eukaryota; kingdom Metazoa; phylum Arthropoda; class Arachnida; order Ixodida; family Ixodidae; genus Dermacentor; species Dermacentor albipictus. The sequence continues at coordinate 136,362,843 of NC_091822.1, forward strand.
GTTTACCTAAGTTAGCTGCTTGCCGAGAATGTCGCGGTCAGCGTTCGGCAGTGGGCAAGAATGTCCCAGCGCTCCAATTACGTGTGCGCTCATGAGCGTTGCAGTGTTGAGAGTGCAATATAGAAAGTTCGCTGTAAGCAAGCTGACGAGCGTGACGTCACGATTATATGCTAGAATAGCAGCTTGGGCTTGTTGGTTTTCCATCCTGCTAGTAACAGCGCAAAATGTAGACAAGGGACGAGACAAGAAGACACCACAAGCGCTGACAAGCGCTGACTGAAGTCAGCACTTGTGGTGTCTTCTTGTCTCGTCCCTTGTCTACATTTTGCGCTGTTACTAGCACGATTATATGACGGCGCCCCCGCCAAACTTAGTTGACCAAAACACAAGAGAGAAGATGGTTGAGAAGTGTGAGGAACGTCCACTCAGTGTTGAGGTTACTGATGTTAGTCAATCGATGGTGTTTGCCCTGCTTTCGTGGTGTTACCAGCTGAATGAGAAGCTGAAAACTCAATCGCAGAGTCAACACAGCAGCCCTGACAACCTCGGCGCATTATGAGACATCTACGCTTGTATACAGCGTCTTCACAGTGGCCTACACGTATCCCGTTCAAGTTAATGCAGTTCTTTCTCGCTCCTCAGGGTTCTGTTCTCCGTAAAAAAAAATGGCTGTGGCTTAGGTAAGGTTAAGCCCAGGATGCGAAGCATACTAGCCTTTATTTTAGTTGTTGAACCACTGTTTAGCCTGGCGAACTGCTGTTGCTTGGCTATATTTGGTTCGGCTAGACGAAGAAACAACTCATGCGTTATTCTGCTTCGCCTTGGACGCCCCGCATTGGACGCGGTGAGCGTCGAGCAACGCAGCGTTCGGCGCGGCAACGAAATGTGCGCCTGAGCAAGCGACGCACGCCTGAGCCTTAGAAACAGCTCGTTTCTAAGGCAACACCGCATTCACTAGGGGCGCTTTTGTACCGCTTTGAAGCATCGTACTCGTGGCTCAGTGGTAGCGTCTCCGTCTCACACTCCGGAAACCCTGGTTCGATTCCCACCCAGCCCATCTTGCAAGAGTTGAGCCAAAGCCACTTCTCCTCTGTCGTGACGTCACGGTGTCACGTGGTATTCAAGGCGACACCGCCGCGCCTGAGGAGCTGGGTTGAGCTCTCGTAATATGCTTCGCATAAAAAAAAAATACGTTTTTCACATCATTAGTGGGTTAACTTCCACTCTGCTTGCTTTCCTTCTTGATTGTCCCTTTAACGCGAGCCGCTTCCTGCCGGTGCAGCTACAAGGCAATTGACGAGATGCAGCTCGAGTGGTACGCCGTGCCCGCCGTCGCTAGCATGATGCTCGACGTGGGCGGCGTAGAGTTCACCGCCTGCCCCTTCAACGGCTGGTACATGGTCACCGAGATAGCCGTCAGGGACTTCTGCGACGCGCATCGCTACAACCTGGCCGAGGTAAGTGCTCTCCACGTTGCTCCGCTACAGCGTCAAATGCGTGTCCGACAAACTCTCGTTCAGAGGTCAACAAGGACTCGATGTGATCAACTGCCGGCGAACAAAGGAAGCTTCAGCATGGAGCCGATGCTTAGGCAAATGGACTTGTCTGTGTCAGGGCAGCAACCCTACGCTTGCCAGTTGTCGCGTTTACGAAGGCAAGCCGACAACTGACAAGACGCGAGCCTATACAGGCTTCCTTGTTCGCCCACTGTAGACCCAGCAGCTTTTTTCAAAGCCGTAGCCCTTGTGTGTTGCCCTCCTCTAGTCGTTTTAGCGACTGCTGGTGTTCGCCGCAGGAATATGAAAGTCCTTTGCGGTATGCTTATGTAGGAATCTATATTAAAGAAAACGCAGTACCCTGCGTAAATGAGAAATATCTACCCACAGACTGGCAGTCAAAAATCGCCATTCAAAAAGTCACCGCCCAAGCACTTCGTGCAGATGATCAAGATTACACGATATGCTCGTGACGTCCTTGCCCGGGTCTATCACACTCGTCTGCTCGTTTACGCAAGGTTGTCCACATCATAAGATCCCGCGGTCTGCAAACTTTTGACGCCGACTGTACTGCAGGAAATTGCCTAATGGCAACTCGCGGGCCCGTGGCAAATAACCGCGTTCTTAATACCAATGACGACGGGCTGTGCTCAAAATAAAAAAAAGCGGGGAAATAATAATAATAATAATAATAATAATAATAATAATAATAATAATAATAATAATAATTATTATTATTATTATTATTATTATTATTATTATTATTATTATTATTATTATTATTATTATTATTATTATTATTATTGTGGTTGTTGTTGTTGTTGTTGTTGTTGTTGTTGTTGTTGTTGTTGTTGTTGTTGGTGGTGGTGGTGGTGGTGGTGGTGGTGGTGGTGGTGGTGGTGGTGGTGGTGGTGGTGGTGGTGGTGGTGTAGAAAAGAAGGTTTTCGTTTAAGATAGGGACGTCGCCAGCATACGCAACAACTGCATCGCCTCTCTTCCTCTGCTTTCAAATTCGGCCACGTGGCGTCCTTATTGGCAGTGTGCAATGGTGCAAGGCTCGCGCTCGCACTGTGCCTTCTATATAACTCACTACAGTAACCTGCAGGCAGATTGTTCCAACGTCGACAGTAATGTGGCATAAGCATCTGGCCGGATGCCGAGAGCGCTGTAATGGGCAGGCGACTATTACGGGCCTTGGTCTTGTACTTCAGCGCTACGTATTTCCTTATCTTTAATTACGCGATCCAGTCTTTTTTCAGCTTGGTTCTGTAGGCACAAGCTGGGCTGCTGCAGCCCCTTGACGATCGTTAAATAGTTTTCATACCACTTCGCCGGGTATATATACGTACCTGGCGCAGTCAATATTTATTCCAAAATATTATTCGCTGGAAACGAGGCTAATACGCCGCCAGCCGGAAACAAGGGAGGACAAGCATTCGTGGGACCAGGTGCACCGAGAACGGGGGCAATTATGAGCGAGCGAAAGCACGCTGTCTCGAAATTTTCCGAGGCAAACTGGAAACTAGGGAAACATCTGTCACAAGAACGCTTGATATCCCTAAATTTCGCTATAGACTGCCACTTGCACGCACCGTGCTTTGACTTGCTTCGCTTTTCGAGCCTCCTCGCCAGAAGCATTCCGCATGCTGGCTTCATGGGAAGGCTTAACTTTTTCCTCGAATCAGAGCGGTTCAAGTACCTCTACTCCCGGAAATTTCATTACAGTACAAGACAGCACTTCAGAGCCCTTTAGACTTAAGTGCACAAATTTGTAGACGAAGACCGATGCGAGCAATCGTGCGGGGATGTTGTTCGCCTGGAAAATAACCCGGTTTGCGAACTTCGTATCAGCCTGTACTGCTTTGTTTCGAAACCATCTAAAGGCTGTCAAAAATAATGGTGAACGCTCAAGCTTTTTTTTTTTTCCTCGTAATGTACACGGCGTCTCCCGTTGCATTGCTGCACGTAATCACCTCGCTTCTCAACGACGACAGCTCAGTGCGCGAAAACAAAAACTAAGAACCGCGTTGAATTCGCAAACGTCGATGTTCTTTCGTTCACTGTTCTCTTCTTTTTTTTTATCCCCCTCTCTCACCCTGCCCAGGAAGTCGCGACTCGAATAGGCATCGACACCAAAAGCAATTCGAGCCTCTGGCGGGACCGGGCTGCCGTCGAGCTCAGCTTGGCTGTCATGCACAGCTTCCAGGCAAGTGGCACCTCTGCAACGGTAACACGGCTACGAAGCTTATTTCCATGCAAGACTGCCTGCCTCTCTCTCTCTCTCTCTCTATTTCTTTCTTTTCCATCCCCACAAACGTCTACCCACGCGCAACCTGGGGCAAACTCTGTTTCGTAGATTTACATATAAGGCCCAAACTTCGCTACAGCATTGTAGGCTCCACGTGTTTCTTTTTTTTTCTTTGCTTCTACCACTGTTGTACCCATTTCCACTTCTCTCCCAACCCCCTCCCCCCGTGATTCATTGTTGATGTTGCCATTGTCGTTGACGTCGCCGTCGACGCTACTGTATTGCTTCTGATGCTGCTTGCGCGAAAGTTTTCGCTCAGAAATAGTCGTCACGAATGGGAGTGACATTTCCTGCAAACCATGCCTCGCATATGCTTCCCATCAAGCAGGGTCCCGCGATGTTGTGAAAAAAAAAACATTTTGCACCCTGGGCACGCGGAAGTGCCGAGGCAGAAAACAACAGCAAAACAAATCAAACCAGGTCGACGTAAGCGAAGGAAACCCGTGAACGCATCATTATGCAAAATCTGGAGAGCGTGGAAATATTTGGGAAACAAACTTCAGCAGCACGTTTTCGCGTGTAGGAGGAGTCATGAGAACTGCGACAACGGCAACGCCATTTCAAGACTCGATCGCAGCGTCTCCTCTTCTGCGCTATCTAATTATCAACTTCCATACTCTACTCGCCATCCGGAAAAAAAAAAGTCTGACGTCAGTTGCGCAGAAGGTCGAGTGCAGAGCACGCAGGTGCTGGTTTCCAGAGGAACTGTTGCAGACATAATCAGCCGCTATCAAGCCGGCGAAAGCTTTGCTGGCAAACTGAACATGAACTTGGGGTCAGAGCTGTCTCGAGAAGGCCGATCTCCAAGCGCACTGTGCCACGAGTCGACGCTGAACAAAGTTTCTCGACAGTATACGACAAGCAACAGATATTTCGCCAGACGGTGCCCCGTCCCTTGGGAAACAAGGTTTTGTTAATGGTGAGACGAGGGGAGCAATGTGTTAGCATGCGGTGCCTTCCAGCTCTTTGGAGAAACTATCACGTCATCAGTTTTGTCGCATTATGCATGCAGTTCCTTATAAACAGGGTTCAGTATTACAGGACACGCAGATTATTTCGCGAGATTAACTGCTTCCATGCCGGGGGTTGGAAACATAGTTTACTAACCGTGCATGAATGTGCCCTCGGCGTAGAGGTTACACAATTCAGCGCTTGCCAAAACTGTTGCAATCATGTGGCTGCGTGGGCGCAGCAGTTATCGTTAGTATGGGAGGCAGAGCTACCGGATACCGGAGCGAAGATTTGTTGATAGATACCGCTAGGTCGCCTTCTATTTTGTTATTGTTTTTTTCGTCCCGCTTCCTCGCGAATCGACCAGCATCCCCACACTGTCTTTTTCGTAACGTTATACTTATTATTGGTAAAGTTATTACACTCATTCGAATTTTAAAAATTATGGGGTTTTACGTGCCAAAACCACTTTCTGATTATGAGGCACGCCGTAGTGGAGGACTCCGGAAATTTCGACCACCTGGGGTTCTTTAACGTGCACCTAAATCTAAGTACCCGGGTGTTTTCGCATATCGCCCCCATCGAAATGCGGCCGCCGTGGCCGGGATTCAATCCCGCGACCTCGTGCGCAGCAGCCTAACACCATAGCCACTGAGCAACCACGGCGGGTCTATTCGAATTCAACGCGGTACTATCGATCGACGTACAAGGTGACTGTGTTATGGTTGAAGTAACCCTTACGCAAGCTGACCCAGCCGCTAAAATCCTTTGGAGTTCAAGTGCAGGGGTAGCTATACATGCAACAAACGGCGTTCAGGCCGGGTTGTTTTGGGTGAACGAAAAAATTCAATTATTGTTTCGCACCTACGCGTGCTATGAAAATGAGGCAGCACGAAACACCTTTAGAATTAACTGCAGAAGCGTACGCATACGGATATATTGCGCTCTTTCTGCTAAAGCTTTAGGCTGTGTGAAGGTTAACAGGGACTTCTCGTACGACTGTCAGAAGTCAGGCCAGGACGTAGACCAGCTTGGTACTGAACTTTGTTTCTTACCTTCAAGATATAAACTTCCACAACTCGTCTGAATAGCATGCTGGCAGCGCTAAATGGTCACTGGCACTCAACCTTACGGGGACTTCGAGTACAGACTGCCATATATAGTGTCACTCGGTTATAAAACCGCCCATCCGTCCGAGATAGAAAGCAGAGCGCACCGCTAGGTGCGCTATCCAGTGCTCTGACCTCGTTCCGGTTCCCGCAAACCAAGTGTGTAGGTACATAATCAGACCGCAAATTCATTTGATTTGCTATATCAGTCGATACGAAGCTAGTGCTACAGTAATGTGGGACTATGAGTACGTATGGTCCCGTTCCAGCATACTGTGCCGGCATCTCCAAAATCGCCTTTCTCACGCGTCAAGGCTTCAACGCAATGGCGCCGGTAATGTTCAGGTCATCCGCATAGTGTCCAGTCAGAGCCAAGCGAAATGATGAGTCATCGTGAGAACTGCGCTCACGTCACGACTCCTTCTCCCGACGCTTCGCCTTGCTCTCGACAGGACTTCTATCGAATTCGTGGCTTGATCGTTACCCTCTTACCGCCAAAGGCACGCTGAAACTCGGCACTTGCGCGCGTGCAGAAAGCGAACGTGACCATCGTGGACCACCACTCGGCGTCGGATCAGTTCATGAAGCACATGGAGAATGAAAACCGGCTGCGTGGAGGCTGCCCCGGAGACTGGGTGTGGATCGTGCCACCGCTCAGTGGAAGCCTGACGCCCGTGTTTCACCAGGAGATGCTTTACTACCACCTCAAGCCGAACTACGAGTACCAGGTAAAGGATTTTCTTTCTTGCTGTCTATTTACTTATTTATTTATTTATTTCTTCAAGACGAGGTTTCCGCTGGCGAATTCAGGTCGAACTGGAGTTCGTGGGATCTGCGTAGATATCTGACCGGTTTCGTCTCGCAAATAAGATGATTTGAGGCCCTCCAGTGGACGTATATAGACAACCAACCTCTGTCGGAAGACAGAATTTTGCAATACCGACGCCACTTGACATCGCATCAGAAGGCCGTGCAAGTGCCCTTGCGCATCTTGAGATCACCCGGCCTGTGTGAACGCCTGTGATAGGAATGCCTTTCATGTTCCCTGTTCCTGATCCTGCTTTTTTTTTCTCTCTCGCTTTGCCCTCTTTCCAACCTCTATATCCCCCACCACAGTGCAGAGCAGCAGACCGGAAACTCTTCTCTGGTTAACCTTCCTGCCTTTCCCTCCCTCCCTCCCTCTCTCACACACACACACACGCACACACACGCGCGCGCGCGCGCGCGCGCGCGCACTAGGGCGTCGAATCCAAGCTTTTAACTAAAGATACGCACCAAGTTAGTGTAGAGCTGTATGCGGAGTAGTAGTAACGCGTAATTAGCGAGAAAAAGACAAAGGAAAACCACAAGCTCAAACTGTGCGCGCCTAGAACCGGAACCGGCATTGTGGATTTACTCAACGAAAAATGTGGTCCAGTCTTGGAGATATTGTAGCCTAAAATTGTGAGCCGATCCCGAAGTTACAATACAATCTGAGAAAGAAAAGAAGTGAGAAAAATTAAAGTATAAGTAAAGGGCTCTATGTATGATTAAGATGGCATTAAAGCAGGGTAAGGCGGCGTAGGTGAAGTTAAGGCGACTCAGCAGCCGTTGTCATCGACGAAAGAACCACAAAGTCTTCTGAAGGAGCATCTATTCTTTACCGAATAACAAACACACAAGCACACACACACACACACACACACACACACACAAACACACACGCACACACGCACACACACGCACACACACACACGCACACACGCACACACGCACACATACACAAAAGCATGAAACAAGAAATCCACATGGTGCACTATATCGCCCCAGGAGACCTCGTCTTTCTTTGATGTCAGCCGCTGCTGACTCACCTCATTTTTTTTTCTTTTTCATCTGCAGTTCAACACGGAATCTCGCAATCGACGTTCCTTCGCTCCACCTCAAATACTAAGCACTTAAAAGCGTTTAGAATGTCATTAAATACAAGCTTAGAGATTACGAAAGCCGCCTTGAATAATTAACATTAATTAGCATTGTACTTACTTTGCTCGTGTGCCGTCATTGGTTTCATACTGTGTACTTCGCCGTATAGCACAGGTATAGAAGTAGTCCAAAAATGGCGGTACGCTATCACAAGTGCTGTTGCGTTCACTAAACCAGCTTTGTCTTCGAACATCCGACAGATAAAGGAAGGCTGCGTTCTTTTTTTCTACGGAAGACAACCTGAGGCTCATTGCTTTGAACGTACACAAGCATCCTTGTTTTCTATGTTGTCGCTGATGGCTTCAAAAACATTCTCGCTAACTTTAAGAAGAAACTTTGCGTGTAGCCTCATGTATCAGCTCAGGGCAGGCGGAAATGTTTCCGTGCCAACTATTTAACCCTTCCTGCTTATTATTCTCATCTTCTTTTTTTTTTTTTGGTTCCGCACCCAATCTAAGAGTCACAAGAAGCGCTAACTAAGAGGGTTCTCGTGTGTATGCATTATTTCTTTGCCGGCTGTGCCTTCCTTCTACACCAGCAACGCAACTTCTTCGAAGCTGGACTCCCGCGCATGCGGGCCTTGCCGGAAACGAGGCGGCTCATGCCAGTGCCCGAGGATTTACTGTCCGGGCTCAGGCATCAGATGTGTCGGACCTCGCCACGGAGGAGGCGTCGTTTACAGCGCGGGATCGACTTATTACTTATCACGACATCTGTGCACACTACCGATTAGACCGCTTAACCTTTCCGCCACTCATGGGCAAATCCCCGCGTAGGTGTGAAATTCTGTGGCGACAGCTGCAGACTCGTACCTTTCCGTCCCCTTACCTCCTCCACCGCATTCATCCCGCCATTTACCTTTCTCCCTCTTGTAAATTCTGTGTCTCTCCCAAAGCAGACTTAAACCACATCATGTGGGGGTGCCCTAAGCACCCCCTTCCCCCTTTCCTCAAACAATTAATATCTAGTGAGGAGCAGTGGGAGGCTGCCTTGCGCAGCTCCAGGCCCGATCTTCAGGAGGCCATCCTGGAGTGGGCTGAGAGGATAAAGGAGGCCTACTTCAAGTAGTTCCTCCCCCCATCCTCTATTCCATTGCCCCCTTCCCTTTAAAGAGGGATAAATAAAGTTTTTCATCATCATCATCATCGAAGCATATCTCGAACACGTTTTATCGCGTCGTCATCATCTCGGCTCGCAACTTTTGCTGCAACGTGTTATTAGTGCGAATAGAAATTACAATGCTAGCGGCATCAGAAGCGGGATGCGTGAGTGGCGTGACGGCTTAAGTTGTACGTGCGGCTGTACATAGATGACTGCCTTCATTATCTTCTATAAGCCTCGTTCAACAGCGCCATAAGCGTGCTACAAACCCGACTAAAGATCGTTCTCCCTCACCCTCGTGATTAAGCGCAAGGCGAGCGTCGTAAATCCCCCTAATGACCGCCGTGGAGCTAGCTGCAGCCTATTGTCGATGGTAAATGCTCGCGTAAAAGCTTTCTGCAAAAAAAAAAAGAAGCTACCGGCGCCTGAAACCTCTTTCGTGAAAATTACATTGCTCGCTAAAATTATTCAGGCTTAAGCCATTTGATGGGGCCACTTCCGTTTAATTCTTGTGGAAAGCGGGGTATATAATCTCTGTGATCACGCATATGCATGCAAGCATGTTCAAGGAAACAGAATCGTATGCTGTTTTCCTTTTCTTTTCGTGACCGAACGAACGAAGTTGTTATAACTTCGCAGTTCATCACGCGCGAAGTATTCATATTGAAGGAAAACATGCCTGGGCGCACAACTAACTTGAAGACCTGCTGTGCAGAGAACTTCTCCAAAGGGCATCTGAACTTAGCGGAACCGTAGCCATCAATCAATAGTTAGAAAGAACGAGGAAACGTTTTCCGCGTATAAACAGCGGTTTATGTCTAAATGCAAGCCGGCCAGCTTGTTTGTTTGTATGCTCTTCCTTCTTTTTGTTTTCCCAACCGAGGCCGCATAATTTTAACAGGGAGCACTAAGATGACTCAGCCGGCCCTGCGACAAACGAAGACACGCTTGAACACGTCCACAGCTTCCCGAATCGGGAGAGAAACTTCGCCCAGTCTACGACGTATACCTCCAAACAAGTACACACAGGCGCAAGTAGTCATCCGCCCGACAAGCGTCCAATGCCCCCAAGGACGACAAAGTGCTCGAAACAGGACGCTCGCGCATTGAAATGGAACGTGTTCTCATGCAAGAACCTCGATAGCGATACAGAAAAAAAAAAAACTGCTTCCGTCGAACGGAACACGCTATACCCTTGCATTTCGAACACACAACCGGCATCTGGTTGGTTGTCGGGCGGTTGCATCGCGGCCGGCCTATAGGGAAACACGGTGATTCCCGCACGTTCGCGCTTCGCACACCCCGTTTCCCCGCCCCCCGCATCCTCCGCGGTAATGAGGAAACTTCGTGAATGACCAAGGAGGGTCGGCCGTGGAGAGGGCGCTTTGGGGAGCCAGGGTTGACACGCGCGCGGGGGGGATTTGTGGAAAGGGCGCGAGACATTCCTTGTTCTGGCACGCTTTGCCCTCGCGTCGACTCCGGAGGTTTCTCGGCCATTTGCATCTGGTAATTTGATTTGCCCCGCGACGCGCCAGGCGCGCCCCTTCGCGTGCCGACACGCGGCGACCCGCATGACAGGCAACGGCTGCGCGTGTGTTTCAGTAATGATACTCCCGCGGAAAACAAAAATAAGGAAGGAAAAGCGGTGGCTGTGTGTGAACGTTCGAGGCCGGTTCTCGGAACGCCGGCTTGTTTGTCGAAAGCTCTCCCGGTTCGGTAATAAAGCGCGCAAGGTTGAAAAGGAGAGCGGATTTAGGCTCACGTATCCTCGTTCATGCACCGTCTATTGAGGCTGAATGCGGGACCCTCCTTTGCGGTAAGCCTCCGCTCCTGGGTATGGAAACTCGTTCTCTAATAGACATCCCGCGTTCGTCGCGAAACCCCCGTGACTGGGCAATTTGCAAGGCGTTGGACGTTAATCACTGCCAAATTAATCTCGAGGCGCTTTATCCCTGCATGCGGAGCGAACTGCGCTCCGCCGATTAGCGGATTAGATCGTTCTCGCCGCCGGATGGTCGATCCTCAATCGTGGTCAGGCCAGGTGTCGCAAGACCTTTCCCAAGATGTCTCTTAAGCAGCCTAGCACGTTATTATAAGGATCGGCAGCATTGTGGCTACAGGAAGTAGCCTGAACCTCCGCATTGGGCCCATATATACATTTGTATGTTTTTTTTGCTTGTTTGTTTGTTTTTTGTTTGTTTGACATTTGACAGTGTAACAACTTCGTTGCTGTTAATCATGATCGTACGAAGCATGTATTTTGCAACAAGTCTAGGTTGGCATTACTTCAAAAGGGAGTTCGACTCACTCAGACAAAGAAACAATGAAATCAAGGAGTACTATATGTACTAGTCTTCTCACTTAAAAGGCATGTTCCCACAATTTCCATAATTTATTTTTCTCTATGCGACATGTAGAGCAAGCATTACTGCACAGAATAAATTGGCACTCCCGCAAAACGGTCATCCAGCCGCATTGAATTGATGGGCGTTTACGTACCAGCACTGCACAGCGTAAGGGCTTTGACCATCGCAGCAGCGCAGAGTTATGCGGAGTTCCTTGACATGCGTCCAAATTGCAGTATACACCCTCGCGTTTCAGAACCACGATGTGTGACATTAGTAACTCAAAGTGAGTGGTGTCACAATTCTTGTCAGCGGCTCAGCTGCTACAAGTGCCCACATTCATTCTGAATAGAGAGAGTTCACAAGCGACAGACGTTCTTACTGAAAGAATTGCACGTCAACGACGACATGGTGATCGTAGGTCTGTAATCATATACTGGCATTAACAAGCAATTGAAGGCTGATGCGAAGCTACGTGCCGAGACAGCGGGTCGAATTGTCAAGAGAAATGGTTCTAATTTTTCCCCTCACAATATGTTAAATAAAAAAAAAGTTATAAACATTCGCCACACTTAAGATTCAATATTCTAAATTGAAAGCTCCCAACCAAATTCGTCTCAAATTTTCAGTCCTTTCTCACTCTTTTTTTTTCTTTTCACTGGATTTCGAAAAAAATAATGTGCCCTGAACGAAGAGTTCGCGGTTACGGATGAAGCCATTAGGTTAAGAAACATAACAAAAGAATGCGTTTTCCTCGCACTAGGACCTTTCACAAGCACTGAAGAGTTGTGTACACGCAACTTCTTTTGATCTAACCGACTCATTGATGCTTATCAACCAAAATTCCGCATGCATGCGGCAGCCCAAAGTCAAGTGCACTGCACCAGAGAACTCACTTTTCGACGCCATACCTCAAGCACATATATTCGGCTCCCTATGTACGAACTCCACCTCCTCCTCAAACACTACGTAATAACTCAGCGATCACGCTACTTTTACTCCTCCTTCATTAGTACGATAGCATTCATTGCATTGCCCAACCACATAACTGAATCTCAATGGCTGTCTGGCATTTTGTAAGTAGCTGCCGACTCCACGATGACGGTACAAAGTCTCAATTCCTCGACGGTGTTACAGATAATTAATTGCGTTTTGAGTATGGCCAGCCAAAATGCGCATCCAAATATAGCGCTTCCTCAGCCTGAAAAAGGAGACCCGTCAGGTCAACAGGAACGAAGGTGGGGGTCATGTGCTGCGGTGCTTTGAAGACTGTAAAATGACTGTTTCGGTGAAAGCTATCAAAACGCAGGGGCACATGCTTTGCCCTCTTGTTCCTTCAAGTCCTAAATGGACTCCACTTTTGGCAGCACAGCCACAGGGGTGGGCACGCGTCAGTTGTATCTCACATCGCGCTGCTATACCAAAAACCCGTAGCGGCACAACCTCCGCAGTAGTTCAGATGGCTCTGACAACATAAGAGATTGAAGAGCCAGAAAGGCATCGTGTTTTGACTTAACGGAAACTTATATACGATTATACAGGCGCGAGGGTCCCAGCTAACGTTAGCCACGTTGTTCAATAATAATAATTATAAAGATTGATTGAACATGGTGCACGACACGATTTCAGCCCCGTAGATGTTGTAGATGTATCTTTCAACTTCATTTTCTCATGTTGTTTCTATACGTTGAACAGCTTGGTTAAGGTTAGCATGGACACATTGATGTCGTGTAGCCATTGCTGCAAAGTTTTTCGTATTTTTTCTCGCAGACGCCTGCCTGGAAGACCCACGTGTGGCAGAAGAAGGCGGACGACCAGCGACGGCATTCCAGGAAGTTCCGCTTCAAGGACATTGCCAGGCATGTGCTAAACTGTCGTTTTACGTGGTTGACGTTTAACTCGTGCTCGTGGGTGGAAAGCTTGGCTTTAAAAGACAATTCGAGCTGTCACAGCGTAAGTTGCGTTCGTTTGTTACGACGTGTCGTAGATCCGTCATCACTTCAATGCAGCAACAACGGCAACAATACCTTAAGCCACTCAATCTAATTAATTTGTTTAGACCTCGCGAGGAGCCTTCTCAGTTACTGCATGAAATTTGAATGCAACGCAGAAGTGATGTAGGTTGTCCGTACGTAATCATTCCGCAGTTACAGTATTTTCGACTGAGTGAAATCTGAATTCGGGACGTACGAAACAAAGCATCGCGTGTGTGTGTGTGTGTGTGTGTGTGTGTGTGTGTGCGTGCGTGTGCGTGTGCGTGTGTGTGTGTGTGTTTGTGTGTGTGTGTGTGTGTGCGTGTGCGCGTGTGCGTGTGTGTGTGTGTGTGTGTGTGTGTGTGTGTGTGTGTGTGTGTGTGTGTGTGTGTGCGTGAGAGAGAGAGACTAATGATTTTTCTATATGGCGGAACGTGTATCCAAACCTGTACTTATGCTCCATTAATCTGCATCACAGCCTTATGCTTCTTTGTTGGTCAACGGTAACGACGTCGACCAACTAATGACACAGGCTTCATCTGCAGATGCCGTAATTTTACTGGGGCCCTCCCCACGTTTGCTAATATTGTCTCTGTACAAAACGAGTCTCAGCCAGATCAATCAAACCGCATTCACATGCAGGTTACGTATAATAATGCTTGACCTTTCCATTAACTAATCACATGTGTATCATCCTTGATGATATTCCAGTGGCTATGGTGCTGCGCTGCTGAGATCGAGGTTGCGAATTCGATCTCAGCCGCTGCGACAGCGTTTTGATGGTGGTGAAATGCAAGAAAAAACGTTTGTGTACTTTGATTTAGGTGCAAGGTAAAGAATCCAGGTGGTAAAAATAATCCGCACTCTCTCCACTGCAGCACGTCTCATAATCAGCTCATGGTATAGCACGTAGAGCTCCAGGCCCTTCTTATTATTGTTATTTTATTACATGTATAGCCGCATTTACATTTACGTTTGCTGTTTCCAGCGTCACAGAACAATTAAGGGTGGAAACCTCGTCAAGCTACTAATATAGCAGCTTTTCTTTCTATACTAGGCATTTTCGTTCTTAAGAAAAAGTGCTGAATGAATTCACGCTGATGTAGAAACCGAACATCTAACGGTTAGGCATCACATTCATGCACGAGCAAAGTGAAGTAAATAATCTGATAACCGGGTGCCGTCGTCATTGCTCAAGGGCTCACCGTTATCATTCGACCCACAGCGCCGTGAAGTTCACCTCAGCCATGTATGGCAAAGCCCTGGCAAAGCGCGTCAAGGCGAAGATCCTGTACGCCACCGAGACGGGAAAGTCCGAGACCTACGCCCGTGTGCTATGCGACATCTTCCTGCACGGTTTCAACGCGTCGGTAAGACCCCTCAAATAGATCTGTGTGGCTACGTATCCATACGTACATATAGGTCGATTTTCTTTGTTGAGTACTCTAATCAAACGACATGTATGCAGCTTTGAGAACGTAATATGAGTAACGGCTACGATTAGTCTCTAAAACATCCTTTGCTGCTGAGTCATCTGAATATGATACCCAACAATTGCATTTCTCACATTTATAGCAGGAGAGACGTTAAAAATGCTGGAGGAGAGTCTTGTTTGCTTAGTGAGAGCAGAACGACTAAAAGACTTGAAGGACGAAGACGTTTTATCGTGCCCATGGCGTTGCGGAGAAGTTGCGTGGCCAGTAAAAACCATTGAATGATTAGAAATACCATGGTGTAAGCTTGTGTAAAAGCAATGTCAAGGTGTATGAGAAGACTTGTGAGCAAACAGTTCTTGTTGAGGCAAGCGAAAGCACGCAAACATTTTAGCAAACTTGTCAAGTTGACACTAGAAGCTAATGCGGTTGTTTTTATAGCTTCTGCGGTGAACGTCGGCATCAGCGTAACCGAGTGAACGAGCAAATGATGAAAGAGCGAACGCCGAGCGCAGTGGGGGATGAAAGACGCGAGGAGAAATGCGGAGGAGGAGGGTGCAGCGGAACCGCGAGGCGAAGAGCGGGGGAGAAGGGTATGGGGAAAGTGTGAGAAGAAAAGCGTAGTGTGGTGACGATGGCTACGAGATGGCGCCAGAGTAGCGCGCGTCGTCTGGGAGGTCCGTCTGCGGCGGCTGCTGTGAACCCGCCCACGCGTCACCCAAGCGCTGCCTCTCGCAATCTCCAGATTATCGAGGCAATCGCTCCACCCTTCGTCTCGTTTGCAACGTGCCCCGCGAGACAGACTGTCCGCGCCAGCCAATATATCTTGAAATGAAAACACGTATAGAGCTGCGCTATACTTTCGCATTAGGCAGTATCGTAGTTGTCTGTGGTTTTTTTTTTTGTCAAAGCCTATATGGAAGGCACTAAAGAAACGGGATTTCTGGTTGTGTCCAAAAATTCAAGTCGACATTATTTTCTCGAAATCATTTCGATATGATGTTTCATGTAACTGGGACGATGATTCAGCACTTGTATAGTTTTTGACTTCATACAGCTTTCTTTGCGGACTAACTTTCACTCTCTGATAACTTCGAGTGATTTGGTAATCTCACTGACATCACGGCGTTTCGCGTACGTACATGCCTTGCACTGCTGCACCTTCATTGTTTCGAAGGTTCTAAACTATTTTGCCTTTAGCGTGCTTCCTTGCGTCTTCTCCCAGGTCGAGTGCATGGAAGACTACGATTTCGTCAACCTGGAATTCGAGCCCCTGCTACTTGTGATTTCCAGCACTTTTGGCAATGGCGAACCGCCCGAGAACGGAGAGGTATGTCCCCCGCTGGACTTTATGGGCAGACGTCCGCATTGGCTGCCCAGTCCTACGGAGCCTGTGAGAGACTGGGCCCATTTCGAAAGTCGATATTAATTTACAGTGCGAAAATATCAACGCGCGAGCGTGCACAGGAACCCCACGCAAGAATCACGTGACACTACTTGTGCTTCCTTCCTGCACCACATCTTGAAGCTTCGCGTTTGCCAGAAATAAGCACACTAAGCAGCTGCAGCGCGGCCCATGACAGCAATTGGCACTTACGTATCCATATATCTATTGATGGCACCAAAACTTTGCGAGGCTTTTCACCGCGTCTTTCTTTCTTTCCCGTATCTCTTTCACCTTTGTGTTTCCCGTTTCCCTTCGCGGAGCGAGGATAGCCAACTAGATGCTTTTTTGGGTAACATCCCTGCCTTCAGAAATGTTTCGACGAGGGTCATATAGTTGCTATGGCAGGATTTTATGGCGTAATATTGTCTGTTTGTAGAAGGCACACACAGGGACACTGACACGTAAGCGCGAAACGGATGTAGGCATTGCGCGCTGTCTGTGTCAAGGTCTGTATCCGTTCCATGTTTACTGTTTGCGTACCAGCGCAACTCACGCCATAAAGTCATCACTGCCTTCTCCCTCTCTTCTATCTCCGCCTCTACCTCGCTATTTGCAATGCCGCTTAGAAAAGAGGAAGCAGGCACTGCTCCGTCCAACTTTTGCAATTGCGACGAGGTTACTGAACACGTCTTCTTCCACTGCCCGTATTTTTGGCAATCAGGGACATTATGCGCGTGCTAAGCCCAACGTTCATTGGGCGACAAACGACCTGCAGAACAGGAGGTGCTCGTACGTGGGATTACAGCGTTATTCTCACAGAATGCTGCCAGAACCCTTTTATGTTCTTTAAGGACCGCCGAACCGTGTGTCCACGTTTGAGTGCACCACGCCCTCTATCGTGAGAGCGCGCGCATCACTACCTGACACCTTCAGCTCTAATTTCCGTTCTGTCCTCTTACCCACTCCGCTTTATGATGTAAGAAACTAGCAGGAATCTTGTAAGCATTTCCCCGTATGTTTCCACTTCATTCTTTTTATCTTTGTCACGCCGTTAAGCCGCCGTAGCACAGCGGAATTGCACGCTGTTTCTAGTAAATATGGCATTTGTGCCAGGCGAAGTATTTATCAGCGCGGATTGTTTTTATTTTTCTAGCATTTCAATCAAGACTCAAAAGCCTTCTTGGTACTTTTTGAGTCATGCTTTGCGAATAGAAAGTCCTTTAACCGCGAGCGTCACGGACAGTAGGCATATTTGATGAGCTGGGTATAAATACACGTCCTAATTTCCGTTCCTGCCTCCACCCTCGTCACTACTTGCTTTTTTTTTCTACGCTGTCGTTCTGCAGTTAAGCTGAATGGTGCATTTCCTCGGCTACACCTCCTGATTTGTTCTGAAAATATAAGACATGTAAGCAGGCGCGATTACCTTTAGAATGCAACTTGATGACTCTGCAATGCTCAGTGCCTTAAGCGAATGATGTCGCAGAGCCTTTTTAACTGGTGTATTGCACTTCTAATCCCCCTTCCTTTTTAATTCTGTACCATTGAAAAAGGTCTACGCTGGCAACTTGGCTCCCTGAAGCATCATAAGATTGATTGGCACTTAGCACAGACACACTTTTGTGACTCACAGTGAGCCATTAGGAAGCTGAAGGGGCAGAAATATGTTACGATAATTCACTCCACTGTAGTAATTTGCGGGTAAAGTCGGCTTTTTCTTTTGATCAAATTTACCATACCACTATATCTCTATAGCCATAGGTAACGGCCCGCTCTCTCAGTTTAAAGAGCCTTTTAACAAAACTAACCGTCCGTAAACCACCCACTCCGTATACGTTCCGCAAATCTGAGAAAACAACACTGGGCATGTAAGCTCGCTGTAGCTCAAAGTTCACAAAGAAGTCCACAAAGAAGTTCACAAAGAAGTTCACAAAGCCCCCGATCGTAATTTCTTCGAACAATGATCCCCTTTGAAATCATTTGCCCGTTGAGCTGAGGGTCATTGCCTCGCGTCTGCCTGTCGACCGGCTGTTTGTTTTGGCGCGGCCAGCGTCAACAAAAGCAACGCGACAGCGAAGGAACAGCGGCAAGAGATAGCCACGGGAAGGGGGATTCCCTGAATGAACGCGGCTCTATACGACGCGGGCCGTTGTCTCGCGTATCTCTTTCTGGGACGAACGCCGTCGCTACTGGAGGAAGGAACGGCCACCATAAAAACGGCACGCCCACTCTTATCCCCGTCGGCTCACGCAAGGACACAGCGCTAGAAAACAAAGGGGAAAAAAAAAAGAGCGTTTCTGAAAATGCCAAGCATCAAACGGGAAACGATAAAACCGGTAAAAAGCAAAGAAAGGAAAAAAGAGAACAAGTGAGGGAGTGCAGGAGGGCACGAGCTGGACGCGCCACGCAACAGAAAATCGACGGCGTCGCTTACATCTGTCCCCGTAGTGCCGTACTACTACTACCGTACAACTGAGCACCGCGGGCTCCTTTATCGATGAGCCATTCGTTCACGAGGTGGGCGGGCGGGGGCGTGTTGTATCGCGGGCGTTCTTCTTTCACCCCCCTTGATAAACGCGCCGGTCGCCACCTTCCTCCGCCGTCGCCTTGCCTCCGAGCCATGAGCGAACAGACACAAGCGATGAGCAATAAAAGTCGTTAACGATCAGTCACGTGATCGAAAGCGCGGCACTGCCGCCGCTGCCAGAGACGCGGCAGACAAAGTCGGCGGCGCAGTTCGTCTTGACAATGGCCTCTCTGACCTTCCTTCCCTCTCTCGTCGTCAAACTGACCCTCGGGCACTGCGGAGCGCGATCTTCATTGTCTCTTCTTGTAAGGCTTTGTGCACGTTAGTAGTGTCAATTTTTGTTATTTATATTGTTTTTCTTTTGCTTATCGCTCGTAAGATTACCGTGGTCCCCCTCCCACCCCACTCTACTATATCTTTTCGAGGATCTTTCGTACAGACAACAAATGCAAAACGTTTTTTTAGTCACCTATAGCTTTTTTTTTTCCTTCTTCTTCTCGTTATTTCCTCGTGCCCCTCTCCCCCATGTCTTTCAAACAGGTCTTCGCTCGAAACCTACAAGTCATGAAGAGCTGCAGCCCCTTCGGACCGGAGGGTACAACTCCGAGGTTTGTACTCCCAATGTCATGGCATCGTTCGCCCTTTTTCTTCTTCTACTGCTTCTTCTATATACTCGTCTTTCTCGCTTCATCCTGTTCGCTTCTCTGTACATTTTCTCCTATTCTCTATTTCCGGTTCCTTCTTGAGTTGTGAACGGAACAGTCGGCTTTTCTATATTTTTCTTTTCTTTCGATGGCTCTTGCTTACTTGACTCTCGAGCGAAAAAATGAAAATGTAGCTGCCTTCTGCTGTGTGCTTCATGCCGAGGCACTCTTCCTAGACGTCATGAATGTTTTAAGAAGCAGCGTGTAAAAAAATGAGAAGCGAAGCAAATATGAATACCACTCGGAGACACTTTCGCAATGCCAGAAGCACGATTTATTACTTGCTCTTTTCTCATAACTCAGTGATGTCATTTCTTTCTTTATTATTATTGTTTTTCTTGGTGCATCGCTGCGCGTGGCTTGAGCTTGAGCGATTAATATCGCGGGACGTCGCTGGCTGTTCTCTCCTTCTGGGAGTTTATTAGCATTTTTCGACGATTTGCATGAAGAATTTGGGCCTACATGCTACTGCGCGCCTGCGTAGCTCTATTAGTCGTCGAATTTTTCAGGCCCGCATTTCAGAGTAGCAAGAGGCCGGGATAAGATGAAAAGAACATTGGCCCCATGGGACCATATATTACCAACACTCGCGCATTTCTTCTTATTTCTAAAATTTTATTTGTATGCCTTTCCGAACGCGTCTATTATGCTACTACGAAACAGTACGGCTAGCACTGCTTCGAGGAACATATATGCGGCGCTTGCGAACTTACTTGCAACTAACCGTTCGTAACCTAGTGAAATTAGTTGAGATACTGTTCGGGCACCTTGAAACAAGCTCATCGGTAAAACATTTTTATAATTCAGAAATTTGTCAGCGGGGAAACTGCATTCGACGGCACAATAATATTCTGGGAAATCTTTGCGTGCTTCTCAAAGCAGCAAATTTGCACAATCGGGGCAAAATACTACCATTTGCCAAACGTTTCATTGTCAGACCCGTCGTAGCGTGTCTCACTAATATTTAGGTAATCGAGGTGGTGGCCTCGATGCCCTGCATAAGAAGAATGCCAACTGTCTCTCTGTTTACGTCATTCGGATTCAACAGCGTTCAAATTACGCAAATGTAAATAAAAGACGACAAAATAAAGTAATCGTGACATCGAAGTACCAGGGTCAGAGAGCAGAGAACTAAATGGCTTCATTTTTTTTTTTGAAGCGTTCGAGGTTTCATCATAGATGTAATCGTATGAAACTGCTTTTCATTTTAGCAATTAAGGCTCCAGTTCTCATTAAGATGTCAAACTGCGAGTGCGATTGCGCTAGTGTCATCGTAGCATGCAGATGAATCGAGCTCCGTCGTGGATGGGCGCAAAGACTTCACCGTTTAGATAATCGGCTTGCAAATCGTTAACTTGCCACAAAGACCTAAATTTGCTAGTTTTCATGTGACGAACACAACACGCGGGTTTCAACGTGTCCCTTAGGGAACTGTCACCGCGCACAGTTAGCCGGCGTTGTCCTCAAACAACGTCTTCTTTTTTTTTTGTCGTACACCCTGCCCCACCGCGTCAGCACTAGTTAGGTAACATGCTCCGCTCATTCACCACTGACTGCCGATGAATGGCTGATCCAACTGTTGCAGAACTTGTTCTGCGCGTATTTACAGTGGCGGGGGCCCGCTTTCGATGTGAAGAACGGATTACAACCAAACCTGCCACAAAAACAGCTGAGGGCGGTTACCCACATTGCTGCGAAGTTTTCTCACCATAGACCCTTACACTAACACCATGCTTTGTACTAGCTCTACTAGTGCCTGAATATGCGCGTCTTTAAGTAAAGAAAAAAAAAAGGCTTTAGTCTTCACTGACTTTTACGTCCGTGGTAGGCGCACTAACCACTCGCAAAAAGAAAAAAAAATGCCCGGGAGTTTTGCTTGCATTCTGGATTTCTTAATGATTACTAAAACTCTACGCCTCAGAAAACAGTATTCCTAAGTGTTCAATGTTCAGTGCTGCTTCAGTCATCGTGGTAGGCATAGCTCTCGACCGTGCCAAGCGTCTCACATTGTGATGTAGAGCTAAATAGTTATCCTAAATGAACAATGTAGAAATAGGATAATTTGTTTTGGCCTCATTGATTGCTATAGATCAATGCTGTAAACGCACTCAGCCGGCAGAAAGTTATGCTCGAAAATAAGTTGATTGATGATGAGGATGAGCACAGAGCCTGTAGATTTCCAAGATAAGTGCAATGAACAGATGGTGCTCACACCGAGTTTGGACACTTTACGGCTACTTCTTTCCCCGGTGTAACCGCCGCGTTGCAACTTCTTGCAGCTTCACATGATTTTTCAGCTTTCAACTAGTATTCATTGAAATCACAATCGAAAAGGTTTAACTATATGCTATATGCCAGTATGATACATACACAGGGTGTTTTTTTTTCTTTAAACAATGCAGTTATCTTCTTCAAAAAAAAAAAGAAAGCTGTAAGCGCAGTGAACGTAGTGGTTTTCCTTTTTTTGTTGTTGTCGATAGTGACTTCCTAGGCGACATGTACATACTAGGCCGCTAATGACGTAAGCTTCAGAAGACTAATTAACAAAGATTCATGAATTAACTTTTTATCAGTGCCTTAGAGGCGGTTGTTCGAATGGCGAATTTGAAGGCAGTCACGTTTTAATGCACTCTCGCGTTTAGAAATCTTTAATGTAGCATCTAAGTCGAGATACGTATCATCGAATCTCAACGGTGAATCCAGGTAACATCGAAACCGAGCCCCACGGGAGCACGCAAAAGGCAGCCCTGCCATCATTATATCAGACCGAAATGCCCCGTGACGAGGGAGTTTGAAACACAACGTGTCGGCCGGTCGCGCCACCTTCCGATACGACATGTTCTAAAAGACACGTTTTTTGCCGCAATTGAACACTCACAAAAGGAAAACACGTAAAGACAACACGGCCGCCCGTGTTGTCTTTATGTGTCTTCCTTTCGTGAGTGTTCAATTGCGGCAAAAAACGTGTCTTTTAGCGAGCACCAACTAGGCCAACAAGCAGTCTGTTACGACATGTTCTGCCTGTCAAGCATGTGCGGCTGTGTGTCGGGTCAGCTTTTGCCGCGTCATGCTATCGTTCAAACTTCGCCCCACACTTTTTTTACGGGGCGTTGCCGTCTGATCCGCAGCGGGACGCGGACGCGCTCAGACTCGGTATTGCCTGGATTGACCTTGCGAACTTGAAGATATATATATCGAATTAGGTCTTATTTTCAAGATAAAAGAAAAAAACTGGCGTGCATTAAAATGTTACTTGACTCAAAATTTGCCATTTGGACAACCACCCCCAAGGCACTAATAAAGAAGGTATTTATTGAATTTGTGTTAATGAATATTCTGAGGCTCACGTTATTAGCTGCAAAGTAGGTCCGCCTCGCCTCGGAACTCGTCTCCAAAGACGCCAGCCACGTTCGCTGCTCTTATTACGTTTTTATAAAAAAATCTCCATACCCTAAAAAAATGGCTGTGGCTTAGCTAAGGTTAAGCCCAGGATGCGAAGCATGCTAGCCTTTATTTTAGTTGTTGAACCACTGTTTAGCCTGGTGAACTGCTGTTGCTTGGCTATATTTGGTTCGGCGAGACGAAGAAACAACTCATGCAGGCGAGCACACGAGCTAAGACCCGGCTATGTAGCTACGTGGCCGCAAGTGAGCGCACGAGTTGAGCCTCCGCTTTTGCAGCTGTTACGACGTCATATGGTAGCTACGCGGCCGCGCGCGGCGCAGCAAGGAAGAGCGTGGTTGTGCGGCTAGTATGCTTCGCATAAAAAAAAAACACCTTGTATGATATTCATACCAAACACCATTTTTTAGCCACGACACGTCATGACCACATTCTGTACTCGTGAGATCAAGCCAGAACGATGTTACATGGCATGCTCACTCTGAAATTTGTGGCAGTGAACTTTCGTGAGCATCAACTTGTGGCACAGACACTGTGACGACATTTAGCGAGTATTAGCTACCTCCTATAAAACAGCCTGAAACCAGGATTAACACCAGAATGAATAGGCGATGCCTATGTAATACTATACGTGATTCCAAATTTTGTAAGCATTATTTTCCTTCCATTCTCTCTTTTTTTTTTCCTCCCCAAGGTACCAATAAGAGATTCCAACGATAACGATGGCTCCGCCACGTACGAGTAGATGACGAAACGCGATAAGAATGGATAAGAAAAGATCCTCACGATATCTGGGCCCATGTTTCTCGAGCCTGTATCAACCTGTCATACTAATTTACTGCCTTTCTCAAGAGCACGTTTGAGCGCATGTTGTCGGTGCAACGTATGGTGCATGAAGTCAGCACGCAATGCTACCACGCACTCTGCCTGCGTCCTCCTTTTCGTCTCTTCTTGCGCATGCGCGAATTCCCGCAAGCACTGCACGCGATGCCCGCTCCAATCGTTCACTTACCTCTACGATAAGCCCATTTTATTATTATTTTTGTAACTTCTTAGCCGAGTGTGTTGTTTTCTTTTGTAGTTGACCTTGATGGTGTGTCTGTTTTGTTTCAGATCTTACGTTAGGTAAGGATCGACGTCTTTGATTTCCTGTACGTCCTCTCCTCCTTCTTCTTCCTTTTCTCTCTTTCACAGACTATCTCTTTCTCTCTCTCACTGTTATTCGTGATGTGTTTGCTGTGGTGCACCGTCTGTACTTTCACTCACCGACTCACTCACTCACTCGTTCACTCTGAGTAGAACATTTAGTCACCCTCCTCCTTGTTTGTGTATAGTGTATACGTAGAGCACGAGTAACCACACTCATATGTATGCGCTCGACAGACGTGCATCGCACAGGCCTTTCACTTACCGCGTAATACCAAGATTACGCGCCCTGGCCCGATACCTGCCGACGGCCTTTTGCGGCAAGAAAGCGGGCAAACGGGAACAGGCGCGTGGGCTTACGCGGTATCCATGTAAGTTCTGTGGAGTGCACAGCTGTCGCGCATCCGTAGTGCTAGCACTGTAGAAGTTAACCGATAAGCCTTCTTATCAGTGCCGATCAGTTTTTGTCGATGACGTCAGATACTGCTCGCGTGATTTCTCCGCTAAATGCTTGGCGCGATGTATTGACGACTCCAGTATAACAGCATAACTGTACGGAGCAGACACCGCTATTCGAGAAATGTCAGTGCCGACTAACTGATCGGAACGGGATAAGCAAAGGCTTGCACTTTTCTAGGCGTATGCGCCGCGTACAATGCGCCGCGTACCACCACGTGCAATGTTCTGGCAGCCTATAAAGCACATGTGCTCGTTGCGGGAATGGCGTTATAGAAACGCGGCGAGCAAGCTGTGAAAGCAACGCGCACAGCCGTTGACAGGCGGCTGAGTGCAGCTTACTTGAGAACCGTTACGCTTGCCAAAGGTAGCCACGACAAAGTCGAGTTCTCACTCGCAATGTCTTGAACCCAGCCATACTCTGCGACCCCCCTCCCATCTGCCGCAACAAAAGATGGAAGTAAATGAGATACAAAGTTTTCCGTGGCCATGTGTGGCGACAACTCTACGTTGTGCGGCCTTATGAAATATTTCACGCGGCATTTCGACTGGTTGCTCATCTGTATAACTTTATTTTCAGCGATCTCGACACTTAAATATCCACTCAGAAAAAAAAAAGAACTAAATATTTCACAATAGTTACCAGAAGGGAAATGTGTGTCGTAGCTCGAGCGATGTGATTAATACACAGCGCTTGCGGAATAACACGGGGTTAGCTCATCCCAGCCTTTAGGGCAGCACTTGTTTTACATGCATGCAAACTAGCTCCTCAATCGGTGCCTTCTAGAGTAACGCATTATAGTCGCACATCTCGTGTTTCTGCGCCACGTCAGAAAATTTCCGCAACGAGGCTGTTACACCTCTTCCTAATCCTCGCTTCACAGTAAGTTTGGTGCACTTTATTATTATTATTATTATTATTATTATTATTATTATTATTATTATTATTATTATTATTATTATTCGTGTGTTTCAGGAGATATTGGTGACTGTAAGTCCTGTAGGACCTTCTCTTCTTGTTGTCTGACCCAATTACTGCGATCGAAACAACGTTCCTTTTTTTATTGTTACGGTTGCTTTCCTTTTAAAATCGAAGTCGGAATTTTCTGGTGACCATGAGCTAGAGTCATTTCTTGGCAGCTCGGGGCCACTGCACACGGTATTATTATTAGTAGTAGTAATAGTATTATTATTATTATCTGCCATGTTGTATATTGTACCGCGCCGTTAATGTTACTTACATGTACTTTGATAAAATAACGCTAGCAGGCCTTATTGTCAAAAGATTTCTTACTTTATTCAAAGTTTGTAATGAACTAGTTCATGCATTCGTTTGAGGGAAATGGTTGCAATACGCGACAGTTAGTCACGATCTTTTGCGATCCCTTTCAATCCATGGTGTCATTGCCAAGACCAGCACAGGGCACTCGGCAGTTGTTCGAATCATCATTAGCATGCCTTAGGAGGAAGCTCTAGCGCGGGGTCTCTTATCCAAATACATGGGAAAGGAGAAATTGCTTTTCTCGTCAACCACTGCGCCAAGTTTGGTGAGGTTTGTTGTATTTAAAAGGTAAAATTAAGATCTAGTGCCTGTGGAAGCGCATTGTTTATTTAGGCTTTCGATATTTTACTAAAAATTGTCAGAAATTACAAATTATCAGGAAACGAAACTATTAAGTTTACAACTCTGTGAATCAGCAATAAAAACGATATCACAATTCTTTAAATTACATATAATAGTACATCTAAAACTGTCAAAATCGATATATTTTACACCGCTCTGCAATATACTGTTCTTATGTGAGTATGACTTTTGCGATACCCCTGCGAACGTTGTAACAGATTCACGTAAGCTGTAAAATTATGTATCAAATTCGTCTGCTTTAGATGTTCTAACCATACCAGTTTACAGAATGGTGATATCTGTTTTTAATGCAAAAGGACAAACTTGTAAACACTTCGCTTCCATTATTTTTTAAGCTTACAATTTAAAACAACAAGCGTGATACAGCTCAAACCCTAAATCAAAAATTCGATTAAACAGGCACTAGCATTTAACTTTTTCTCAAAAATGCAACATGTTTTAGTAAAATCGGCCCAGCGTTTATCTCAGAAAGGCATCTTTGCACTTTACGTGTATTTCAATAGACGGCATTGGAGTTGGGCCCGAGCTAAAGCTTCCTCTTAAGCTTTATAGCCATATTAAAGGTACCGTGCAAGAAAATGTGTGATTAAATAAGTATTAATTAATTAATTAATTAATTAATTAATTAATTATGCAATTAACTAATTAATTGATTGATTGATTGATTGATTGATTGATTGATTGATTGATTGATTGATTGATTGATTGATTGATTGATTGATTGATTGATTGATTGATTGATTGATTGATTGATTGATTGATTGATTGATTGATTTTGCTTATTGTGCGAATGGTCTAGGAGAGAAACGACCCCATAATATACGGCCTATGTACGTGCAGCGCTGATTGTGTACCTGTAATCTGTGCCGTTCGTCATATAACCTATGTTTTTTTTCTGACTCGAAAAACATGCACGCCTGTTATAATTTTACTCATCATCATATGCGAATATATTATACAATGTGTATATGCTGAGAAAGACTGCGGACAGGTTTCGGCAGCTTGTTAAAAAAATACACTTTTCGTAAATATCAGTTGCTGTGGCATGAATGACGCTAGAGGAATCAGCGTGGTTCAGAAGTGCGATTTCGATATTATTCTTCACTCATGGTGACCGCCTTTGGTCCTACACTCCTGAGTCCTACACTCCTACACTCAAGAGAGGGCCAACACCTTTCATTTATGGCTGTTCATACTACCCTACTGAAAAAAAAAAGAACATATTGCCATAACTCCTGTATGCAATAACTTCATATAACATACGGGAAAAATGGACTGTTTTATAAGATTCCATATGTTTCCTATCGGATTACTGAATATGGCAGTTAACAGGCATTTGATTTTTTTTTTCTATAGGGATCTGTCGAGTAAAGTTCAAAAGCGCACTTGTCAAACACCATATTGACATAAAAAAACCGAGTATCTTGTCGCATAATTAAAAACAACATTCCGCTCAAATAATATCCTACATACAGTATATGCAGGCTCATTTGCCTTTTTTTTTTCTTTACTAATATTCAAGCTCGTGAGTCCACTACACCTTTATTCTCGCTTTTCTACAGTGAGTTAGAACCCGGAGACACTGAGACACTGGGGGAAAAGCACCGCGAAAGCTAGGACATGGACTCAAGAAAAGACTGAATGACACAAGGGCTGACAATCATGGTTATCAATGTATTTATTGAAGGAGGACCTTAGATTGCCCCTAGAAGCAAGGCACATCTGCCATTTGGGTGATGCATGTGTAGCCAAGCTTCTGCAGCCCTACATGATGACTAATTGTTCTTCTATGACAGTGTTTTGTGATGGGGCTGTGTAGGCTATCTATCTGAGGATTAGCTTTCACCCCCCCCCCCCCCCTTCATGAGCACCTATCTCTTGCATGTTTTCTACGCCTTTGAATTTCTTCAATAAATCAATCCATGGTTAACGCTTGCGTGCTTTTGTCTCTTCATATGTCCGTGTACTAACTTTGGCGCTGCTTTTCTCGCCATAAATGTATACCAACTCGCTCAGCTGCCATTCCGAATAACCATTGGAATAGGTGGTGTCCAAAATATGGCGGTCATGACGTGTTTCCGGTTCCTGCAATCGCTTTTGGCGCATGCAGCCAGAAAAAAGAAAGCTTAGCCTTCGAGATCCGTTTTTGTTACTCGAGGGTAGCCGTGAATTTGGGCACAACCTATTGAGGGTTATTGTTCAGATCACGAGGAGCCGCATTGGAAGGCGGGAGGCAGAAAAAATGATAGAGAGAGAGAGAGAGAGAGAGAGAGAGAGAGACGGCTGGTGTGAAGCGGCGCTACCTGACTTTGTGCTGCCAACCCAGGACGACGTCAATGTCCTTCGTGCGGAAAAACAGCGTCAATGCCTCCGAGAATGACGTCGGTTCTCCGCCGCCACCCCACGAGGCGTCGGACCTTGGACCCCTCAGCAACGTCAGGTGAGTTTCAGTCTGTACAACTTCTTCTGTACATGCCAATGTTGAAAATTAACCTTAACTTGCCCCGTGGGACGTTCGTGAAGAGTTGACGGCGCATAATGGGGACCGTAAGATTGGAGCACAAGCGCTGTTCCGCTATATTTCATTTCATTTGGTAAAAATAAACTGAGTTCTCTTATACACAACCCACACCTTATAGCACATCGATGACAATGTACTGAGGAGCTCTCAGCAGCAAAGGTACCGTGACCTCGTGGTATTCACTTGACAGAATGCGGATCGAACAACCTAGGCTTTGTGGGAGACCCCAGGGCATTTGTATTCTTCTTGATGAAGAGCACTTATTGACTAAAGTCTGCAAAATAATATTTGAGCAAGTTAAAGAAAGCACTAAATCTGTGGGACATCAAAACACAACCATGTCGCACAAACGAGAAGAAAGGGGGTTAACCGAGGGGCCCGATTTTTATTAGTCATATCATACGAAGCCAACAAACACTGACACCAAGGACAACATAGGGGAAATTGTGCTTAATAAATGAAATAAAGAAACGATAAATTAATGGGTGGTCCACGTCCACCACCAAGGCCTGTGAGTGGTGGCGCTGGCTGACACTCCCAGGGTTCTACTAGGACACATAAATACCTGAAAAAGTGGATGGGGAAACGGCGCATCGGTAGCTCAATCGGTAGAGCATCGCACGCGAAATGCGAAGGTTGTGGGTTCGGTTCCCACCTGCGGCAAGTTTTTTTTTTTTTTCATCCACTTTAATTTCCCTTAATTTACCGATTCTTTATTTCATTTATTAAGCACAAGTAATTTCCCCTATGTTGTCCTTGGTGTCACTGTTTGTTGACTTCGTATGATATGACCATGTCGCATGCAGTAGGCTAACGGTTCATCCAAGCTAGTAGCTGTCCCCTGTTCTTGAATTCGCAGTCATGTTGAAGGGCAAACCTGGAACAGAGTTAACAGATATCACTGTAGATGAAAGCTGAAAACGTCCAAAGTTATAATTGAGCGCAGCGAAAGGTTTCATGTGGTAGATATCCGGTCTCTCAAAATACATTACAAAATTACTGATACTATATGTTGAGATTATTTGTTCCCTCTATATTTATTCCATCAGTTGGCAATGCAAGTATGTCATCGGAACACCATGATTTTATAGTGGTCCCACACGCTTTTTATCGTGCTTAAATAATTCTGGACGCGGCTTGATCTGCCTCATTGCTACAAGGTGTTACGAATCGTGTAACAGGGTCGTATCGGCTTTGAGACGGAAGGCGCTAACGCAGTCTTGCTGCGAAGTCGTTACAAAGAGTCCTTCATAGCACTGAAGATTGTTTCGCTAAAGTGACTGCTGTGAATAGGGTATGACAAATATATAGCTTGGAAGAAGTAGTCAAGCTATTAAACTGGGAAGGCTTAGGAGTACGGATCGACGGCGAATATCTCAGCAACCTTCGATTTGCAGATGACATTGTTCTGTTCAGCAACACTGGAGACGAGTTAGAACAAATGATTGAGGACCTTAAAAGAGAGAGTGTAAGAGTGGGGTTGAAGGTTAATATGGCAGAAGACAAAGATAATTATAAATAACCGTGCAAGGGAACAAGACTTCAGGACCACCAGTCAGCCTCTGGAGCCTGTGAAGGAGTACGTTTACCTATCAATTATACACATGAACCCTGACCACGAGAAGGAAATTCATAGAAGAAAAAAAATGGGTTGGAGCGCATACGACAGACATTGTGAGCTCCTGACTGGAAGCTTACCATTATAATTGAAAAGGAAGCTGTACAAACATTGCATTTTACCGGTGCCGGCATATGGCACAGAAACTTGGAGACAGGCAAAAAAGCTTGAGAACAAGTTAAGGGCCGCGCAAAGAGCGATAGAACGAAAAATGCTAGGCGTAACGTTAAGAGACAGAAAGAGAGCGGTTTGGATCAGAGAGCAAACGGGTATAGCCGATATTCTAATTGACATTCAGAGAAAAAAATGGAGCTGGGCAGGTCCTGTAATGCGCAGGTTAGATAACCTGTGGACAATTAGGCTTACAGAATGGGTGCCAAGAGAAGGGAAGCGCAGTCGAAGATAGCAAAAGACTAAGTGGGGCTATTAAATTAAGAAATTCGTGGGCGCTGGTTGGAATATATTGGCGCAGCACAGGGGTAATTGGATATCGCATGGAGAGGCCTTCGTCCTGCAATAGACACAATATATAATGATGATCGAATGCGCTGGAGCAGGGAGCCAAAATTATCTACATTGCAATATCATTTCGCTTAGGTGAGCATAATGTCAATTCTCTGGGTTTTTTGTTCGTTTTTTTTTTTGTTTTTTTTTACTAGCGTAACAATAGCGACTGCGTGCGCCTAGCTGTCACATTAGGAGTGGCGCTTAGGTAGTATTCGCCGAAAAGGTTGAAATATTCACTACATTATGCATAGTGAGAGCAAAGGGAAGTCAGGGAGGTTAATCAGGTTGCCCCTGGTTTGCTGCCCTGCATTTGGGAAGTGGGAGGAGAGTAGGAAAGGAAGTAAGAGCGGGACAAGGAAAATAATAACTAGTGATGCAAGCGCTCACATGCGCAACAGTGCTCACCGCGCAATTAAAGGTTGTCGCACCCAGCCTAGTTGCCTTTAAAAAGCGCAACAATGCTCCGTTAAATTTCTGTGCGAATGAACTGTCTATCTCCATGGTACCAATATGCATGGTCATGCGAATCTCTACAAGGTGCCTTTACATCCGTACAATTTATCTCAGTATGTCTCTCCCACGAACAGTCGCTAGTGAAAAGTTTCCAGGAAACAACGTGTGGCAAACGCGTTGACTTTCAAACATCTGGCGGGGGCTCCTGAGTTCATTTTGGCATTTGAAAGCCTCGAATGGTGAGCAATAGTGTCCATTTCTCTCTTCAGAAGCTTATAGCTCTTAAAATCCAGTACAAGACCCACTACAGAGCACAAAGTCAGCGTGTTCGTGCACGCTGCGGCCCGGAAACATTTAACCAAGACTGTACATCTACGCACTTGCATGCGAAGTCAAAGATTATTGGTGGCATTTCGCTAGCGGTAAGGAGGATGGCACCTCCCTGTGTGCAGTATAGTAGTTGAAAGCGTCGGGAGAGAAAACTGAGAATCAACACGAATGCGAATACCCGACAGAACGAACGCCGCTTCTGATGTCTTACTGCCTTGCGCTCAATTTAGAGGTCGCTCACTCGAGAGGGGTAGATGGCCACTCTCTTTATGTTTAAACCCTTATCAGTTTTGGGCCAAAACGTCGCCCCTAGATAGTGCTTTGTACAGCTAGGGCTAAATGTCAGCCAACACTTTTTTTTAGCATCGGTGGTAGCGATGCAATAAAAGATAAAAATAAGTAGATCGCCTTCGTTGGAGCGCCGTTAAATGGACTGTGGCTTCGGACAGAGCAGGAGTACACGATGGGCGCTCTGCAAAACCGGAACAAAAGAGCTTTATTTCAACCCGCAACAACGGTGCAGCATTCCGAGAGCTATAGGGTCGCTTTCACGAAAACCTCTTATACGCCATAGAATCATTCGTAAGAGGAAATTCCAGCCACTCCTCATGCTGGACATATTTGTGAAGGATGGTCGGCCAAGGGCAGAGAGCACTTCCGAACGAAAAGTTCTCGCAATTCGTCCCTATGACTGCAGTCAGGCTATCAGGTCCTGAGTCGGTCAAGGTTACACATTCAGGATCACGTGTTCATGCCGCCAAGTTCGACGTCTTCATTCGCAACGTGCACTACAACAGTCGGCCGTCGTTTATCGCCGCTGAACATGACGTCAGGAAATTCTGAGAGCTGATAAGTTGAACCAACAACATTACTCGGTCTAATTTGCGCTATAGGTAATAATAAAGAAGCATGAACTGAACGCAAAAAAAGAAAGCCGCGAACACACACTCATAAATGGACCTGGAAGTGTTTTCTTTTATTTCTTTTTCACTGGAGGCTTCCGTGTCTCTGACACTGCGTAAGTTTTTTTTTTTTAGGTACATAATTTAACCGCTCTCCACTTCCTACCGCTTGATGTTAACATTGGAAGTTTGCTATTCAGCTTTACAAACTATATACTTCCTTATTTTCTGTAAATGTAAGAAACAACTCTTACCGTTATGTGCACCGTCCTATTAATATTCAGTCACTGTTCGCTTCTTTTTCGGCGTCCGCCCCTGTGTAAGTCATCCCCTTTTTCTGTAGACAACTTAGACAAAATGCGTTCGCGCGCAACGGCCAGCTTCGACTGTTTCATCTTCGGTATAATGGCGGCTGTCCAGCGAACGGGGGTGGAACGGTGGCGACTGAGGCACCACATGTACAAGTGGGCCGCGATTGGCCGACACCCGTTCCAGCTTTTTACCGTGGTGCACTGTATTCGCGACGCGGAGTACGGAACTGTTCGGTTATACGGAGAATGAACTTTCGAGAGCCTTGCTTCTTCTCCTGTCTTGACTTTTAAAACTCGCCGCCTCTAAGAGAGAGAGGGGGGACCTCGCACCGGGAACTCTGACAATAGATGCAGCTTTAAGTTGAACGGGATATTACAAGTGCACTTCTATAGGCCTTCGCTTTAAAAGCTAGACGCCGTATCGCGCAATTGATCTGCCGTGCGATTCTCCGTCTCAAGCGAGCGCTGACGGGAGTGTTCAAGAGAATAGAGACGATGCTCTTTACGTTCGAACCTTAAAGCTACAGGCCTTTGTTTTGCTGTTTGTTTGTTTGTTTGTTTGTTTGTTTGTTTGTTTATCTGATAGATGTTTCAGTGTGTAGAGTTTTAGCGTTATCGGTCACTCGCATGCATGTTCCGCAACGCGCAGTGAGTGCGCGGAAATCTGTTCTGAACCGTCGTCTGCGATAGAGGGCGTTTGGCGTTTGCGATGTTCAATTGTCATTTATGGCTTGTGAAACGTTAACGTCCTTCGCATTTGATATATATGCCCCAAGAGCAGACGATTTATGCGTTTCGTTAAGTACATCGCCGTCTCTTGGAACTCTCAGACACTATCAGCCGGAAAGTTAGGAAACATATACATCTTGCGAATAATTTTGTCGACTGAAGCGATACCCTGACGAAGCCACATCTCTTAACTCACTTCGCGCCCAACTTCAACTTTCCTTCTCGTCTTTCCGTCCTATTACTCAATGACTTGGTCGTACCTCCATTAGCGAGAGAGAAAGTGTTTATTCTTTCTTCTTTCTTCTTCATTCTGTGAGCGGCTAAGTAAGCGTAAACTTTGTTTGTTTCTTGTCATTCAACCCGAAGGAAATCAGACTCGACTCTATTAAAGGGGGATTGTAAATCGCTGCTCATTAACCGTAAATTTTGTTTCGCGTTCCGCATGGGGCGATCCCCGTTTTTTTTCCCCTCGTAATTGCGAAACAAAACAAATGATTTTGTATACGAAGGAAACCGTTTCAACATCACGTGCTGCTTCGCTGGTTTTTTCAGGCGAAGCGGTACAGCTATTAAGTCTCACGTGCCTTCCTGTTTTCCTTTTCTCTTCACTTTTTTTTGTGTGCTTTCATTACGAGCCTGCTCCTTACCAAGCTCGGGGCTACCTAGGCAGAGCAGCAGTTCACGGTGCCATTCTTGACTTCGTATTTTTGCCAATCTTGGCCCGACGCTAACAACTTAATCTCAGTAGATTAGCATAGCGAATGACCGGGGAGAGCCTGGAAGCGGCGCTTCCAAGTTGGGACACTGGAAGCACGTCTTTCTTGCATTTTGGGCTTCACTCTTGCTGCGCCTCTTAGCGTTCAAGATCATGGAAGGCTCGCAGACTGTTCCGTGGCGAATGGTGTAGATTATGCAGCAGGCAGTAATTACGTTCTGGAAAGAGCAATAGAAGAGAGAGAGTGAGAGAGATAGTAGATGGAGCCAATAGGAAGTTACGTCACGATTCGCCAAGCAGGTGCATGCTGGAGGGATGGTCGGTTTGCTTTCTTCGGATGGTAATGTGTTCGATTTAATAAATAAGTGATCCTTTACCGAGAAAGTAGATGGTGGCCTTTTGCAATCCGTTTTTCCTCTAGGTGGAAGTAAGCACACAGGCGCGCCACCTTGAGCGATTGCGCAAGCTCCTTGTCCATAATGGAGTGGAACAAAGTCTATACAACTCAGTGCAGTGGTCAGCCCTCCTTTTCGCGTTCTGTCGCAATGCCGGGGATACCTAGAGAAACAGTAAATTGTCATTTCATACGCAACGCCTATCCCGAAGGTACCCCCTGCCTGATTTCTCAAAAGCGAAGACGCACCTATTTACCTATTATTTACATATATCGCAGTTCTTTCCTGGCCCAAAACTTATGCTTCCTGCACCGGAGGTGACATATACGCAGTCGATGTTGTTGTTTATTCATTCTTTTTTTTTCCCCCTCCGAAGTGGCTCGAAACAGTCTCGGCATTCCAGACCTATGGGTTATGACCTTCCTGCGTTCGATCGTTCTGTGCTCTCCGTTCCCCAAATGTCGTGCAACGTGAAGCGACGAGTGGCTACCGCAACGTGCATGAAGCCAGACATAGTTAAGCATGCAGTACGGACTATGAATTTCATCGCTTTCTTTTCGACCTCTATTTATGCTTGCAGCGGAACTTCACGA
This sequence comes from Dermacentor albipictus, assembly GCF_038994185.2. Classification (NCBI taxonomy): domain Eukaryota; kingdom Metazoa; phylum Arthropoda; class Arachnida; order Ixodida; family Ixodidae; genus Dermacentor; species Dermacentor albipictus. The sequence continues at coordinate 136,397,862 of NC_091822.1, forward strand.
TGAAGGAAAGCGCATGTTCTCGCAAAGTGTTGCGACCTTTTGTAGGTGACAAAGCCACCGCCCATTCAACGAGCCGTTTCCGTCAGAGTGTCGTTTCTAAATGAAGGTTCGCAAAAAACTCCGTTATTATGCGACCACCCGAAAACCACTTTCGATTTGTCTTCGCAGGCTTAACGGGCTGCTTCGAAACTTCACTGCGTACGTGAAGCTCGAGTGCCTGTTCCACTGTAGTTGCAATAGCACGAACACGCGCATTGCAGGTTCGCCGTGTTCGGACTGGGTTCCAGCGCGTACCCCAACTTCTGCGCGTACGGCAAGTACGTCGACAAGATACTGGGAGACCTGGGCGGGGAGCGCATCTGCAAGTTGGCCACCGGAGACGAACTGCGCGGGCAGGAACAGTCCTTCCGAGTGTGGGCCAAGACTGTCTTCGAGGTATGCTGCTGCTGCCGTTCACACGCGTTTCCATTGCTCATAGTGTCGAAACCTGCACCCTTCCCCGTAGCCGTCGCACACGCCCGAGAAATTCTTGCGCCGCGGCTCTTTTTCTAATAGTCCGAGTATTCCAGTTCAGGTACGGCGTTCACTGTGGCGGCGCGTAGAAGTGACGATGTTGAAAAAAAAAAAAGTGCTTACGTTGTTCGACGAGTGAGTGATCGTGGTTGAAGCTTTTCGTATCGCATCTCGCCTACACTCGAGTCGTGTCTTGCCTTCCGCTGTCGCTACAGTTTACGCATGGCACATTTATTGACAGTGAGCCGAGTTAGCGACAACTCTAGGAGGCGTACTGTTAATCCCTAAACAAGGGCGACACAATACCCTCGAATGCGAAGATAATAGTTCCTTCGTGTGTCAAACACTAAATACCTGCATGGCTCGTGAACTAATACTTCACCATCACCGCCGTTAAAGCTATTGTCTTTCTCGCATGGTCCCGGCTCTTTCTTGCACAATGCCGGCGGTATTTGGCAGTGAAGTTCTTCGAGCTTACAGATGCACGCCGCGCTTGTGCTCGCAGCAAGCGTGCGATGTGTTCTGCGTGGGCGACGACATCGGGCCCATTGAGATGACACCCTCGATGGAGGAGAACATCGCCTGGTCGCCGGACAAAGTGCGCCTTTTCCAGAAAGCCGCCGACAAGAACCCGCCCCTGGGCTTCGGTGAGTGATATATAATCTGTTCTTTTTTTTTCGTGCCTTCCTTCGTGTTGTTGAATATAAAGGAAGTTCATGTAGTGTTTGCATGCGCTACTTATACGCTATATAACGTCTAACAGGATCTATTCGGATTTATTTATAAGCGGAATCAACTTATAGGAGCATCACCGAGTGCCGGACTCGCTTTTTGCCTTTTGTGTGCAGTATAGGACGGGAAACGCTTCGACACTGTGCCACGGCTATCGCCCGAAGTGGTCGACAAATTGACCGGCTCAATTGACTCGCAAGAGAGAAAAAGAAGAAACGCCAAGGAATGTAAAGGCACCAAAAATAGTGATTGAGTTCAGCATTCACTGCTTCCTCTTCATCACATTACAGCATATCGTTGGGCCCGAACAATACACGCGCCGCGGCGGTAATGTGAATGTTCCGCGAGGCTTGTTTAATTTCATCGCGACGTTCTTGGTAGGGTCCGTGTTTGACGATATGCGCTCCGTATCGATTCAGTGGAGCTCCGTTCAACCTAGCCAACCAGTTTCAATCAGTAGGAAATGTTATGCGCACGAGCGTCACTGCCTCGAGGAAGTTTGCCGTGGCTGCGTGGGCTATTTGCGCGAGATGAATATGGAAACGGTAGATCAGAGTGAAAAACCGGGAACTCTTGTCTCCCGGATACAACTCTAACCAATTGGCATTCTGAAACTCTCTGGGAGATGCGTGCTTCACCGAGGCGTTGGCTCCGCCCACTACGCACCGTGTCAGCTACCGGCAAACAGAACGCGTCTTGTTTTGCATTCTTGTTGTGCACGCTTCTGAATTGTACGCCGCTCGCCGCAGGTCTGTCAAAGGGTTCCAGTCGAAAAGTCGTCGCGAGCAGGCTGGTGTCCAGGAAAGTTCTGCAGTGGGACAAGGAAGACGACAAGTGAGTTTGAACATGCGCCTTTTATCCGCGACATTTGTTTCATAGATGTTGGTTATTATTATTTCTTTAGATTTAAAGAAACTGGGCCCGTATTACGCAACAGTTCTTTTCGTTTTCCATTATCCTTGCCGTTTCGGCTTTGCTTCGAACGAAGCCGCAATATCGACCAGTCGGTGACTCAGCGGGATGATGATATGAAATGAGTAACATCAAATGAAAATAATCCTAGAGCGTACGGGGTGTCCTTTCTTTTTTTTCAATTTTTTAGAGCACAGCTTTTAGGTGCCCGTTCCTGCGGCTAGCGTCGGAGTCAGCGGCGTCGGCGGCGTAAGCGAGCGAACTCGCTCAGCGAAAGTTGAAAGAGCGAACGCGTAGCGGGAGATGAAAGACGCGAGCCGCGAACAGCGGAAACCAATGAGAGCGACTCATTTAGTCACGTGCGCGCGGGAAACTGGCATCATGCGGACCCGCCCGACCGCTCGTTGCTCCCGTCAACTCTCGCTCGCGCTTGTTTGGTTAGCTTGCTTTGGTCTCGATCGCGCTTGTTTCGATTGTCATGGCTTGCGATTGTTTTGTAATTTGATTGCATGGGCGGCGCGAATTGTGTAGTACTTTGTAGAAGTCACGCGGAACCAGCGATTACACTGGAGCCTTCGACGAGTCATGTGTAAAAACCGACGCGCTTGACCCGCAAATCAGATTTTCGACGATTGCCGTCTGTGCTACGTGTCTCTCTTAAAGTCTTTGCCTCAGTATATCGCGAAATGAAAACACGTATAGTGCTACGTTCTAATTTCTTATTAGATAGTATCGTAATCGTCGGTGATATTTTTTTTTTTGTGTCATACAGAATTTTTAAAAGTCGCTTGTGGCGGATACCGTGATTTTTGTCATTGAGCTGGATTATTCGAAGCAGCGGACATTACTCGAATGAGAAAAGCGAAATGCATTCGTAATCGACTATATAACGGGAATTCACTAATTAACCCGCCGTGGTTGCTTATTGGTTATGGTGTTGCGCTGCTAAGCACGAAGTCGCGGGATCAAATCCCGGCCACCGCGGCCACATCTCGATGGGAGCGGAATGCGAAAACACTCGTGTACTTAGATTTATATCCACGTTAAAGAAGCCCAGGTGGTCAAAATTAACCCACAGTGCCCCACTACGGCGTGCCTCATAATCAGATTGTGGTTTCACACGTAAAACCCCATAATTTAAAAAAGTGCTTTTTTTATTTAGTTACCTTACGACACGTATTGCAGTTTACGAGTTGTATCGTTGCGTTTGCAAGAAATTTCCGCTTGCAGCGAATACGGAGGATGGCACCGCTCTCGATAGGCGCTGTCAAACTTGCGGTAATAATGCGCTGTCGTTCCACTTACTTTTTTTTTAGGAAAACGTCTTTTTACTAATCTTTACATCTTTTTGAAGCGCAAAAGTAACTCTGACGTCAATGTATCTCAAGCATGACTGCGAGTCGGCCTAGTTGGAACAGATTCCTCTTGAAACTTTTTGTGCGCATACATACAGGGACGAAGAATAAGAGCAACACAAGGGCGCGCTCATCCTTGAGCGCTCGTCCTTGTGTTGCTCTTAGTCTTCGGCCCTGTTTGTTTGCGTACAAAAAATTTTAAGATCAATGTATCTTGTTGCCAACTTCGCGAATTAATATGTCGATACTGGTGTGTCATCCTGAAAACTTTGGTTTCAAGTGGTGACGCCTTGTGAACTCACCGGCTACAATTCGTAAATTTGAATATGTACCGTAAAGTAATTCTTTAAAAAACTAATTAGTTAACCTGTGCTAGTTGTTTGATCATGCATTTCCATTTCTTGTGCAAGTAATTCCCGCCTCTTTCAGTAATCCAGCTCAACGACTAGAGTTATGCTATCTGCCGCAGGTAACTTTAAAAAGTTCTGTATGATCTAACAAAAAGAAAGGCACCAGGTATGAAGCCTCTGTGGCTTATAACTTCGTGTACTAAGGGGAACGAACACACTTTCCACCGCGAAAGGCTGTCGACTACCAACGCGTGTCAGCGTCAGCTGTCGACAACGTTCCTGACAACGTATACGTATATTTGCGTGCAGCTTTCTACGGCAACAGAGAGATTTGGATAAGGGGGACGCAAGGTGTTGGGGCCCCCTAGCGCTTTGGGCCACAACGACTTGCATCCCTCCTGCTCTAAAGTTCTCTAGTATAGGGCGATTTTCAGACCCACCGCGGTAGCTTGATGGATGTGGCGTTGCGCTTCTGAGCTCTTAGTCACGAGATCAGTCACGAGATCGAGTCACGAGAAAGTCACGAGATCGATACCGGCCGTGGCGGCCGAATTTCGAAGGGGGACGAAATACGGAAACGCTATTGTATGCCGTGAACTACGTGCAGCTTAGACATTAAATAGAAACAGCAAATTAGTTTACACTGAAAAAGTGTTTTCTAATAATAATAATAATAATAATAATAATAATAACATAAATAATAGTAATAATAATAAGAGAGAGAGAGAAACTTTATTGTGATTGTAAAGATTTGAAGGAGGGGTGGTCGGAGCCTCTCAGTCCAGGGCCCCACTGGCCTCTGCCGCCTGCCTGACCTGGCTAATTAAGGACTTTTGTCCTGCCAGATCGGAGCGGGCGCGCTGTGCCTCCCACTGCTCCATTGTCCTACTGGTGTTTGGCCTATGAGGGTGCTTAGTGCACTCCCAGGTTATGTGCATTAGGGTAGGTATGCCACCGCACCAAGGACAGTTGGCCCTATAACGAGTGGGATACATGGCGTTTAGCAATTTTAAATGGGGGAACACCCCGGTCTGTATTTTACGCCAATCGGCGGCCTCTTCCCCGTTAAGTTGTGGGTGAGGCGGCGGGTATTTTCTTCGGACTCCACGCTGATGAGCAAGGATGTCTTTGGCATTTAAATTGGTGGAATTTTGTGATGGGTAGTGCGGGTGGTTGGGGTTAGAAGAGGACGCCGTCGCTCGGTTAGTGAACCCTCGAGCTAACGCGTTAGCCTTTTCGTTCCCCTGTACCCCCGCGTGGCCCGGGCACCAGAGTAGGCGATGATGGTGGTTGAAGGATTTCGGGATTATCGCGAGGCTAGCCGCAGTCACGTGCCCCTTGAGAAACATGCGACATGTCTCCTGGGAGTCCGTGACCACGACCGAGTCCCTTTGCGAACGCTCCGCGTGAGCGAGTGCGATCGCCACTGCTAATATTTCAGCCGAGGTTGGGGATCCCGCCGTGGCCGACGCGGTAATTTGCTGTTGGCTGACAGCGTTCACAACTGCCAGGGCGTACCTCCTTTGGTAGCGCTGCCCGGTCGTCTCTGCATACAGAGCTGCGTCCGTGTAGTACGTGTTGTACCTATGGTTGTTAGAGTAGGCTGATTGAATGTGTTGTGCACGTGCTTTGCGCCTTTCTTTGTTGTACTCTGGATGCATATTCTTTGGAATTGGGGCTACTGTAATTTTGGATCTCATCGAAGGAGGGAGAGGTACGGCCTGCTCTGTGAGATAAATGGGGTATGCTGGGATATTGAGTCTAGCCAATATTGCCCTACCAGTTTTTGTGAAGCTGAGGCGCTGTTGTGCCATTACCACAAGCCCGGATTCCGAATCTGCAAGATGCAGAATCTATCCTGCGAGCGCCCTAATTCTCCCTTCACAAGTCAAGATGCTGAGCCGTCAGGCAGCGGGGTCCTGCGGGAGAAGTTTCGGCTAGCCGCATGTTTGGACGTGTCGGCGTGTGCCAGACAGCCCGGCGCCGCACCTCCCTTTGCCTGGAGGTCTCCGCGCGCGCGAACTTTGAACCGGGTGGCCAGCGCGGTCGCTGGTTGGACCCCTCGGACGACCGTCGTGTGCTGACTTTGTATTGGGCCGTTTGAGTGACAATGGTTCCTCGGGGATTATAAAAGCAGCGTCGCGCTGCCTGAAAAACAGGATCCGCCGACCCACCGGGAGAGAGTGTCGCTCCCGACTGGGGTGAGATGTGTCACGCGTTTTCGCCGGACGTCGTCGTGCGAGAACAGTCGCGTTTGTTGTGAGCACTCGGCCCCAGTGCCGACCCGTTCATGTCCTGTATGATAACCTGTATATAATGTATAAAGTCCCTTTTGTTATTCTCATCGACGCCAGGCTCGGAGTCTTCGCTACCAACGCTCTGTCACGAAACGGGTGACGAGCGCTACGGGACCACAAAGCCGTAATCGTGGTGCAGCGGTGCAAGTTCGTAACACTGGTGGCACCGGTTGGGTGTCGTAACACTGGATGGCAGCTACGGGATTGACCGGCATCAGCTACCTCGGCGCGGTGAGTGCCTGAAGTTTACCTCAAACACCAGACTTTCTCTGACACAGGTTATAGTAGCTTAGGGAAGGATTTGGTGTTGCATTGTGATAACCTTGAGTGTTTCAAGCCTAGTAAGAGTGTTTTGAAAACCAGGGGATGCTGAGGGGGTAAAACGGGGCAGTGTGTGAAATACTTGCATATGTCTTACTAGTAGTGTTATAGTAGCGTACGGCAGGTATATTCAAAAAGAGTAAACAGCAGGAGGACAGTGTGAACGATGGAGAACTACAAGGTGAAGGAACTTCTCGAAATTTGTGAGGAGTTGGGCATTGAGTTGGGCTCAACCAAAAGAAAGAATGCGATCCTTGAGGTCATGAGGACCGGGGACGTAACGGCTGAGGAAGCCGCTGAGGCCTGGGCGGGTATCAATGAACGACGGGAAAAGGAGGAAAGGAGAGAACAGGAACGTCGCGAAGAGGAAAAGGAGGAAAGGAGAGAACAGCAACGTCGCGAGGAGGAAAAGGAGGAAAGGAGAGAACAGCAACGTCGCGAGGAGGAAAAGGAGGAAAGGAGAGAGATTCGTGAGCACGAGCTTAAAATGAAAGAGTTGGAGACCCGAAATAGCTCGCCAGCGCCTAGTCTCACTTCTAATGTTCCAAGAATACGCGATCAACTTCCACCCTTTGTCGTCGGAGAGGATATGGCCAAATACCTCGTGAAATTTGAGCACGTCTGCGAACGGAATAGCATTGAGCGATCCCTTTGGGCACAGAATCTGTTAGCCTTGCTTCCTGGGGAGGCATCAGACGTAATAACTTGCTTATCGAAAGAGGCGTTTGAGAGCTACAGTGATGTGAAGGAAGCGCTACTGCGGAAGTACAAATTGTCGCCCGAAGCTTTCCGGCAGAGGTTCCGGTATGCAAAAAAGGGTAAGGAGTCGAATGTTGACTTCGCGTTTCGTCTAAAAGCCGACCTGGCGGAATGGCTGAAGGGCGAAGAGGTTTACGACGACCGCGACAAAATTGTCGAATGCATCGCGTTGGAGCAGTTCTACCGTTGCATTGATGAGGATGTCCGGCTCTGGCTGCAAGATAGGCTAAAGGAGGTTAAGCTAAACAAGGCAGCAGAGTTAGCGGAAGAGTATTACACCCGCCGCAGCTTGCACAGCAAGGCAGTGCGCATAGAAAAAGCAGATAGAAGAGATGGGTTTTACGGGAAGCCCGACGAACGGAAGGAAATCACGCGTCGCGAGTTTCGGGAAGACGAGTCCCTTCCCAAAGAAACTGTAAGGGATGGACAGAATGCATCTCAGAATGATGACGATGGTCCGAAACAGCGAAACGAAATGACGCGTTCTTTTGAAAAACGGAAACCGTTAACCTGCTACAATTGCAAAAAGCAAGGGCACATCGCTGCAAGCTGCCCAGAGAGAATTGCTTTTGCAACGATACAGGAAACTCACAAAAACATACGTCTATTGGAGCCCTATGTGCAGGAAATTAAGGTAAACGGCAAGAAGTGCCGAGCACTGCGGGACTCTGCAGCAACTATGGACGTTGTTCACCCGTCTTTCGTCTCCTCGAGTGATTTTACGGGAGAGTGCGTTAGGATACGGCAAGTGGCCGAGAAGGAGAGTGTCTGTTTACCGATCGCAACGGTTATCATTGAAGGAGAGTTTGGGAAACTTAACACCGAAGCCGCGGTGTCAGCCGCCCTCCCGGAGCAATTTTCCTACCTCTTCTCAAATAGCTCGGAGCAGCTGCTGAGGGATCACGGCAAATCATTCTTTGCCGACGTGGCGTACATGGCCCCCACGCGATCCAAAGCGCGCCCGCTGTCGAGGGAACTTGACTTAGCGTCGGTGAGCGAACAGCGGTGCGGCACACGGACTGATCAAGGTAACTTGAGTGGCGAGCAGTCACGGGAGAGGCAGAGCTCGGACGCTGGCCTAGACGAGCGGGTCCTGGAGGTGAGTGGGAGTGACGCGTGCAGTGCTAGCCGCGATAGAGACGCGACGCCGCAATTAGGCGACGCGGGCTCCACACTCGCTCCGGTTTCCGCCAGCTGGCAGGAGCAGGCTGCAGTTGAAAGGGAAACTCGGATTCGCGAACAACAGGAAGATTGTTCACTAGGCGATCTGAGGAAGAGCGTCAAACGGGGAGTGAAAAAAAAAGGGGGTTTCATTTGGCAAAGAATCTGGCTTATCGTACCGCCGCTACACGGATAAGCAGGGTCGCAAATATAAGCAGCTTCAGATTCCGCGAAAATATCGCCGGGAAAAATGAATGACCTCATTTGCTTCCTCAGAAGTATGGTTTCGGTCCAAAGCGATTTCAAGGGGACCATTCTATTTGTCATTATTATTGCTGATTATTAATTGTTTCTTGTCTATTTTGTTGTGTTGTTAATTTGAAAACTGGTTGTTTGAGCCTTGTGTACTAGATCGTACACCTGCCTCTTGTTGCAGCGGGAGCAAAAAGAGGGATAGCAATTTAGTTAGGTTGATTTGAATTATGGCCTTGTCTGGTGTTTGACGGGAGACAGAGGGCACTTGTTCGTGTTGGGTGTTGCCTTTTGCCGGTCGGTTTTGCAAGCTGCAGAACGACCAAGCGGGACCAGTGGCGAGAAGCAAGGTCTTAGGAACGACCCGAGCGGAGCTGGTCAAGGTGCCTTGGCGACGACGTGGTGAGCAGAGCTCCTGTCCTGGCGAGTCGGACCTGGGCACGTGAAGTTACCTGGCGTCCCGACACTGGACGTGAACTTGGACGAGCCTGACGAACGTGCGCGCCTGGCATCCGAGCCACGTGGAGGCAGCTCGTCTTCCCGGCGCCTTATCTGAGGGCGGGGATGCTGTTGTGCCATTACCACAAGCCCGGATTCCGAATCTGCAAGATGCAGAATCTATCCTGCGAGCGCCCTAATTCTCCCTTCACAAGTCAAGATGCTGAGCCGTCAGGCAGCGGGGTCCTGCGGGAGAAGTTTCGGCTAGCCGCATGTTTGGACGTGTCGGCGTGTGCCAGACAGCCCGGCGCCGCACCTCCCTTTGCCTGGAGGTCTCCGCGCGCGCGAACTTTGAACCGGGTGGCCAGCGCGGTCGCTGGTTGGACCCCTCGGACGACCGTCGTGTGCTGACTTTGTATTGGGCCGTTTGAGTGACAATGGTTCCTCGGGGATTATAAAAGCAGCGTCGCGCTGCCTGAAAAACAGGATCCGCCGACCCACCGGGAGAGAGTGTCGCTCCCGACTGGGGTGAGATGTGTCACGCGTTTTCGCCGGACGTCGTCGTGCGAGAACAGTCGCGTTTGTTGTGAGCACTCGGCCCCAGTGCCGACCCGTTCATGTCCTGTATGATAACCTGTATATAATGTATAAAGTCCCTTTTGTTATTCTCATCGACGCCAGGCTCGGAGTCTTCGCTACCAACGCTCTGTCACGAAACGGGTGACGAGCGCTACGGGACCACAAAGCCGTAATCGTGGTGCAGCGGTGCAAGTTCGTAACACTGGTGGCACCGGTTGGGTGTCGTAACAGCGCTCCCTCTGTCGCATCAGGGTTTCTTGCCTCAGTTCGTCGAAAGTATTGTGCACTGCCAAAGCTAACATGCGCTCCGTTGAAGTACATTTAGGCAGGCCCAGAGCAGCTTTGAAAGCGGTTCGGATTATTGTGTCAGCCTGCTTTTCCTCCTCCCTGTTCAGGATTTGGTACGGTAAGCCATAGGTTATTCGACTAACCACTAAGGCCTGTACGAGCCTTAGGGTATCGTCTTCTCGCATTCCCGCTTTTCGATACGTCACGCGACGTATCATTTGGGCTATGTTCTTGGCTGTGGATTTGAGGGTCTTGAGTGTCTGTAGTGCTCTCCCGTCGCTCTGAAGCCACAAACCCAGGACTCGCATCGTGGGTACCTCTCGGACTGATTGGCCCTCAACCACGATGTTAATCGATCCTCTGGATTTGTAGCCTTTCGCGTGTATCCGGATAACCTCAGATTTTTCGGGTGCACACTTCAGGCCACTCCATCTAGAAAATTTCTCCACCGCTAATACTGCACTTTGGAGCGTATATTCCTTATCCCCTAGTGAACCTCTGCTCGTCCACAGCGCGATGTCGTCTGCGTAGAGCGTGTAACCTAGGTCGGGTATCCGATCCAGATCGCGCGCGAGTGGACACATCGCGATGTTGAAGAGAAGAGGAGATAATATAGCTCCTTGAGGTGTTCCTTTGTCAGGCATTTTAAATAAATCCGAAGTGATTTGGCCAATACTGATGCTCGCCTCGCGGTTGGAAAGAAACGCTCTTAAGTAATTGTATGTGCGCTCACCACAACCCGCGAGTTCGAGTTCTTCCAATATTGCGGCGTGAGAGACGTTGTCGAATGCTCCTTTAAGGTCTAGTGCTAGGACTAGTCTCTCGTCGCCGTACGGTATATTAGTTAGAATTTCATCTCTAAGTAGGAGGAACGCGTCCTGGCAAGATAAACCCGTGCGAAATCCTATCATGGAGTCCGGGAACCAGCTCCGCTCTTCCGGGTATCGCTGCAATCTGCTATGGATAACCCTTTCATAGAGCTTACCTAGGCAGGACGTGAGCGACACCGGCCGTAGTGTATCAATCGAGGGATTCTTTTTTGGTTTGGGGATCATGATTATTTTAGCCAATTTCCACTCTTGGGGCAAGTCTCCCTTGGCCCAGCACTCGCTATTAAATATCTTTGTGATTTTCGCTAGGGCTACCGAATCCATGTTTCGAACCATTGCATTTGTGATCGAGTCTGGGCCCGGTGCCGAGTTTTTAACTGCGGATTGTGCCGCCTCATACACTTCCGCGTACGTTATATCTTCGTCTAATTTAGGGTTCGCCTCCCCCGCGTATTGTCTCCTCGCGTACGACGATCCCGTGGCAGGTGAGGGTCCTATGTACCTTTTCTGAAGCGCGTGAACGACATCTTGGTCTGTACCCTCGAAGTTGTCTGCAATAATTTGGAGCTTCTTGTTGTTCTCAGTACGCGTGCTCATCGGGTCTAGCATGCTTCGTAGTATTCGCCACGTACTGCTCGTTCCCAGAGTTCCTGACAGGGTTCCACAGAACGTCGCCCACTCGTTTTTAGCGAGCTCGTTGGCATGGCCTTGGGCTTGCTCTGCCAAGAGAGCGATGCGTTGTCTCAGGTCTCAGGACAACGTCTCAGGTGTTTGTTTAGACGTTGCCTTTTCCACCTCTTGGCCAGTTTCCGCCTCTCTTCCCATAGGCTGACCAGGTGAGAGTCTATCACCGGCACCTCCACTGTACGCTCAATGGCTTTAGTGGTGTCCCCATGTGCTCGTCGAAGGAATTCGGTCCATTCTCGCATGTTGGTCGGGGCTGTATCCGACTCCTCCAGAGCTCTCTGGAGTTTTCTATAACGAGGCCAGTCAGTTAATTTAGTCTTTCCTATTGTTCTCAATCAGATCGGCAAACCGACGCGCACGGGTAACAGCGTCAGTAGAGACACGGCGCCCGACCGTGCCTTTACAATAAACATCAGAGACGCACAATGGGTTTCCTTTGATGAAAATTTGGGAAGTGATCACGACATAATCCGAGTAGCGCTCTCCACGCCCAACATACGGAGAATAATAATAAGAAGAAGAACAATGACAATTTATGGCTATCTTGAGTTTGTACATTGAAGTATCGGGTCTGCCAAAGCCACAGGGAGGCTTGCGCGACAGAACTTCATAACATTGGCAACGTAATATTGTAAGAGACATTGAACAGGATTGAAATCACTCGTCGCTACCGAGTGAACGAGACAAAGAAAACTACGTGATAATATAACGGAGAAATCAGGTAGCAGTCGACAACAACCAATAAGACAGCATTACACGAGTCAAGGATAATTTAACATATTTGGTGGGGCGCGCTTTGAGGTCGCATTGAGTGTACGTATCGTCTAAGAGTTCACTGAAACATTGCGGAAAATAAAAACACCTTCCAGCTTTGCCATATCTTGCAGCTCAACGGGGCCCAATCAAACGAGGAAGTTTCCCGAGTGATCGAGGCACAGTGGCATTGGCCCTACAACGTAAAACTATCCCAATCTGTTTTTGTTCCAATCGTCTGACGTCAAATTTACGTAAACGCCGATGCAAGCATAGGACGGTAGAGCGCAGCGTTGTTTGAGAAGCCCAATCAAACGCGCTCTTCATCTACAAGAGGTCACTTTTTTTTTTCCTTTCAAAGCGAATAACGTTGCCTACATTGAGAAGATTTCCTTATCGAATTGGCTTACAAGAGGCGAGGAGCACGCTCAAGTGGAGAGGGTTTCGATGAGGCCGAGCCAGCACAGGGAAAGTAGGTAACCGGATTAAGAGGGTGGTGCCCGCTTCTGCGATTGATCCGCTTCCCCTTGCTTAGCTTGCGGTGGCTGGTCGAAAATCGCGGCGGCGTGCAACGGAAGGTTGAGTGCCGCTAAAACGGATGCTCAGCAAAGAAGAGTTGGCAAATTCATGCCACGTACTTGCCGAAAGGGCTCGATAACGTTATACTGATACGGAAAGCCGTTTATTATACGCAAATAAATCCAAGCTCCGCGGCCACTCCGAGTAGCTATAGTGCCAGAGCAATCGGCGGGCTACCACCTTCTTTTCCTTTCGCAATGGGGCAGCCTCCGGCTATTGGGGGGGGACCAGTTTTGTTCGGCATAATAATGCGTCTTTAACGCGTACATGTCACTTAGACGCTATGAGTTTTCCCTGTTTTGTGACGTCGCGTGACAGACAGGCGAAATGGGCGCAGCTCGAAAACGTTTGAGCAATGGCAGCGTATTGTGATGAAAGATGCGTCAAATGAGAAATAATTATTTTTCTTTCGTTCGGTTTAATCATGCATAATCAGTGCGCACACATCATATCAGATGGGGTGTTTTCACTGTTTTCGTGACGTATCGTGCGAGACAAGCGAAGTGGGGCTGGCCCTAAAATTTTTTGACCAATCATGTAGGGCTGATTTCCAGAATTGGAATCGAAAAGTTTGGAATAGCTTTGAGTTATATCGCCACATGCCTGAAATCTAAGTTCCAAAAGTAACGGCATTCAACAGTTTGCGCAAGCAGTGAATTAAAGGAACTCAAGCAAAATGACGGAAACAGATCTGCACTGTCCACCACAGGAGAATTGTAAGCGATGTTCTTCAGGATATGCTTCAATATAGCATCGATCCTGCGCTGCCAACGAACATAAGAAAATGCAAACATGGCCCTGCCGTACCTATATAAAGACACTGTACGCGAGGAATTGCATGGCCGTTGTGTTAACTGACATCGGAAGAAAATATTTTATATCAAATAATAAACAAGCAGCACTCCTGAGTCTATACATATGCATGCAAAATGACCGGGCCAGGTAAGGTCATTATCAGTAAATAATCCGAGGCATTTTATTGAATCAACATACCCTATTGGAAAACGATTACGTGAATGTTTGTTATGAGAGTGAGAAAAGAAAAGTGGTACCACATTAACTGTTGCCTTTAGGGGATTTCTGACACAAACAACGTTCGTTTTTCATCGAATTGACTACAGTTATTTTTTAAACCTTGCCATTGCACCCCACTGATTCTCCTGTAGAAAATATATATCTCACCCCCCCCCCCCCCCCGCCCACTTGCACGCTATATAGTGTGGGGAAGAAGAGAGGAAGATGGGTGTTTCGACGCTTCTCCCTTTTAAGATGTTCTGATGTGAATTAAACCTTCAACGGCTGCTGCTGCTCTCAGCAGGTAGTGACTACTCGACGTACACTGCACGAAAACACCGCTCACAGAGGCCATTAATTGTCCCCTCTGTTATACACGGGTGGCAACCCCACGGGCAGCGGGGAGAGTCACGCTATAGTGAACTAGGAAGAGCTCCTCGCACCTTTATGGGTTCTTCTAATAGAGCCTGGGAGATATCAAGTTTCCTTCTCCTTTTTGTTTATTCTCTACCTTTATTACAACCGTAATTCACGTTTTTTTTTATCATTATTTTTTAGTAGCACCCAAAGCTCTCATTCCGTTCGCTCCTATTTCTGGCTGCCGCTGGGTCATATCGCCGTCCGTGTATAGCCCCCCGAGAATGACTCTGCGATTTCTCCGGGCGCACATATGGAGTCCGCCGAGGTCTGCACAAATTCAGGCGCTCTGAGGCTCGTGTACTTACACGTCTGCCCAATGGGGACCAAGGTCGTTCGACGAACGATATGCGACGCCTATAGAAACCGCCGGTGTGTGTACCTTTCGCGCAGTGAAAGCCCATGACGGCCAAATGCACCCCCCCCCCCGCCCCCTCTGTCTGTCTCGTCGCTGGGAACCCGTTATTTGCGCCCGTTCGCTCGCTCTACAAGGCGGTCGTCGCTCGGCGCGTTGGCTTTAAAAGCCATCTTCAATCCCCGAATGGGGATCGCTTATCGCATGTGCGCCGAAAATGAGCCACGTCCGTGCGGAGACGAGGGAATTTGCTCTTACGGAATGTACAGTCTGTTTGGCTCTTGAGTCTCGGCTCGTTGTGAACTTTGCTTAATCATGTTTTCTTTTTTGTTATTTTTTGCAAGTTATAACTATTTATTGCGATATGTCTCTAGAAAATGCATTGTCTACGCGCTTCGGAACAAGGAGGGCAGAGCGGTGAAAGACGGCGCGCTTATGCTAATAAGCGGAGCACCTTTATGCGCGGATTAGTTCGCGAGAGAAATAAACGGAGCCCACCTATGAATAGTAACTTGATAAACACACGCACGAACTCACGCACACAAACCGACGAAGGCCGAACGAAGAAAATGTGTTGCGTATGATTTTTCTCGGCCTCGCACGACACTTAGACACGTTGAGCAAATGACTTATACTCTGAAGCGTCCGCTGGGAGTCCTACGCATGCATTTTGACCATTCGCGATGTTTGCGACAGCTAGCGGCGAGGGCCATTTACGACGGTATTTCGATTTTCTTTTGCTTTTGTTTTCTTTCTTCTTTTCTTTTTTAATGGGCGTTTTCGTACAGTCAAAAGCAACCAGATACTGCGAATTACTGCGTACGCACTTTGTCGTCGTTGCACAATTTCATATGAAGGTCTGGGCCTCATGTGTCATGATACTCAATTCACGTAACATTAGTGCAGGACGAATGCGACACTGCAAGGGTCTCCCGACAAGTTCGTGTGTTCTCTTAAAGGTGGTCGTTTTATGAAAATATAATAAGTGTTATCTATCTATCTATCTATCTATCTATCTATCTATCTATCTATCTATCTATCTATCTATCTATCTATCTATCTATCTATCTATCTATCTATCTATCTATCTATCTATCTATCTATCTATCTATCTATCTATCTATCTATCTCTTTCGCTAACTTATTTTCGCATGCACTCAGCGTAAAGATAGTCACTCAGGCGCAAAGTTGTGTTGTATCGCCGCATCAAACACGTTGGTTGCCACTCTCCCTCAATTGGTCAGCCGGGCGACATGCGATAAGCGTTTAGCGCAACACGAAAAAAGCCTGAGTACGCGATTTCTGGGCATGTTTAGCCGGTTCATGAGCGCATGCCGTCGTGAGTGTGATTACGACACCATAGGCCGTCTTCTGGCGTTGCGCCACCGCATATTCTGTCGGTGGCTTTCTGAAATTTCGCAATCTAATCGCATAATTAAAGGCGGTGAAAACACATAAAGCCGCCTAATTATACCCTGTCGTCTGCTGCGGCGGGACATAATGCACCGTCTGGAAATTTATTTAGCCATTCCCGAGGATAGTCGCCAGCGTAAGCACTGCCTGCCTTTTTGCTGCTACCGAGTGCGTAATAACGCGTGAACGAAGAAAATAAAAGTAACAAATGAAAGTGCAGGCGGTGACGACATAGAAGTTGGGTTAGGGAACATTATTAGGAGTGCACCAATATTAGTGCAGGACGGTCTCTTGCTCTAATCACTCGTCTACAACGAGGGTAAAAGAACGCACCTAGATCTTAATTGTCGTGCCGTCCTAAGGCAATACGATTGGTTGCCTTCGCCTAGGCACGAGCCTAGGCGAAGAGCCTAGACGGGAAACGTAACTTGTCAGGTTCCCCAGAACTTCTTTGCTTGTTACTTCGTATTTGTTGTAGCGTAGGGTTTGCCTATCCAACTATATATGTACTTCCTCGATTGCGCTTGATAGACTGTAGACTCCTTTTGCATCGTATACAGGACCTCCGCGATTGTGTGGTGTGCGTACGTATTCCTTTTTTAATCATACTTTTGTTGTTAACATCTGAAACAGCATTCCAAGTATGCAGCATGACTAACCACTTTAATTGTCAGTAATCGCAGATTTTCCTTCATTTGCTGCATTGTACTGTTAATTAGCTTGCTATCCCTATTATGCTATAGTGTGTACTTGCTGTAGAGCGCAGTGTTCTTGTTGGAAAGCCTCGAAACCTCCCCCCCCCCTTCCTGTTCTAGTACCAGGATAAATTTTTATTCAACCGCGAAACTGTCCAAGAAGCCCATATGCGGTTCCTCGGGCTACGCAGTCGCGTGAATGAACGTGTTCCCTTTCATTTCATCATCTTGCAGTATTCTAACGGTATAACGTAAATATGTCGACTTCGACGGGAGAATTCTCGAGCTGAATAAGATTCGAATGGCAAAACGACATTCTATTCCTATTAAAATTGTCCACTATATTCGCACCTCCCCGCTTAAAATGTGTCACCCCCGACTCACATGTGCTCCCGCTTTCCTCCGCTTCTTGCACCTTCCAGGAAGACCATCATGGTGGTGCTCGAGGCAAGCGGCGACAGCGAGCTGAAATACGCGCCGGGCGACCACATCGGCATCTACGCTGTCAACCGGGACGACATCGTCAACGGCATCGTGGAGCGCCTCGCGCCTGGATCGGCAGATCCGGACGCTGTCTTCAGGGTCCAGTACCGGGACATCGTCCAGAATCCAATCACGGGTACGCGTACTCCCGTTTTTTTTTTTGCCTCTTTTGCGGTCATTACCTATAGTAACCACTTCAGCAACGAGTTACGGCTGACTATATGATAAACTTCTTATAGTTATGCAGTTCCATAGAAGCCCGCTGTATTTTAAAGAAAAACCACACAAATAATCGATCAATGTTTGCTAAAGTCAAGCGATAGCTCGGTGGTTTAAAAGCCTTCTGAGATTCCAGCTGTGCATAAAGAGGTGTTATATTCTGGATATAGAGATGTCACTAATGTTTGCGGTTTGGGAAAAAAAGGAAAGAAGAAGTTCGCTGATACAGGCAATCAAGTAATTATTTAGCACTGGTGACTGTCATATGATATGGTGCACATAAGAAGCGTGAATGAAGGGAACCAGGTCGAGGCTTCACTTGGTAAGCGGCCGTGTCTCTTCTGAAACTGTAGTTTTTGTTTTTATTCTGTGCAGCATAAGGCGATATGAGGCACGGGTTTTCGTCAAGAGGTGGTACCACGTGCATTCCATGTTGCGCCCACACGTCTTTCTTTTTATTATTATTTTTTTGCCGCCACTGTCTGGAACGAGCAAAATTAGGTTGCGTCTTCATATGCAGCGACGGTGACTGAAAGGGCTACAAAGACATTGCTCGGGCATGAAATGTGTAGAACGAATAACTGAACGTATGAAAGACTGAATGCCAAGGGGTGGGAGCGGCGTAGGACTAGCGGTTGTAATCACAAGGAAAGTGCGTGATTATGTGAGTGGCGAGATTGGTGCAGGACAAAAGATAATTGACACGGGCCTTTGCGATGCTGATGACGATTATTGCGATTCACAATGCGGTGCAAGGGCCATCGGCAAAATAAAATAAGTGCGGTTTGCACGTAAGCTCGTTGGAATTTTGATCGGCACAACTTAACAGACGATGTTAGTTAAACAGCCATTGGGAATGTTTTCTCACAGCTGACCGGACGGCGTTGTCTGAATGCAGCTCTACGCAATCAAGCTGTTGATTTAACAGGACTTGCTACATAAGCGCCGTCATGTTCCTTCCGTCTACTCCTTCATGTGAGATCGAAATTTTAGCCAGTGCGGCCAAGTCAGCGAAGCAGAATGAAATGCAAAACTTTAGAATTACAGTTATACGACCCCTCTATCCCTCCTCTTCCAACGTCTGTCATAACGTAGCTCGCTATCCTTAATCTTTTATCCTGCTCTTACCTGTCCATTCTCAACTCTGGCCGTTTCGTTCCAAAGCAATTTTTTGTCGACTTTTATACATGTCTCGCATTGTTTCATAAACTAAGCTGTTGCATGCTGTATTTATAGCTACGTGCGCTCAAATTGTTTCTCGAGTAATCCATGTTACACTTTTACCAGAAACAACAAATCATTATTTCCATAAAGATTACAACTCAGTCTTGATAGGAAGGGTTGGAAGATATCTTTATAGTTATTTATAATGAATCTGTACCTTACGCGTCTCATCGAAACTCTTTCTTTATATGACGCTGAAGAAGATCTGAAGTTTGCGTGTAATTATGCATTTCCTTTGAGAATGAACCATACACTCTATGAAGCTTTATTTTCACTTTTTTTTACTTTTTGAGTCTTCACCAAAAACATTTTCACTTCCACATTATTTGCTTCTAAAACTTTGTTTTGCTGTTTGACCTTATTCCTTTCATCGCAAGGTGCAATCAACGGATTTCATTTTCCTTTTTTTCACGTCCATGTCACTTTATATTTTCTGCCACGTGCATTTTATTCATATGTAAGGTCGTAACAGAGGCGAGCTCCTAGTGGAAATTACTCTCATTTAAAGTGGTTCCGCATCGTTTAACTTCCATTACCAAGGAAACAAAGAAAAAAAATATATCGGCTAAATTCGCGCGCTGTTTTGCGCACGTCACGCGCTTGCTGAATCGAGCCTCAACCTAATCATTTCCGTGTGCGCTGCTGCCCGCACATTATAGAGTCGTCGACACCATCTCTCTTATTTGCTGTTCTCGTTAGAACCTTTATGCGCACAATTTGGTTCTCCCGTGACGGTGAACCAGTATCCCACGACAATAAATATCATAGCATGGTCATTTCTGAAAGCGAATTAAACAACTACTTCATCCTCAGTCCAACTCTCAGAGAGTCATTCGAGTTACAGCAAGCATTGAAAGAAAAGAGCAGATAGACATTGTCAAAGTGCGCTTCCGGGAGCGCCGCTTGCGTTAATTCTTTCTTTCGTAAAAATCAAATCTGCTAGCTGCGGTGGGCGATGTGTGAGGCGTATTAACAGGACGTGCGCAAGATTTAGTTTTTTAGATATGCAGCTGATTGCGTCTAATTTCTTCTCTCTGTTAGTTTGCCGCGTCACGTTAGGTTTTAATTAGGTATAGGTCGGGGCATCGTATGGATATTTGAGGTCGCTCTGCTTTTTTTTTCGATTCAGCCGACTGGAAGTTAACACCGTGTGATTATCATGTCTCTATCGCGTATTGCGTCCCTTGCTTAGCGTTAAGGGGATGTATAAAGAGAGTTATCACGAACTAGTCCTAACTCACCCGTTATTTGAGGGGTATACACTGTAAACACTGAAACGTGTTCGTAAACTCTACCTACACCCATTGCCAAAGAAATGCGGGTCACGACTACCGCAAAACGTCAAACATATCTTTGAAAACTGGAACACGAACGTGAATTCGAGTCAAGGTTGTGCGTGTGTACAACCCGGCATGCGTGAACCTTATTTTGCAGGAAAGGCAGGTCTTTCGCAGCAATCGAGCACTTTGCATGTTGCAAAAGCCACGATCAACATCATACACTATTAAATTATGGGATTTTACGGGCCAAAACCACGACCTGATTATGAGGCATGCCGTAGTGGAGAACTACGCAAACATTTCGATCACCTGGAGTTCTTTAACAGGCGCCTAAATCTAAGTACACTGGTGTTTTCGCATTTCGTTTCCCCTTCCCCCCCCCCCCCCCCATCGAAATGCGGCAGCTGTGGCCGGGATTCGATCCCGCGAACATCGTGCATAAATATATGTTATTTTATTTTGTCTCTGTGTGTGTGCAGGGAAAGCCCGTTAACGTCCCGAAACTCCACAATGGAGTTATAGCGGGTGCCGGTGTGGAGGCCACCAAATTAGTTTTGAGCGGTTGGGATTCATAGCGTACATTGGGAATATATTTGCACGACCGCTATTTTGCTTCTTTTTTTAACACTTTGCTTTCATTGAAATCTGCGGCTGGGGAGACTGCACCCACTACCTACCTCGTGCTCCGCAGCACAGAGGAAAAGCCCCTGAGCCACCAGAGTAAGCACTACAAGATCTAGAGCGCTGTGGCTCCAAGACGTCTGACGTCCGCAAGCTCAAGCAACGTAGCTGACGACATCTAATACGAATTGCGTGCTTTTTTCACCAGTGCTTCCTCTTCTCATAAAACGATTCATATGATAATCACCTGCTCTTAAACGACTCTAATCCTCGCGAGAACAGCTCATTCACACAAAGTGGCCTGCCCTTTTAAATAATGAACATCCCAATAGCCAGACCAGCGCTGAAGGAGGCTGCACTACCGATAACTCACCGAGTTAAATTAACAAGATAATCCTTTGACTATTTGTTTTGGATTGGCGTGATTCTATCTATCTCTTTCTTTCCTTACGAACACGCACTTGAACGGTACTTGCTTGTTGGAACGCTCAGCTGACATGACACAGTGCCCGTTCTTTCTTTTTTTTTCGTTTCCATCAAATTTTCTTCCTAGTTCAGTTCTCTTTAAGCTGTAGGGCACGCTTTTAGAAAGATAGTCAGGGAGCAGCGGGCTAGTACCAGAAGCGTCGAGGGGAGGGGGGGGGGGAGAATAGTTTGGGAAATGGGAAGGAGGGTGAGCATGTCTGGATATGAGAAACTCATGAAATAATGCTAATCCTTGAGAAAACTTTCTTAAAACGGAGATTACAGGTTGCTACGGGGCTAAACAGAACCTCCGTAAAAAAATGGCCTGGCTACGCTATTGTCTATTGCCTGTCTTTCACAATCTGTCCTTTCTTTTCACGTGGGCCGATTAGGCTGCCTTCTGTATTCTCTTCAATCTTTTCTTTTCTCATCATTGTTTGCTCTCCTACTTCCACCTCTTCCTTGCTTCTTTTTATATTTTCTTTATCTCTAATCTCCCTACTTTAATCTTACATCTTATCATTTCTTGTCTTTGTCCTCTTTCAACGGCATTCTGCGTTTCCACATCAGTCACTTTACTTATTTCTTCCTCGCTCGTTGGCCATTCTTCTTTTTTCGAAATGATTAGCAGTTCTTCGCGCCTACAGGGCTCGTCCATACCTAACGACTTACCTTCTGGCTTCCTACACGAAAAGGTAGAAGAGTGCCGTCGCAAGAGAACACGTGGAGCACATGATGCAAGAAGAGGCCCCCTTTTTTTCCTTCTCCTACCTGCTAGTGCAGGTGTGTGCACTTTCGCGCGTACGTATTTTTGCGAGTAGACGCGCCTGAGCTCATTTTCGCGGCTGGCTAACCTGCTCACGCCATTATGCAGCAGCTCAGCTCAAGTCAGTGGCAGCGCTAAGCGGCGAGCGCAACGCAGGTTCCTTCTTAACCTCGAAGCTGGCTTCACTGCGTTAATACCCGTAATGAGGCGAAGCCATACCTGGTAATCCAGTAACGGAGCAAAAGCTGGGAGTTCGTTGGGAAAGCGTAAGAGAAAAAAAGAGAAAGTGTAAGAAAAAAAAATAAAGCAGAGAGCAGTAGGCATGGTTCATTTACTTGTCAGATTAAGGAAGCTTTGCTTGAGGTGGGCTGATATTTCTAGAAGAAAGTAAATGTTGAAACAATAATATCCTTTATTAATATTATCAGATGTAAAACAAAGAAAAGATTTGTAGACAGGCTCGTAACTACCTCCTGAAGTGGTACAGAGCCCGCCTATCTAAAAGGAAAGTTGACAGCGAAGGCATATAAATAAAAGACGCAATTAGGAGGCGAGCCCAACAACCGCACCGAATCTGTGAAACTATTTGGTCGTATTTAAAGTAACAGAGTTCGCCCAGTATGTTCATTTCTCTTGCAAAGTGACGGATAATAACACCTAAATTTACCAAATTCTAATCACCTTAACTCTGTTAGGCTTTGCACACTCGAGAGAGAGAGAGAGAGAGAGGAAAGGGGAAAGGCAGGGAGGTTAACCAGAGAAAAAAAAATCCGGTTGGCTACCCTACGCTGGGGAGAGAGGGGAGGGGGAGGTAAAGTGGAAACAAAGTAGAGATAAGGAAAGGAAGGAGCATAAACACACAATCACAATCGGTCACTGTCACCGAACACTGTCATCGCACAGCACACTGACACCTGTAGCACTATCAACATCTGTTCAGGCTACAGTCGCCTGTCCAGTTCTGTCGCCCTCAAGAACCGCAACAGTGCCCTCGTCGCCCTCTGCTGCGATGGCTTATGATGGCGGTATCTTAAAATGAGTTCCTCTGTGAGAGGTCTTTGGTCAAAGCGCGCTATCGCGGTTGCAAGTGATTGTCTCTGTAAAGTATATCGAGGACAGTCACAAAGAAGGTGTTGAAAAGTCTCCTCGTTACCACAGTCCTCACACGAGGCGTCGTCGGCCCATCCAATTCGGTAAGCGAAAGACTTGGTGAAAGCCACCCCTAGCCATAGTCGACAAAGCAGGGTGGCTTCGCGACGACAGAGCCCAGCTGGAATACAAAGGCGTAGGGAGGAGTCAAGATGGTGGAGTCGGTAGTTGTGAAAACTTCCAGCGTTCCACAAGGATAACGTGATGTGACGGCTGATCATTCGAAGTTTTCGAGCGGCATCTGTCCTTGATAACGGTATCGGCTCCTCTTCGTCGCCTTGAAGAGCCGACCGAGCAGCGTTATCAGCGTGTTCGTTCCCTATGACTCCGCAGTGACTTGGGAGCCACTGAAATGTCACGTGGTGTCCTTTCTCAGTTAAGGTATGTATGAGTTCTCTAATCTCAAATACCAGTTGTTCGTGTGGTCCACGCCGCAGGGCTGATAGCAAAGATTGCAGTGCAGCCTTGGAGTCACTGAATATTGACCACCTTCGAGGTTGTTCTTGGTTGACGAGACGAAGTGCAGCGCGAAGGGCTGCAAGTTCCGCGGCCATCGGTGTCGTTGGGTGACATATCTTGAAACTGATGGTGGTGGCTTTCGCTGGGAAGACCACGGCTCCAGAGGAACACTGGAGAGTTGCCGATCCATCAGTATAAATATGTACGTGTTCGGCGTACCTCTCGTGCAAAAGAAGCAGAGTTAGTTGTTTAAGAGCTGGTGATGACAGCTCAGATTTTTTCCTGATTCATGGTACGGTGAGGTGCACTGCGGGTCGAGCCAAACACCATGGAGGAATCGATGGCTTAGTTGCGGGGGTGTAGCCTGATGGAAGGCAGGTGTAATACTCCGAAATCGTAGTACAAAAAGCTGCCTGCGGCCTTTCTGATGGTAGTGTTGCCAGATGGTGGGAACAGGCACGGGCAACGTGCCTAATGTGCACTCTCAACACTTCTACCGCAATGTGTGTTTGTATAGGTTGGTCCTGAGCAATCGCAATAGTCGCTGCTGTCGATGTGCATTTTGGCAAACCAAGACAAACCCTGAGAGCCCGAGCTTGAATAGCCTGTAGAGCACACTCGAAAAACGTCAAAGTGATATACCTACGCTCGTCTGTTAAAACGGACGTATACAACGCCGAAAAAATGGCTGGTTTTCTTGCTTCAATCGGTAACCACAAAAGAAAGCTGTAGCGCGCTCGGTTCCTCAATTATTGATACGTTCAAGACGCAAGCATCCGCGTCGCTATACCCAGCAAAGCGTTCAGAACATGCGCTGCATTTCCATCACTTCTAAATCCCCTCCGCTGCTGTGCCCTAACGTGCTTGGATCTGTGGCACTGACTAGTCGACCTTTCTATTTCTCTCATACTTCAGTGAAAATATTTAAACGCTGCTAGTCTTATCAAACGATTGACAATTGGAAGATTATGAATGAGGAGGGATTGCCACATAGGAGAAGGTTAGGTGATGCGCGCGCAGTTTAATTATATTTATTTCGCAAACACCAACCAACCTCATTCTACTCAATGGATTAGAGCCTTTCCATCTCCTTCAAAATGTTTAATATCATTATTTGCAGTTTATGGCCGTGGTTACTTGCTTTGCGCTTTGTAACGAATTATGAACCTATGTCATACCACGTGCATAAATGTATTTAATGAAGTTATTCGTCGCAGTTTCATTCTGTATTGGAAGCAGCGCCTCCGTTCGTTTTAGGGAGCGGACAAGGACTTTTCCCGACACTCAAGAAGATAGCCTAGGCGTAAACTAAGGCAGTAACTCAAGCGGTGGCTTAAACTTGCAATTTATTGTTCTTTTCTATTTTTTGTGTCTACCGAGGTTACGTCTTGAAAAATGCTATCTGTCAGTCACAGACAACGGAGGAAAACTTTTGAGACGCCTGGCAGTGGGCTTGAGTAACTTCTGCGCACAACTTTCAGTATCCCTGTTTGCCGTTCAACAAAGACCTGCACAGAACAAATGCGCATTTTAAATCACCGGGCCTCGAAAACTCTCCCGTTCTTGCCACTTTTTCGGCAGTGTATCTTTCCGGCACCGCTCCGTTCGGGCGTTGCCCACATGTCACTTTCTTATGTTTCGTCTTCCACTTCATTCTTTTACATTTGCTTACGCGTAAAGGTATCGCCTTCCACTCTGAAACAAACGATCAGTCTAACTTCCAACGGCAAAGTACGTCTACGGATTTTGGTCCTTTTCTTATTAGTAGACTTGAGCCATCATCGTGATGGCTAGAGCGTCGCCAATCAATGATCGAGTCCTCGCTTATTTTTCTTTTGTTGTGTTTGTATACAGGAAGCACCGAGTGTGAGCCTCCTCACTGTGCATCTACACAAGCAGAGACGGGCATCTTTACTCGACAGTAACTTAAAATTATTAAATTGTTGGGTTTTACGTGCCAAAACCACTTTCTGATTATGAGGCACGCCGTAGTGGAGGACTCCGGAAATTTCGACCACCTGGGGTTCTTTAACGCGCACCTAAATTTAAGTACACGGGTGTTTTCGCATTTCGCGCCCATCGAAATGCGGCAGCCGTGGCCGGGATTCGATCCCGCGTCCTCGTGCTCAGCAGCCGAACACCGTTCGGCTGCTGAGCACGAGGACCATAGCCATAGCCACTGAGCAACCACGGTGGGTCCGAGAGTAACTTTTAACGAGACGTATAGTACAGCTGTTAGCCTGGCGGAACAGGAACGATATTGATGTGCTGTGATAGCGAAGGTACTGGCCAAAAAGTCTTTGTTCGGGCTTTATTTCGCGCCCATTGCTTGGAAACATAGAAATAAGAGACAACAAGAAGGCAACGAAAGAGGAAAGAAAGAACAAGATGACGTATCACAAAGACTAATATAAAATACTCATAGACAAAGAGTAGCCGTACGATAGTAGGAACAGAAATAAAGATCTTGTGGTGGCGCTAGTAAAGAGAATGTTAAAAAATGCAAGAAACTTTGTTCGGTGACTTGGCAGCTTGCAAACGATGGAAAAAATAAATACGCGCTACAAGCGGGAAGCCAAGTTGACATCTTTCAGATTAAGAAATTCGAGCATGCAGGGAATTTTTTGTTTTATTTAACCGAATAACATCCAGTTAACGACGTGCTACCGAGCGCAATCAGAAGTCACTGCTCGCGTACCTTGTACTTGCTTTTCTCAGCGCAGAACTACGGGAGGTTAATGGCACGACAGGACGTTGACTCTTGTCGATGTTAAGTGAAAGCTGACCGTCGGCGCTCGTGTCGTGTCTTTCTGTACAGCTGTACTCAGTAATTTTATCTTTACCTCGTCACAAGAAGGAAACAGTTCCTATCTAAAATTGTAAGCTCTGTATACTATTGAAAGATAAATGCTGCGCCTTAGAGTGCGTAGATTTTTCCTTTTACGCTTTCCATTGTTCCAATTTATTATTTCTTTCGCGTCGGCAAATGTTTCCTGTCCAGAAAAATATTGTAATCCGCTATCGTAGGTGGACTTCCGGCTTTTCTCCAGAAAGCAAGTAGGCTGTGGTCGACTTCAGATAATCAATAAGTCAGATAACCTGCAAATCGCCGTCTTTTGTAACTACTGGAGAGAAAGCTAAATCTCTGCGGAACATGTGGACAAGGACGAAGGCAAGCGCTGACACTTAACGACGGTTTTATTCTTACTATGGCGCACGCCGATTTAGTCGACTCTAATGAAGCGGCAATCGACGAAACGTTTCAGGTGACGCCAATTCAAGTAGAGGTCGAAGCAATGAAAGCCAAGCAGAGAAAAAAAAATCTTGTCTCATGACAATTTTCTCCCGCGGGCGGTTTTCTTGCTCGGAGTTTTTTTTTTTTCCCCTCAAGATTTCACTAAACTGTTGCCACTTGAAATGTGACTTCGATTGCCGCGTTCGGCGAGTTATGTAAATTATTCGCATCCAACCACAAAACGTTTATTGACTATGACGGATATCATCGACTATAGGTCTAGCAACAACCCTGGAAAGATAAAACTGTTACACGGATGTCACGGCCTTGCGAAAGCACTTAATAGGCTTTTCGCTTGCTCTCAAGAGAGGTTCGAGCTTTTGGAAACTCTTATGCGTTTTTTTTTTCTTGCGCATTCCACGTGCGTTCCACAAGCGCATTCCACAAGCATTCCACGTGCGTCCCGCGCAGGCGAGCAGAAAGAGACGTGGCAAGACAACGGCCGCCTGCCTCCATGTTCGCTGCGCCTGGCTCTGCGCCGCTACCTGGACATCACGACGCCGGCGTCGCAAGAGCTGCTCAAGTACCTGGCCGCCATGGCATCGGACGAGCGCCAGCAGGAGCAGCTGCAGACGCTCGCAACGGTGAGGGGAGCAGTGCTTCTGCCGCAAACGCTGCGTCTTTACTACACACTTCGATGACTGTAAAACCAAAACATAACAAGTCCAGCCAGATTGAAAGGTAGCGAAAACACAGCTTTTTGTAAGCGAGAAAATGACGAAGACGAGAAATCCGAGTGGCGCCACCTATTTTTGGACTGTGGTACCTCTCACGTGACGTCATCGCTGGGTGATTCGCAAGGAGCGGCTTGAGGTTTGCGTAAACTCATCCGTTTTGGCGCGGACGACGCAAACTGAGGAGAATAAGCGGGACCTTCGGTGGATCCGCATTGCGATACCGCAGTCACATTCATCTTCGCACGTGCCATCAGTTACTGAAGTGTGGTCTTGTGTGTAGGTGTTCTTTCTTTAATGCAAGAACATTTGACTCGCCGATTGCCGAAACGTCCACCCATTCAAATGCGACTACTGTGAGCGAGCAGCTTTGTGTATTAGATTCTAGAATTCCGAAGCCAATGCACTTCTTCGTTCATAACATTCGTACATAACGTTCGGTGGATTCGTTCATAACAAGGTGCCATAACATGACACTTTTGCATGCAAAAACTCTTTCTGCTATGCACGCGCCATCATTAAATGGATGGTTCTTGCAGTTCCTGAAGATATATTTCACATTCTCGGTAGTACCTTGTTCTATTTTTCTTGTTATTAATAGCAATCGCTGTAACGGTCTTGTTTCCCAACTCATGAATAAAAGTCCGTCAGCCTTAAAAAGAATTGTAGTGACGTTTCACTCCGTGAACGTGGGTTAAGCGCAAGCGTAAGGTTGCTGTTCCGGAGTTTTTAAGCTATGCCGTCCTGCCTGACACATCGGAATCGTCGTGAGCCACCTAGCACGTTCTTCGGGAGTCTGCTGGGCATGCCTAGCCCGCGCCTTTTGCCGGTCTTATTCAGCTCGTGCCCGGCGCTTGCCGACGACTTCGGGCTCGGTCGGCTCGCACTCGACCTGCCGCCATTTGCGTTGCTGCTCTGTTCTCCCTCGACACTAGGTCTCTCGATCACCAAAGGAATCCGATACATCCTAGCGCACACAGAGCCCATAGCAACTGCCAGAGGAGGTGAACCCAGCGCGTCTCTGGCTACCCTCCTCCTCCGTGACACTCCGCCTCCTTCGTCCTCCTCTCCCTACCTTCCCCAGTGCGCACTTTTCTACACCTACAGGCTCTATCCTCCTCCGGCGCTCGCCTCCCTCTCCCAGTGGCTCCAAGCACTAGCGGGCTCCAACGCTTGCGTTCCTCTCCCTCATCTAAAGCTCTCAAATTTCGCCGATACCCTTGCGCGCAAGGAAGTTAGGGGCCCGCTGCACGAACTTGCGCACCAGCAGATGCATTGATATATGTTGCCAAACAGACGCTGTGGTGTCACGAGTTTACCCCAAGTGTTACTCACAGGGTCACCACAGGCTTTATACGATATACGCGAGAATATGCCCTGTAAAGGTTCGGTTACGTGTCGTCGCTCTTAAATATAAAATAATTGGGGGTTTTACGTGCCAAAACAACCATATGATTATGAGGCACGCACGCCCCTTCGGTATGCTATCTATCTATCTATCTATCTATCTATCTATCTATCTATCTATCTATCTATCTATCTATCTATCTATCTATCTATCTATCTATCTATCTATTTATCTATCTATCTATCTATCTATCTATCTATCTATCTATCTATCTATCTATCTATCTATCTATCTATCTATCTATCTATCTATCTATCTATCTATGAGATTGCGGAACGAATACGCGCTTTCCTCGTAGAAAGAGCGCTACGCTCACATTTGCCGCATTTGCGAACGCGTTTTTCAGAA
Organism: Dermacentor albipictus; assembly: GCF_038994185.2. Lineage (NCBI taxonomy): Eukaryota > Metazoa > Arthropoda > Arachnida > Ixodida > Ixodidae > Dermacentor > Dermacentor albipictus. Next base: position 136,426,953 of record NC_091822.1, read on the forward strand.
TCTGGAGAAGTACGAGGACTGGAAGGCACACAAGTTCCCGCACCTGCTGGACCTGCTCGATGAGTTTCACTCGGTGCAGCCGACGCCCGAGCTACTGCTGTGCATGCTGCCTCTGATCCAACCGCGCTTCTACTCCATCAGCTCGGCGCCAGAGGCCTATCCGGGCCAGATACACCTCACCGTGGCCGTGGTCACGTACCGGACCGAAAGTGAGCGACGAAGCTCCCGTTCCGTTTTATCGGGCACACGCTGGCCTCTTCATTAGCACTAATTGGAAATGCGTCATAGACTGAAGATGTCCAACTGGGCCCTTGGCCGGACTATATGTCAACGAAGCGAGTCATCCGAGTGTTACTTAGTTTATTTTAGTTTTAGCAAGAAGAATTGAACTAGAAATTTGCATATGCTCATGTTGTGCCGCCTATGCTCTGCGTCGCACCTCGTCATATTCTTTTTCTCATCTTCCCCATCCTTCGGGGCAGATCAGCATGCTGGAGGACTATTACCTGTGCACTTGCCTGTGTGTGTGAGCGCGTGTGTGCGCCCGTGCGTGAGTTTGGGTTCTTTCCTGCAGCTATGCGCGGGGCAGGTCATAAAGATGCTAGAGTCGCCAATAACGCTGTGTTCTTTCAGGTGTAATAGCAACGCTAAATGAAAAAAAGGAGGAAAGTAAAAAGCGGTTAGTAACCACCATTGACGCTATTCTCGCAATTACTTAATGAGGCACAAATTTATTTATTTATTTATTTATTTATTTATTTATTTATTTATTTATTTATTTATTTATTTATTTTGTGTTTGGTTGTTTGTATTGGAAACGGTGGTAACTTCTATCGCCGGCACTTCCGCTAGAACTGATTGTTAAACGAAACGATATAAAAGTAAAGAGAAATCGTGTGGTATTTAGAAAAATAATTACCAGTGTTTCAGGGCTTACACACTTGAAACAACCTCAGATTAAGATGGTCTCCTCACTGGCTCGTGACGCCCAATGCGGGAGTGGTGGGCAAGGCATACGCCATATGGAGCGCTGCTTTATTTGCCATCTTGATCTCCACGCCAGACAGCTGTATGAACAACTATTGGAAACCAGGCATATGAGTATAAAAACAACCATGGAGAAGGAAAGCTGTTGTTTTTTTATTATTATTATTTTATGCTTGCACTTTCACACCCCGAAACAGCAGCTATGTCAAAAGTTGTGCTGGGTTTGCGAACTTTCTTACGTGTGTAACACACGTGTCCTAATCGGAAAAAAAAAGAATCGCAACAATGGCCGGTTGTCGATGCTGTTTTTTTTAGCGTTTGTAACCTTCTTTTTTTTTCAGATGGCACAGGCAAGAAACACTACGGTGTGTGCTCCTCGTTTCTGGACACCATTGACCCAGGAGAGGAGATTGCTTGCTTCGTCAGGATGTAAGCCTCTTTCTGTAAAATCTGTAAATGATCGTAGCAATAAGAAAATAATGCTTTATCGTACGGCTTTTACATTACGCACAAATCTATGTTGAAGTCATGTAATCTTGATGCAAATTAAGTTATATAATCGTAGTGAAATCGCAATGTTCATACGTCTGCTTTCGGACTGGTTCTATGGCCGTTATCAGAATGGAGAGTAATGTTATGAGACATTGAAGAGTCTCATGGTAAGCTCTGAATTGAATGACATAAGTTGTACGGTCAGGTGCGTGATATTATTCCTGTCATTTGAAACTACTAGTCCCGACACTGCACTGATTGTTATTCAAGTTCGAGTATTTCGTTTTGAGTTCTTCTTTCCCGACCATATGTAGCTTTTTTTGTACGTGATTACTCTACAGTGCATATAACTAGAAAGTGAGCTTTTCACCCTTCAACTCCGGCTTTCTTCCTCTTAGTGAAGCACATAAATTTACACAGTTTTCTTTTATCCTTCCCGACGGTTAGCGCGCCGAACTTCCACCTGCCAGAACAGAAGAACGTTCCCGTGGTGCTCGTCGGACCGGGGACAGGCATCGCCCCCTACAGGAGCTTTTGGCAACGACGCTATTGTTCTATGCAGGGTGTCTACCAAGAAGGTACGTCCACAATGTCCCATCTGGGAATACGAAATGGTGTATAGAGGTAGATTATAGGACGACGAATTGAGCTGTACAGTTGCTAACGATTAATTGCGAGCAGCACCGCTTAAGACAAGGACAGGAAGACAAGAGTCGCAAGACACATGCTAGGCGTGCGCTTTGTGGCCCTCTTCTCTTCGTGTGCTCGCCTTAAGTACCGCTGCCCACAATGAATTGAGATTCACCCTTTGTTCAAGCGCTGCTTTCACTTCGTAGCGCGAGAAAGCAATGGCCAAAATTAAGTTACAGTCACACTGTCTGTGAACGAAGTAGAGAGGCGGTCTCGCTACTCTGACCACTCAAACGAAACGAAGTACTCACGGGAAGATTGAAATTTGGAGTGATCAGCGGCGGGTGAACAAGGAAAGTCTCAGTCTGGAACCAACGTTTCCACAAGAGGACCTATCTTCGTCTGACAAAGTCAAATCAGTTCGTCGAAAACGTTGGCTGCAGGCCATTGTTACTTATATAACAGTTGTAGCCGCTGTACTACGCACCCAGAGCGCTATATTGGCATTGACCGCTCGTAAAGGGACAGGAACACCGGATGCTGCTAAAGCACGAAAAGAAGCAGGCTGTGGCGTGAAACGGTCACATATTTTATAACGAGCACGACTGACCCCTCCATGGGATTAATCCTTTGAGCCAGAAAAGCGTGTGGTGTTGATCACCTTTCGTTGGCCTTTTCTTCAAACACTGTTTCAGGACAACCGTTCTACGAAGGACAGATGGATCTCTACTTCGGATGCCGCACAAAGGAATCGCAGCTATACGCTGAGGAAGTGCAGACAATGAAAGACGCGGGCGCACTGCGGAACGTCTTTCTCGCCTTCTCCAGGGTTCCAGGCCAGGAAAAGGCATGTATCAAGAACACTGTGGTTGGTTTAGGTCGATGCTGCTACATGGTCGATGCTGCTATTTCGAAAACAATTTATAGCGCTGAAGCAGCAGAGCCCGACACACTGTTCAACGAACGTTGGCGTATGACGTTAGGCACCAACGTTCATGGAGAGAAAATATATCCTCATTAGAATATGAGTTCTATAATACCAGTTGCCTAAGTTACGCGCTTAACGTATCTTGGCACTGTTACCTTCCTTCCAAACCAGTGTGAGGGCGGCACGGCTGTGTAAAAACAACAAGAAAATATTGAGTTTTAAGTGCCAAAACCGCAACATGATTAACGACACTGTAGTAGCGCACCATGTATTAACTGGGACCACCTTGGGGGTTTTGAACATGCACCCCATGCACTGAGGACGAGCGTCCTCGCATTCTGGCCGCCTTGCAACGTGGCTCCCGCGGTCGGAATCGAACCTGCGACCTCGTTCTCAGCAGCGCGACGACACAGACACTGAGCTACCGCGACGGTTACGGTTGTGTTAGGTAGAGATTAGATAGATTGATTAGATAGCATGGTGCATCGAGCTGAGCACCAGTGATATGTCCGAAGGTGCCACTCTTGGCACCATGTGCTGCCAAACTATACGACACCGATTTCATTTTAAGAATCCGCGCGGCTAATACTGCGTCGTTACGGTGCAGTGCTACGTCCAAGATCGGCTGCACGAAAGGGCCGAGGAGCTGTACAAGCTGCTCACGAAAGACAACGGCCACCTGTACGTCTGCGGCGACGTCATCATGGCCGACGGTGTCAACAAGGCGGTGCGTGCCATCCTGCGAGACCAAGGAAACATCTCGGAGGAGAAGGCTGAAACGCTCATGGACAAGCTCAGGGTATGCGAATTTTGCTGAAACGCGACTGCATGCTACGGACGCTTATGCTTGCTTGAAGACAAAGAGCAGCCTCGAATCTTGAGCTAACTTTGAGCTAAGCTCGGCTGTAAGGCTCAACTATCATTGCGCCCCGAAGCCATATTGTAAGAACAAAACCCCTCTGTCATATGCATCGTGTAAACAATTACCATTGAGTGGGCCTGTAAGTCTTCCTTGTGCTTGGTGAAATCGTGTTCCTGCCAGTATTTCCTAAACAACTTATACACCCGCAAACAAGAAAGGGGCTGGCAGATGGAATGGCACACTGTGGCATCTTTAAAGGCCAAGCCACACGACTACGTCGCATTTGCGTTGAAAACCAAGACTACATAGATAGACTCGATCACCTTAAAGAAACGCTATCAAACAGGAACCACCCAAACAGTGACCTTCAAACAGCTTACATCGCTGCAACCAAACTTGATCGAGCCGAGGTCCTCAAGCCCCGCCCGAAGATCACAAGAACAACAACGCCTCTTCTTACTACTAAATTCTCAAACGCACTCCCAAACGTGAATAACATCCTAAGTAAATACTACCCGATTCTCACCAGCAACCAGAAACTTAAGAAGATTTTTCCCGACCCTCCCAGAGTAGCCTACAGACGCAACACTAATTTTAAAGATGTTCTTGTGCACGCCAAACTACAGAAAAAGAAGAAGTTGGGAACCAATCCCTGTGGTCGCCCCAGGTGCTCTACATGCAAACACATTCAATCCACTACTACAGTAAAAAGTACAGCGTCGAATTACACACACAAGGTAACTTCGGCTTTCACCTGCACATCAAGCAATGTAGTCTACTGTCTAGAATGCACCGCTTGTAGCAAACAATACATAGGTGAGACCGGACAACAAATCAATACAAGACTCAATGGTCACCGCGCGGACACAAAACACAATTTACCCAAAGCAGTAGCCAGCCACTTTAATGAACATGGACATATGTTTGACAAAGCAAGGCTCTATATACTACAAACAAATTTCCGTTCCCCTCGCGAAAGGAAGTACACGGAATCATACCTCATACACAAGTTTAATTGCCTACACCCGACAGGAATTAATTTGGCACGCGGCAACTTAGAATCTTTAAAAGCTGTAACTTAAATCTGAAACTCTCATATCATCAACCAATACACAAAACAGATTAGGCCACCAGCCAACTTTAATTCTTAACCTCACCTACTCTTTCATTTCGGAGGAAAAAAGGGGAGAGGGGGAGAAAGGGAAGAAAAAAAGAAAAAAAGAAAAAAAAGGAAAAAAATTTCCTGCCTACTACTCAATTTAATGTACTCTTTCAGGATTTTACGTCTACACCAAGTGTACGATCCCCTTCTTCCATGTACACTTGCCCGCGCCCGCTTCTGCACGCGTCACCCTCCTGTTTGCTATACCGATTTCGCCCCCCCCCCCTTCCCCCTGCCCCCTTTTTTAGTCTTTTTTTTTGAAACCCCCTCGACAACACATTCCGAAGTCAATATGCCTTTTTCGGCGCCTCAACCCGGAGTATCGCCTTCTGGATGCCGCCGTAACGACACCTACGTTAAGCGCGTGGGGCAGTGCCCCTTGAAAGACCATGCCGCTGCCTTTCAGTCACCCCACACATTGCACCGCAGACTCCTCGTCGCCACCTTAACTATTTCAAAATTACTCGACCTATTGTTTGACCGGCCGTTCTAATGCCTCAAAAACATGCCGCCAACGACTCCCCTGAATACCTCCTAACCTTTCGCATCCCCAACACGCTCCCAAGCCCCCGTATTTCTTAAAGATTTCATTTTTCTCTTTCTTTTTCTTTCACCCCCCCCCCTTTGTTGTGTCTTGGTACGGCCCTGGCTCCCCCCTGCTTTTTTTCCCCCTTTTTTCCCCCTTTTTTCTGCTTCTATTTCTTTTCTTTCCTCCCCGCGTGCCCACTCTCACGCTCTTGTCCCTTCGTCTTGAGAATGAGGCTCACAGACGTCGGACGACAACGCCTGTTCCCTCTTGTAATCTCTCTCTTTAAAACCAGCCGCCAGCGACAACACCCGCACGTGACGTCACTGCACTAACCCTTTAAAACTAACACGCCGAGGATGACGAGGCCGCCTTTGACGAAGATAGGTCCACCTATCGAAACGTTGGCCAGCCTGTCTGAGGTACTTCAACCCTGTTTAAAAAAGTTTATACACCCGCAGGTTGCACGACTCGGCATATATACATAGATCCTACTGGAAAGCTCACTTAACTACGATGACACTCGCCAAGGTTAAAAAATGAACGCCGGTACAATGGCTACGAATATACAACGCAACGATTTCAGGTCTCGGTTTTTAAGTACTTGAAAATCGGGGCCTGAAATCATTGCATAAAGAAATAAAAGAGCTGTACTATAGTTGGAAATGTGTTTCATCCGAAATATACGCTAGTCTCATGCTGTAATCGGACTACTTTGTTCAAGAATTGTTCTTGGATCATTCCGTGGAGTGACGACTGTTTAGAACTAGTCCTCTGTGCTTCGATGGTCATATCGGCTGGTATTCTTGGCATCGTATCAGGCCAACTGGCAGTAGTGTGACGTTTGCGTATAAGTGTATAGCACCACACAACAATTGTAAAGTATGTGAATAAAAGAAGTGGCCTCTTGTTGCCACTTGATACGGCTCTTAAGTGCTATTCCAAACATTGCAGTGGCCTATAGTAGCTATCTATAGAAAATCTTAGGAATAATATTGTGCTAAATACGATGGCTGAGGGCTAAAATTTGGCCACAGTTGCGCTCTTTTCTCGTCAGTGATGAGTGCACCGCGATGTCAAATGTCACCACAGTTGCTGAGGTCTCTCGTGTACCACGAGAAGCGTTTTGGTCACTTCAGTCAGATTCTATGTGCATCGACGTCAAGTTACAATGAACTAGCTGACAAATGACTTGCACTGCTGAGTAGCTTCGAAGAATATATCTGTTTAGCTAATTACGAGAAACATTGTTGCACGTAAGCATTAATGTTTTTTTTTCAGGAGGCTTGAGTCCCAAAGCGATGAATGAGTTAAATATCACTATGTTATCGTCAGCATCGCATTGCTGCAATGTAAGAACGGTGCTCCAACACCAAAGGCCCCTGTTCGACGAACAACCCAATTTTCCTTGCACCAGAAAGGCACTAGTAGCCAAAAGCATATTGCTTCAAATTTGTCTTCTTTTGGCTCCAGTTAGCTATACATACGTATTTGAATAATCGCCAGATGCTATATCTCTTGTCTTCAATAATATTTGTATGGAAGATACGGCAGAAACGTAAGGTTAGAAATGCTGCGACGTCAATCTTCTTGGGCAAACAGTACATGTTTCCCACTCATGTACTATGTACAGTGATACATTTGCGAACAGAGGAGCGCGTTTTTCTTCTTTTTTTTTTCTGCGGCCAAGCGAAAAGCAATGTCGCTGAGATGTACGGCCAACGTTGACGTGCCACAAGCGGTGTCTATGACACATCAGAGTTGTTCGTGCATCTTCGCGCCTTGTTGCTTTCCGCTGGGTTGCGCAAAAAGCACGCGCTATGCTGTACATGGTACGTTGACATCCTTGTGCGCTTGTATTTCGTTGGTTGCGTGTGTTAGTTTAGCGTTATCCAACTCAGTTCACAGCAGCAGTCACATACAATGTATGCTGATACCATTGCGTGCACGGCGTGGGGTGCAGGAGGAGAACCGCATCCACGAGGACATCTTCGGCGTCACCCTGCGCACCGAGGAAGCAACGAGAAAAAGTCGGGAGGACGCCAAGCGGAGGAGCACCCACAAGTGACACCCGCTGGCCGGCCTGCCCGACTCCTTTGGCTCGCTCACTTTCTCCAGGATCAGGGCCCTCCTCACCAACTGCACTTCGCCGGGACACGCGAAATGACGACACCTGTCACCGCCGCCACCGGTGGGGGCGGGACTAGTGTGCGCAACCTCTTTCCTCCTCCCCGTCCTCCTTCCATGCCGCGCTTGCCCGTGCTGCGCTAAGCGTGCCGATTGTCCCGACGGTGCAACCTTGTCCTGCAGCCGACTGACTCTTTTTATGGGGACAGTCTCTATTCAGGGCACGTGATGCTCAAACGCGCTTGACTCTCTTGTTTTTTTTTGGTTTTTTTTTTGCACAGTTGTAGCATCGCTTCTGCGGATGACGTGAACACGGGGCTCCGGGACACGGGGCCACATCTGCCGGAAACGCGTTTAGCCGAAATTTTGCTTCGCAGTTGGCACCGTTACATGCGCTTCCGCTTGCTTCCAGACAGTGATGCATCGAAATTACAGTTCTAAAATGAATTCATTCAACAGACGCTCACAAGATATCGCCGACAGCTGGGAGGCTCGCGGCAATGTCTTTTGCTGGCCGAGACACGGTGAAAGTATAACACCCCTACGTATGATTAGACCGCCTTCACTGCAATTACTCGTCAGTTCCGACGGCGAAACGCCCACTCTACAACTCACTTGAATAGAAGGGAAGGACACTCAATGGAATATCATGGTTGCAGAAATTTTCGTACTGCTGATTGCAATGACAGTCCATTACAATGCAACGTTATCAGTAATAACACGTATTGCGTGTGCTATTTGTTCGTCTACAGGATATAGTTGCACCGTCCGAGCAGTCGTACGTGGTGTAGCGTGATTCTAGCATGTTCCCAATCTTCCTGTACCCGCGATCTGCTCAAGAACACCTAGAGCACATCGAGCATGTACGCATCACTATGCTATGTCATGTGGTAACACGCACCGTCACGCACGCATCGACGTGCGTAACAGTGTGTGTCGTGTGTAATACACTGTGATGTTTCGCCCACGTATAGTTACGCAGAAGGAAACCCAGGGCACAGGGATCCACAGGGTTATGTTGGCACGGTGCGTAGATACGCGCCTCAAGAAGGGAAAGCTGGTGCATAGCGATATGTTTAGCAATGATCCAACCTACCAAACCCACTGTCTCCGAGATCAGTGTTTGTATTATACACGCAACCAACACGGGAAGAGTTGCAGCTCGTCTTTTCGTGTATTCGGGTCCCGCTCATCTGGAGCGAACTTTCCAAGTCTGATGCGCTGGCCAAGTCGGTCACAAGTCCGTGTACCGCCACATACTGCTCATTGATAAGTAAGATATTCTTTTTCTTTTTCGCCTTCTTCCTTTTCGGTAGATATGTGTACATATGGGCGCTAACCGGAAGCGGACAAAGTAACCGCCACTGTGCAAGAGCTCCGATTCAGTGCGAGCCACTGAGTGGCCCATTCTTAAACGTTATCCTGCTGAACAAAAGATGGCAGCCACTGCATCTCAACTGCAAAGAGAGCACAGCATAATCTACGTACTTGGGCGCCCTCAGTATGGGCGTGCATGCAAATGAGCATCGGCACGCTAAACTGGACTTGGTAGTCGTAGAAGAACACGTTTATTCGAGAAACGAATAGTCTTTCTACGTCGATTCGGGAAATCGCGTAAGTTTACTTCCGCAAAATAAAACTTTGTAAGTCAACTAACGCAAAAGGTTCACAAAGGCACCAGGTTAAAACTGGTCTCCCTGTGCTTTCCCATGCATTTAGTAATTGTGCAGTGGTATGCGTGCATAAGTGCGACATAAAGCTGTACGTGAATGTTTTCTTCCTATCTGAACCTTTGGCTGGAGGAAAAGTCTAAGGCAACGACTCGCAGCTCCGAGTACACTTCAACACCTTGTCAGTGCCACATGATCTACCCGTCTTGGTTTTACCAGGAACTTTTGCGCAGGGCTCGGCAGCCATTGTGCCAACAAACGCTAACAACAAACGCTAACACGCGCGTTCAAAGCTTATTAAGAGACCAATGTACCAGCCTATGTTTTACCATGTCTGGTCATCTACGCCAGTCCTTCTCTAAATACTTCACATTTCGTAGTGCTACTGTGAAGACTGCGCTTATACAGTATTTCGTGTTCAACCGTTCCCCGTTAAGATTAAAACATAGTGTCAGAACATAAAAGCAAAACAAATGTTTTATCTTTCTATGCGCTAATAATATTCAGTCTTTGTGGGACCGATCCTAAGAAAATACCATACGGTGCCGAGTTAACTATGTTTCGAATGAAAAAAAAAAACACTCCACAATTTACAAAATACTTGAGCTTCAGTGGAGGCTGCAGCGCCCAGTTGGAAATTTTTTGCACTTGTACCACAACCACAGCTCAAGAAATCTCAAACATTGCTGTTCCGGCTTGCTCTGTCTCTCTCCATAATTATTTGTAGTTGCTAAAATGCATTTGTGCGCAGTATTGTACAAGAAAAATTAACGGTGCTCCGCAACGGAAACCCGCCGAAGTCATCGTGTCTCCGAAGCATTAGACAAAGACTGCGTGCGCTAAGCCTTAGAACCATATCCAAGAACTAAGTGGCCGTGTCAGCTCGCCTATACGGAAATATGTTAGACAGCGCCTACAACGCAGCTACATAAAGCCTGCAACAGCGATCGCGCATAACGTGCTCAAGTGTGCGCCTGCCAATAGGTCGCAGGTTGCGACCATGCCGGCTGCACCGAATGCTGGGGCTTATGAACGCGCGCTCTCTTTTATCATAAGCCACAGACCACGTGCTCCGCCTGCGCACCGCACCCGAACCCAACATGCTCGTTCATGGCCTTGGCCCCGTTATCTCTTGCGAGTGTGGAGCCGCATTCCTCAGTCACTTATCTACAAGGAGCACTTTGCACGTCAGGGAGAGATTGTGAGGCAGCGGTATGTCAACAACGAGATTTGATAATGAGAAGGGGAAAGGAAAAACGAAAGTAGAAGAAGAGGAAGAAGCAGAAGAAGCCCAAGTTCCCCTGTCACAGCTACGTCATGCGTCGTTCGTCATCTGTCTTTGCGTGAGCGTTGCGATTCACGTGATTTGAAGTTGCGTAGTAAAGTCACCCTAGGGCGGCAATGTCTCAGGATCGTTTCCGGTGTTCCTAACGATTTAGCCGTGAGGCTATAGGCAGCCTTGGGTTCATTGTGTGCGGTGATCTGGGTATTCTGGAAACCTCTGCCCGCAGGAGAAAAGTCTCATCAGAATGTGGGTTCCGGTTGTTTCGTCAGCTGCAAATATTTGCTTAGACTATTTTATGCACTCCGCGTCCATGCGTGACCACGTGATAGCTGCCGGTGGCGGCAGTTGACAGTCGGACGACTATACACTCAAGTTTGTCCGTTCAAAAAGTTTGTACCACAACGCGCAATGAGAACCACTAAGAGGTGGACAGGCTACATGAACCAGATTCAATTTGGGATGAAATATGAAAGCGCTGCGAAGCTTTGTTTCGAGGAAGAGCCAAACTACACATGTGGTCGAAAGAGCGTGTCAGTAATGTCCTGGGCATAAGTGTAGCTTCGGCTTCGCACCGACCGTGGTATTCTCACTACAGTTCTAAGTGCCACAGCTTACAAGAACCTGTAGGTACGCCAAATGGGCATTTGAAAGTTCGAGGTTCCTATCAAAGGATGCATGCCAGAATGATGTGCCACACTAATTCGCCACCGTTTCGACAGCAGCATTTGAATTTTGTCCTGGCGTGCACGGAGTTGCAGTCGATGACGAAGAAAAGTTATTTCTTCAAAACTTCGGCGCACTCTGGAGCCCTCCTTCGGTTTGACTTCCCCGTTCTACCGTTGACTGACAACGTCGCCCGCGACACCATTGTCACTGCGTCGAGGTTAAGATCCGCCGAGTGCAAGTAGGTCACGAAAGCGCTTACATGCATGTCTCAACGACCGGACAGCCCCAGTTGAGTCCCGGTTAATACGCCCGGAGTTCTCTCGCAAAGGCAGGCCAACGTGAGGACAACCCGGACGTATCTAGACCGGCCTTTTTCTCTTCGCTTCGTCATCGTTACTGTTTGTTTCGTCGGTTGCAACCCGTACACACACACTGCACCCTCAGAGATGCAAAGGCTAATAACGGATGCAAAAAAAAGACCCCTGAGGCGCTCGACGGGGGTGGGCGGGGTCGCACGCACTACAATGCCTGTCGTGTTTAGACGAGCGCCTTGACACGCCGCTCGCGCAACGGCCTTCGAGGCCCTAATTGTGACGTCCCGAGACAATTCAGGCGCGACGCACGCTTCTCTATCACGCGACTAAAACTCTGCGTGCACGCCCCCTACATACCCACGTGACCGCGTGTACACCATACGGAGCAGCCTGCTGCGCTAATGCGCACTACCGTATACACAAGTGCTCCCATTCTTTTCTTGTTTTGTTTTTTTTTTGTCTACATGTGCCAGTGCCTATCCCTCCATGTCCACTTCCCCGCGTATATACGTACTTCTCAAGCCCACGCCGCCCGCCTCTGTATAAGCTCTGTGTCAGCCGCCGAGTCCGAGGGCACGTTGTTAACCGTCGCGCGCAAGCGCCGTGCTTTCTGCAATCCAATTGCCGCGCACCCCGTGTATAAACGTCGCTTGTATAAAGCGTTTTCTCCCCCTCCTTTTCTCCCGCTTGCTCGAAAGCGGCAGCCTTCGCCGTCGCCGGTTTAAAAGAGCCCCGTTCGTTTCGCAACGTTGTGAGGGAGCTTTGCGTGTGCCTGTGTAACGGTTGCCCAGGGGATAAAGTGAAAGAAGGAGGCATGGAGAGAGGGAAATAAGTAGAGAGAGAGAGAGTTGTTATAGTTTCTTGTGCTCCGTTCAGAGGTGCAGCATTTTACAGAGCATTTATGTGTACAAAAGAGTTTCGCTCGATGTCTCACCCGCGACGCGCATAACCCCTGTCCTCCCTCAACCCTTTCAGCCCAAGCGTTTGCTTAAATGTTTCTTCGAGATAACGTTCGCACCTTCTCGCGTTTCATGCAGGAGGCTCTGCTGAATGAAGCGCAGACGTCACTGCTTTGGCGTAGAGAGTCTGCCTACCACTGTCGCTGGGCGGTGAAAGTATTTCTTATTATTGCGTCATCTCTGGCAGAAACTGGGTTAGGACTAAGAACGTCAAATGAATCTTGCATGCGGCTACACACCGTTGCATCTGAGGTAATCAATTAGTGTCTTGTTGCCTGGTGATAATATGGGGTAATCAGGATGGGTTACCGTTGATAGTGAAGGAAGAAAGCGTCTGTCGTTGTTATAGCTCCCGGCCATCTCACGGATATCATGTTGCTAGGATTCTTAGCGTTCTAGTTCATGATACTTAAGTCGGAGATCACGGCGTTTGGGGTTGTAAGCTGCTTTTAGCATGGAAGGAGGCTGCGATACGAGATACAGGGCATCTACGCGCGAAACGGTGACGTCCGTGCAGCACAAAAGAGGTGAACTACGGGTGAGAGTATTTTTGATCGTTCTTTGCGCATCCTTATGCGATTGCAGATCTGTGCGGAAGAAAAAAAAAGGAAGAAACAAGAGAGGTATAGGTGGAGAGTTCAGAGACCCTATCGTGCGCAAGTGAGCGTTCCAGAGTTTCTTTCTTTTTCGTGTTCTTCAGTGTGCGACTACCAGTGTGTAACTATCAGAGCGTGCTATCATGACCATCTCGAGGTTTCCCCCCAGTCTTGTGTTTTCTGGCGAGTGTGTTTTTTCCGAGACGCTATAGCATTTGTGGCTGCCGCCAGTATATACCTCCGCCACTGTTCTACACTATATCTCTGCCAGTCACTTCTAGCGCCGCCTGCGCGCTGTATTCTCCAGGCATTTGTACATAGCGGAACTATCTAACTGAGGTTGCCGAGCTCCACAAGTTTGCCAGCAAATAACGTAAGGCATATAACGCGTGAAATGCTCCTATACTGTGACCATGACCGCGCACTTGAAGGATCATGAAAGTGCTAGCAATCCTCGAACTGCGTGACCCGCTCTAAGCGACAGCTCACGTGGTTGATCCGAATAGAGGGCATGCTCGGGAGCTGGAGCACGATAACTGACCACGATACGGTGAAAGGCGAGACACGCTGTTAACGGTGAAAGAGGAGTTGCTGGCGCTTTCCTAATTCTCAAGAGTGCAGAGCGTCAACTCCCCGGCCTTCGGGCACGAATGTCGACCTCGTCGTAACTGCGAGGTTTTTCCAGCTCAAATACCTTCTATTTCTCCGCATCTTCCAACGCATCAGCGCTGCCAAATAGTCAGCTTCCTTCATTACATTTTAACCTTAATTTAAGCGTTTGATAGCTCGCTAGCCTGAAAGGTCTTATTTTTCTTCCTCCGTTCAAGAAGGGGGGGAGGGGGTGAGGATAAATGCTGCTACTTCTAGATAACTCTGTTTTCGCATCATTCAGGCGGTTAGTGGTAGCTTGCAGCTCGTTTTAATGCTGAATGGTAATTCATTCGTGTTTGGAACATTTAGACGCTGGCTTCTCGTATATAGGAAATTATTATTGACAACAAAGTGATATGGTAAAAAAATTACGACAACTGGGCCGCAGCTCGAACGCACCAGGAGACACGCGAAGAAAATTCAGTGCGTTTTCTCTCTGTTTCCTTTAGAACTAATGCGTTTGAGCGTCGTCCATGTAAAGATTTAGCAGCGGTGTGCGCTGCTGTCCCACTCCGCGCACGATGTCGTAAGCGGCAACCACATGAAGCGCATATTCAGCGTATTGTCGGCGTCACGCGGCGTCGGCGCGTCCATATCGAATTGCGCGGTGACTGCAGCTTTAGTTCATGTGGTTATCGAATAATTTTTGTACCGCGAGGTACGCGTTCGGACCTATTTTAAAACCACTGCGGTCATCACTCATTTCGAAATGCACGCGACGGTGCCGAGCAATGGGACGTCAAAAATGCGGAGAGCACGCGCTCTATGCGGTCACAAGCATCAAAATTATGTGCGTAAAAACCATTCGACTACCCGTACGATTTGTCGTAGCCACATGACATCCAACAACAGTCTAGCATGTTTTCTTTTTTTTAAAGCAGTCCTGGACAAGTTTCCAAACCGTGAACAGCAATTTTCCCAACGTGTCCGGTAGATCGGGCTGTTTTGACGTGCATATGTTTGCCACCTTATATTTAAATTACTGTGCTCAAATCCTTGAGCAGATCAAATATGCGTTCCTATATTCGCGCACTACATTCTGGGGCAATGATAGAAAAGCTACAGGGGCGGAGCTTCTGCACATGTATTACTGGGCAAAGTAGTTTGCAAAGCAGTTTGACATAACTTTCGGTTTCTTGGAATAGATACTGAATCAGCGTAACTGCCACGGTTTCGCAATTGCCCAAACACGGAAGAGAAGACCAGAAGAATGTATTAAGTTTAACATTCAGTTGTCTATGTTGTCTTATTTTGTTGTTGTAAGTAGGATGCTTATGTTTTCTGTGTCCCCAGGTGGAAACTAACGCGGGTGAGAATGTGGGACTTTTCTCAGGAGTGCTCTTTCTTACGTAGTTTTTCATTCAGTGCCACAGAAACCCCTACCCTATTTGCAGCCTGGATACCTATATATACCGGTTTGCTTCTGTTCATGCTATATTGTGGCATGCTATGCACTAAGCATACAGGAGCGCTAGTTGCTTCAAAACGGTTAGGAATATGGCGTCGAAGAGTAAGTGTGATGAATAAGTGCGCCGACCGAACGCCCAGTTAATTCGTTTTCGCGTCATTCAGCTCAGTTGTTTGTGTTTGTACAAAATTACATTATTGCTAGCAAGAATAGCCAAGAGCGACTCTTTGCGAAATGTTCACGGCAGTAGTATTGTTTCGTTGGGCCCCTAGTAGGACTCACGTACTTTGCTTATTCCGCTGCCTTGTGATATCTATCATTTGATCTTCAACATAACCACGTCTTGCTGCCAATAACGAACATCAAAGCGAAAGTACTCTTCTGATAACTGTTTTTTTTTTAAGCTGGAAAAATGAAGTGACAGGCTGGCAATTTTGCTTCTGTGAGATTAATGTGACCTTCTCTTTGAGACTTGAAAAGCACCCATGGCAAGAGCATATTCACTTTCTTCATTCTTTTTTTTTTACGTTGATCGTAGAGCAGAGCTATGACGTCGCAACAGTTACCTTCATCTTTCGTTAGAGACTCGCAATGTTCCGTTCGCCGTATGCACTATTTATCGTCATATCCTTACACTAAAACATTCTTCATTTTTTTACTGTGTTATTTATTCTATTTCAAAATATAAATGCAGTGACCTCTTATATTGAAATGCGACGTAGATAAGGAGAGATGATTGCCATGTTAAGCAATGCTACAGGAACATTTCATTTTCTTTTTCTCCGAAAAGTTAATTTTAGGTTCCTTTTTTAACTCTTGCACGTTTGCAAATATAATCTTTACTTTGATTTGCCTCAGAGTCAGTTTGAGAGTATACTGGGGCGTAAAACTTGAAGAGGGAAAGAACGACTGCGATATTTTCAGAAGTAGTCACACGAGAATCCTATCTGCTTTGTTAGCGACATTTCTACTTAATTTTCTTTCTTATTGTACTGCGCAGTCTGTAGTTTATTGAGGAATACTTAGCTTTTCGGGTAAATAGACTAAATTTAAGTGCCTTTCTCTACTTAACCTAGCATATTTAGTGAGCTGTTAAAGCCATATTAAAGGCATTTACGGAGGCAGCTTTTGCTTCAGCTTTGTTACATAGTCTACGTTGCTGTTGCTAGCTTTAGACATGAAAGAAAAGTTCGATCTTGACGAGATATCAAGCTGTATATCTTAATCTGCTTTCTTGCTTCTTTTTAAACATTGTGTTTAGGTTGTACTGGGACGTGTCTTGGCAAATGTTTATCATGCTAATATTTCCATCACTTTAGAAGCCAGCGACCAGCTGTATATCTGAATCGATTTTGTTGCTTGGCTTGCTAATCTTTTTATGCGGTAGTCTGGTACGCAAGGGATATTTAGCTCGGCGAATGTTTTTACCAAGCTAAACTTTATAACTTTCAGGAAGCAGACTACGAGCTCTATACCTGAATCTACTTCGTTGCTTTGTTTGCTTCGTTGCTTATGCTGTACGTACAGTTGGACATGCAAGGGACATTGAGCTCGGCAAATGTTTTAACATGCTAAACTTTCCAACGTTTTCGAAGCAGACGACAAAAAGAAAGAAGCCGACCAGTCCCAGTGCCTGAACACAAGGACACAATAGCACGTCACAATGACCGAAAAAGAAAACAAAAATAATAAATACATTTGCCTGTAGACATCGGCACTTGTGACCTGTTAATAAACTGCGTTTTGTTACGAATAGATGTCAAGATGCATGGCAAGGGAGACAATAATATCCAGGTTTTATCATATCTATTTGCAGTTTTGTTCCTCTTTATCTTTTTGCTTGCTTTTATCTTCTTTTTTCATAACACTTCGGTGCTAATCCTGGCTTAGGTGGTCACACTATGCGGGATTTTGCAGTCTCGCACGTTCAGGAAAACAAGCGAGTATATACGTGACGTCACATGCGCCATATTGTTGTCCTACTCACAGCTTCCACTGTGCTGTTGCTGGAGATACGGGAATCGAAACAGCGCCTCACTTTTCGCAGTGCTGCAGCTATACAACAAAGAACACGGTGGCCTCGATGACGTCACTGTATATACATAACGCCTTATATTCACCCGTTTGTTCGTTGCCGCCACGTTGCTTCTATAGATTCTGCTGCACCTCTTCGGACCCTATAGGCACGCCATAATTTTCGGACTAATACGCTCAGCCAATCTGGACATTAACAAATGTGTCACAAATCTTAGTTATGCTTTTCTTTTTGACCTTGCCGTGGAAAAAACTTGCAGTTTCTTTATTCCATAAAATTATGAAGCATTGCTTTCTTTTTTACTTCTTTGGTGCAGCAGCCGTTTTTACTGAAATGACTTGAAGTGCACCGAAAGGAGTGGAAAATATTTAATCAAACATGGACGCAGTTCCTCAAGAAAATTTATTTTTTTCGCTTGAGCGAACTGCCTCCTCCACAACGGGCAGTTGCATCTCACTGTGATCTGTGGAAATCTGTGAAGCTTGTTGATTGTTCACGGGGTCTCCATATTGTAAGGTTCTCGAACAAGTTGAAACAGCCGTCAAACGCACATTGAACGCTTGAAGTTCGTCGAAGTTTAGCTATTTAAATATTCTTTTTTGTTAAATTTTCGTGTTGCTTCGTTGTTGTGAGACTTGTTACGCGGTATCCATCATTGATTGATGAAGGCTGATACCTCTTTCCAGAAACGCATTTCCACGAACGCCGAAGACATACCCATTTAATGTTTGGTCCGGCGTCAGTATTCTCCTGTCTCGATGAAGAAGCATGACATTTATTTTCACGACCATGTTTCCAGCCTTGTAATTGAGTTTATGTGATGAGCTGGTACTGTTTTGCATTTTTCGGAAACGTCTATTGTAAACTACTATTCAGCCACACTTTCTTTTTTTAACTACATTTATTCGTTATTTTTTTGAAGCCCACATGTGTTTACAAAGCAGCCTTTATTAACGTTCGTCAAGCTCGCTATGGACCTGCACCCCGGCGGGGTGAAGTCTTATTAACAAGTGTATTGAGCACTGCGTGTAATAAACTTGTCGACATGTGAAGTTAATCAATTAGCGGCTGTTTCCCCTTAATAGACCTCCACTTCTGATGCCCGCATCATTAAATGTGATGCCAGGTTCATGCTTTTTTTCTCGAAGTGATGTTGCTACGCCTTTCAGGGAGCGGCTAAACAACGCATCTTCTGTGTACGCTTTCATTTATTGCTTGTTCCCATTTCCTGTATTCAAGGGACACCAAAGGCAAATGGCAAGGGATACTATAGACTGGTCAACTGCCTTCTTGAAATCTGCTGGCGATGTTTGTCGGCTACAAAAGAGGAAGTTGGCCGATTAGCGAAAAAAAATAAGAGCGAACTTTCCTCTTCCGATTGCTCGTCTATGTCGTAATAACGTTTACGTGAACGTTTAACGTCACGGATTTAGCGGTATTCTCTTGGAGATGTTATTTCTTGCTTTTCTTCAATAAAACCCCATAATAAATGCCGCCAGGCAGATTAAAGAAAAAGAAATATCGAGCGTACAGTGGCGCTGCTATTTTTCTGATATCGAGTATTCGACTAGTCCCTTGCAGTGTTCATAACCTGTGACGTCACAGAAATCTGTTCATCTTGCATCTAATGTACTGCAGCGTCAAGTACCGTCTTTCACTTTTACACCGTCTTTCTGTTACGCTGACCGTCTCCTCAGGGCAAACAGGGCACATATGCGCTATTTCATAAAAGCGTAATCTGCAAGCCTTACGTCTTGCTTTCATATTCACCTTCGGCGAATATGAAGGCAGTCAGTAGGACGGCCGCAACGTTCGCTACATGTGGTTGCACATGGGAGCGTCACTGGCCACACGAAATCAACGTATTCGGGACCCCTGCTATCCGTCGCTGCCATTTTTTTTTTATCAGGCATAAGCCCCGGCAGAACGAGAGAGGCAGCCGATGCAGAATGGTACACGCAATGCCCAACTGCAAGCTTCCTTGTGTGATCTGAAAACGGAGCTGTTCATGCAGGATGCAGTGCATGTAACGCGACCGTAATTGATGAACGGCTACTCGACATGTTCGCTTCATGCGGTCCTCTCGCGAGACGTCTCGATGAAGGGGCGAGATTGATCGATGAGGTAAGGATGATACATAACTGGAGCATGCGAGCGTCGTGAGAGCTCTGCGCCCATTTCGTTGTCATTCAAAGAAATGCGATATTAGGACGTGACTGCGCAGCGACGCTCTTAAACAGAAACCGCTGCATAAGTGAGCTCTATTTTCCGATCAATCAGTGGTTAGGAGTGGCGCTTTCTGGGTGCCTAGCTACGTTTCCCGGGACATAGACTTCTAACGCTTTATCGCTGAAAAAATGAAACGACCTGCCCCTTGTTAATATAATAAATAAGAGACTAAAAGAAACACTTAATAAGTTTAGGCTTATATGGACAGGCTTTTTTTTCAAACGCCTATCCCCCCTCTTTGGAACGAAAATTGTGATTACTATTATCAAGACAAATGAAGGCCAAATTTTGCTTACTGAATCTCACGATTTATCGCGGTGCTGGTGACGTCAGTGCGGCGCCGCGGTCTTTATTGTGAGCTCGCATATTTTCGGCGTTTCCGCGGAGAAAAATGTTTCCGAAATTTCTTAGGTTGAGTGCGTGGGGTGCGTACTTTCGAACCCAGTGTAATCCTTCTTCGTTTATAAGCGCTTGACTGACACCTACTAGACTCTCTCAAAAATCCTGACGTCACGATGAGGTGGTGAGGGAATTCCAACATGGTGGCGCCACCCACCTTTCGACTCTGCGCCTGTTTCTGGTTTATAAAGACAATCCGACCACGATAGGAGTTGCCTATTTGGTGTCCCATTAAATGTATAAGTCTGCCAGTCTATAGCCTAACCCGTATATTTTCCTTCGGTGTCTCTTTGAAGACGGTGTTGCCAAGTGGTGCGTCGGCTTACCTCAGTGTTGTGCAGGTGGTCGCTACGAGACACGTTTGTTGAGACGTTGGCCTTTGAACCTTCTTCCCTTGCCTGTACAGAGCCGCACGTGACAATGTTTCGGACCTTCCAAGATTTTATCTCGGCTCGGTATATCTGTGGACAAACTGTATATCGATCAACCATCGCCTGTATCACGGCTTTGGTTGTTGTTTCTTCTTTTCTTTCTCTTGTTACTAATATGCGATAACCAAGTGTAAGAAATGTAGCCGCGGCTTCCTATACATATTACTACAAAAAAAAGAATTATACATACATCTATAAATACTATACATATTATACATAAATCTACACATGAATAAAATATCTTTCCTTCTGTATGTCGATTGTGTGGGCTCATTTACTTGACCTCTTATCGGCGTGCCGCGCCTGGCTGTGGACGTCGCACTTTCATTTCAACTTCAACTTTATTAGTTCTTATAGCATACACTAGAAATACCTATGTGGCAAATCCTGTTCTTGTGTTTAAGCTAGTGAGCTATAGCACTGACCCCTTGTATCGCTCGCCCAAATATTGCATTTCCAGTCGCTAACGCATCCACAAGCCATGACAGTTCAAACACAAAACAACAGATTGTCGTGAACTCGCCGGGGGGGGGGGGGGGGGGGCAGGCTCAGCAAGGGGGAAGAAAGAAAGTCGGATAGTAACTGCAAACTGCATGCAGGTCAAGTGACCCTACTACACAATGGCTTGCCTCACGATCAGGCATATTTTCAGGCATAGGATCAGGCATAGGTTTTCGCGATCAGGCATATTATTTGTCGGTGAGGACACAGTGCGACTTAGGCCAAAACTGGAAAACAGAAGACACTGCACTTGCGCTGAAAATCGGCTGTATTGCACTGCTGACTCGCCCTTTCATGCGCACAAGACTGCCAGGTCAAGAAAACGCGTCTCAATAGCTCTGCGCTCTCACCGAGTGTCACCTAACTTGCCCGACTCATGGGTTTCATTTTATTCAGCAATGTTGAGTTTGAAGGGTAGAAATAAGCGGCGAAGTTAATTATTTGAATTATGTTACTTACAAGACTTAACTATACAATATAATTTTTCCTTTGCAACGCGGTATTTTTGTCTTGCTTCCCATCAATGTGCGCCATTTTTCAACCTTATTGAGCCCAGTGTGAGCAACAGTAACTCTGTAGCTCTGTCTGAAATCCGTTCTAGCGCACCTCGACACTAGACCATTGTCCCTCGACACAATTTTCACATGCCGCCGACAAAAGGCATAGCAGGTGAAGGCGACGAAGGGACTACTTCGGTTTTTGAAAGATACGGGATTGGACAAGCGGCTGTGACAGTGATATCACGTACCATGCCAGATTGATGGACTCTAACGGACGATGTGTGTGTGCTGTGCTATGTGCTCTCTTTCTCTTCCCCCCTTCCCCATCTTTCATCGCCCCCATCCCTCTGCCATGTGTAGGGTAGCAAACCGGTTAAGCTAAACTGGTTAACCTCCCTGCCTTTCCTTCTCCACTTTTTCCTTCCTTCCTTCCTTCCTTCCTTCCTTCCTTCCTTCCTTCCTTCCTTCCTTCCTTCCTTCCTTCCTTCCTTCCTTCCTTCCTTCCTTCCTTCCTTCCTTCCTTCCTTCCTTTATCTCTGCCCTGATGACTGCGTTAAAAACACTCCTCGATAACTTGACGTCAGCCTTGGAACGCATCTTGCGTCCGACTGCCAATGAACGGTGAAAAATGCTTTAAAAGAAAGGAAGAAAACTTGAGATAGAGAATTATAACAAGATCACCATCGGCGTGCAGAAGTTAAAGTGCTGCTGCTAGCTCAAGGAAAGATAGTTTTTTAAACTATACCAACGTGGTCATTATACATGCGTCCCGCAACTAAAATTTCCTGTAATTGTTACTGCGATAACAATTATATGGACAATTTTTACGCTTTATCGGCCTTCGTTAGCCTAACTTTCCAAGCAATAATATTTTTCTAAACGCGTGAAGTCATGGTAACTTGCCACACATGCATAATACTTGTAAATTGTTGCATTTATAACGCAATAGCCGGTAGAACTGCTGAGAGGACGAAGTTTGTAGGCCAGTCGATACATCATACCCTACCTCCATGCTCGGATCTCCCTGTAGTAATTTTTGTAAGAAACTCCACGGGCATTCATCAAGCCTTTGGATTTCACTGAATGAAGGTGATGTTTTAAAAAGAAATATGCAGCTGTTACAGGCACTAGTAGCTTCTACTAAATGCACGTTAAGCTAATTTTGTGTATCGTATTCTAAAGCATGATTCATTTTTACATATAAATTATTCCTCCTCTTCCTCATCTACCAGCGCTGTATCGCTAACCTCCAAAGAAAGGACTTCAACGCCACGGAACGTCGGCAAGAGTGAGTACCGCACATAAGACCGTGACAAAAGGGATTAGCGCCGCTTCCTGGCATAGTAAGTTTCTCACACGTTATCAACACACATCTACTCCAACTTACACTCAAACTTATGCCCACTCTATCGACTGCGTATCGAAAATGAGGGAATCCGCGCACTCCCGGACCAATTCTCCGAAGCATGGGTGACGCACAACACACCGACAGCACACAAATGTTCGAAGCTGAAAGTATTGTGATGGTCTGCTGAGTAAGCGGGTGACTTGCGATAATGCATATTTCAAGCTATTAAGATATTCAGATACAAGCTATTAAAAAGCAGAGATTATCTACGTTTCAAGCCTTGTGCGCGGCAAGAACAAATTTACCGTAACTGAGCAAATTAGGCAGAAAAGAAACAATCAAATAGTCAATGCACCGAAGCACGTTACTGGGTCCGAAACATGGCAAGCCGCTGTTTCAAAGTCATTGGCAAATAAAGAACGATGAGCAAAATACATTCATCCTGATTTAATTCAGAAGCGAAAAGTTTGGGCAGCTTGAAATACATTTCCAGTCCCACTGTTAGTATAAGCACTGTATAATCTGCTAGCACCGTTTGGAGAAGGCGTAACGAGCTACTAAAGCGCTTACATGTCTTATGAAGCTGTGAACAAAGCTTCGTGTCGTCCACCCTGTCACCGTCTATGACGTCCGCCGAAATAAAAGGTTGCTGGGCCGCTTCGGCGTCATGCACATCCGCTGTAAACACGGGCGCAACGGACACCGCAATGAACGTGTCAGCAAGCGATCAAACATGGTGGCACCCATGGTGTTTGCCTTGAAGAGGGTCTATGCGGAGACCACTCCCGAGACCGTCGTCAGCTAGGCAGCCTGGATTTTTGGCCTCGCAGAAGGCTACTGCGCGCAGAATTTTGGAGCGCAAAGCTTAACGTTGAGAGAACTGGTTCCAAGGCTCTCATATTCGACACTGGCTGCCTGCATGGTCATTGATGGCGAGCCTGTCGTTCCCGTTTCTCGCAAAGGACCAACGTTGTCTGTTCCTGCCGTCCTTCGTGTGTAACGAAGCCATCGTCCAGGCCCTCTCGTAACAAGGCAACGTTCTCTCTGCCCCCAGTGGTTAAACAGTCGAAGTGTGAGCTGTGACCGTGCTAAAGCGCGTCGCCTGAACACGTTCCGTGGCACCGTATAAAATTATGCATTCAGAGATAATGAATTATAATTATCAGCCATTATTATTGACAAACCATGTTTGACCTATGCAGTTATTTTTGTTTCGTGACACTCCTTTTCTTGTGAGTGGGTAATATTTTTAAAGCGAAGCTTTTTTTTCCTCTTTCTTCGGCTTTTCCACTGCTGCTGCTATCTTGCACGCCGCGTCGGGGAGGGTGGGGGGAGGGAGGGTTTAGAACGTGTATATAGACCTACACCACAGCGCTACATATCAAAAATGCGGTCGTGTTGTGGTCGGAAACGACTTTCGCCAGCGCCACCTAGATGACGTTGCTTTCGCACGGTAAGTGTAATCCCCCTGAGAGAGAAGGGGTTCGATGTGAAAAGGAAAGGTTGGCGCTATCTTCTGCAGCCCTTGAGGGACGATGGCTCATAAAGGTTGTGACAATCCTCCTCGCCGTAAGCGCTTTCCCTCGTCTCTCGCCCTCGCAGTTTCCTCGTTCACACGGGGGCGCGCGGCGTCGCCCATAGAGTTATGTGAGGTGAGACAATAAAAATTGTTGTTGGGCGTTTACGCACGGATTCTTACCGTACTTTAGGCTTGTTTATTGTGTGGCGTGCTAGGTGTGTTGACGGAACGCTATGAAACTGGCAGAAACAGAAGATGATGTTTGAGCTTTTTCGGCAGAGTAACTGCGCACTTGTTTTGCCACCTCGGTCTAGCTGCCTGCTTCCAATTAGAAGCCTTTTGAGGCTAGCTTCGTGGACAATTTCCTTTTAGTGTCGAATACAAGCACAAAAATCAGAGATCTTTGCCTCGCTAATAATGTATACGTAATGTATACGATGTTGCTATACCTACCAGAGCTTATTTGAGCATTATGTCGTCTACGACCAGTGTACCTGCAACCAAAAGTAGCGTCGCGGCTTGCACAGATCACAGAAGTCGCCAAAATCATAAATCCAGGTACGGAGCAATGGGAGGCACTGCTGGCCAGCGACCGCTGCAAGAACCAAATTGGTCTCGTGCAGGCAGCACGCAGGGCAGCTGAGGCTGTTGGAGCCCTGGACGAAGGGTCCCACCCATGCTAAACCCAGTCAAGAGCGTCCAAAATGACCCTGACGGACTACAACGAAGGACCTTGTAGAGACCAATAAATGTATTTAATGATAATGATGATTATTATGCACAGATCAAGACGCTTTGCGGGTCATTTTTATTGCATTGATCATATTATTTATTTAGCTATCTAAAGACGCTTGCCCGGCGGGAAAGGGCTGCGATGAAGTCACGGCTTCGCCGGTACACGCAAGCGTTGTCAGCCCTCTCGGTTTGGAGGAGTAAAAGTACTCGGTTTGGAGGAGTAGAAGCACTCTGTCTGGGATAGTACTATTACCGTTGTGGTAGAGTACTAGAAGTACTAGCACTCCCTTGCGGTGGAGTAATAAAATTATCAGAGGGAGTTATTCTACTTTTTTTCAAAGGGGGTGTATCTACTCTCGAAAAGGGAGTGAGATATGGTACAAGCAGATACTCGCTCGAAGAGAGTTCCCGGAATACGAGGTCGACGCTGTTCACATGGTAGCCTTCGACGCTGACCCCTTTCATCAATTCGTTCAGCTTGACAGGGTCATGTTGAGGTAGAGTGATCTTCGCGGTAATCACCGCTTCTACGGAGGGCGGCGGCTGTTGTCGCCTCGAAGTGAGTTCCTTTGTTTGCGCGTCACAGTCTATATCGTGCACCGTCGTCGTCTGGGCGCGCGCTAATGACAGGAACAACATTTTGAATCTAAAAACGTTGAACAGGACTGCCTCGTGGCAAACGTCTAAGGATTGCTCATCACCGTATTGAGGCGTCACAATAAGCTTACCCATGCCTGAGCTCCGTACCCCGGGAACAAAGAAAAAAAAACAGCTCTATATATTTGTACACTTTTGCACCTTCAGTAACCTTAAAAGCAATTCCTAATATAAAACAAAATAAAAACAGAGTTCTTCAATGACGCGGGTAGCCACGAAACGTAGACAAATCATGTCAAATCCCGTGCAAATGCCACGCCGCAGCAACTCGACGACCAACTGTCACAGTGTCAAGTGCGCCGAGACGCGAAAAAGAAGTCAAAAAATTAGAAAAAGCGCAGAAGAAAAACCACGTCACGGCGCTCAACCAATCAGGACACGCAGGCCTTCTCTCCTGCCTCCTCTCATTGCATTGCGAAATGCGTCGGTGTTCCAGTTACTTTTGTGCTTGATTTCATAATAAAGCGGTTTCTTAAGAAGGCACCTGGAACGCCAATGCATTTCTTCGGACATATTGAAAATAAATATCTCGGAACTGGTGCTGTACAGAGAATTCCTTCTAAGTGGATGCGCCGTGTGAATTCTGCGGCTATAATTCGTAGCACGAGATATGTGGCGTAAGGCAATTAATTACAAAGTATAACTATCGTAATTACGTTATTTATTCAAATGAACATTTTATTTTTCGTAGAAGTAATGGCCGCCGGCTTATCGAGTAATTTAGTTCAAGGGTTAGAATTGTGCTATCTGCCATATGCAATCTTAAAGAACTTGGCACAACTAAAACAAGAACAACTTGTATATTTACAAACATAGCGTGGCAGACAGCAATTGCGACACGAGAAACTCGGTTGGACCTTTCCATCGCGTCGGGTGTGCACAATGCCCTCTGGAGCTCCCTGGGCGGCGTCACGTTAGCCTCTTGACAGCTGTAATTGTCCGTGACACCCCGTAAAAACATTGCAGCAACTACAGCGCTTACCCTTCTACTATTATAACGTGCAATTTCTGAGGGGAGATAGATATAACGGTATAGAGAGGGGGCAGGAAGAAGAGGCAGGGAATGGGCAGAATCGCCGCAGTCGTGAAACACCATGCAAATTTGTCAAGCCGGCAAATGACGCAGGGCGCGCAGACGCAAAGCCGCATGAAATCATCATAGGGTCTATGCGACAATGCGGAAGCGGTCGCACGTCAAATCAACACTGCTGTGCCCGCCGCGGTAGCTTTGCAGCTATACATGGTACTGCTTGAGATCGCGCGTTCAATCCCGACTGTGGCAGCCTAATTTCACAAGAGCGAAATACAAAGACTCTCGTGCGCTTAGATTTAGGTGCACGTTAAAGAACACCCGGGTGTCAAACTTAATCCGCAGTTCGCCTCTACGGTATGCCTCATAACCTAATGTGGTTTTGGCACGTACAGCCCCATAATTCTGCCGACATGTACGTTACCTGGACGTGTATTTTCCTGATGGTGCGCGAATTATCTTGCGTTTTAGATACGCGTGCTGATGTACAAGGTCCCGGATGGGGTAGGCCTGAGTGGAACTAGCGCGAGCCTTGTCAAGCATGATTCAAAATGCAGCAGTGCGACTTGGAACGACGACTTATACCATATATTTTCGAAGAGCTGACAAGAACACAAGGGGCTTGCTTGCAAGTAGACCAGCAAGTCATTTTTTTCTTAGGTATTTCATGTGCGCTGCGCTTCTTCCTGATTATTTTGCTCTTAATTTTCATGGTACAATACGTATATATTTCTCGTTCTTATATAACAAATAATGTCCGGTGGAATGTCAACGTTCGTCGTTGTGTTCTCTTCGATTTGTGCCCTCATCCCATAAATCACACTGTTACATACGGAATTATGCATGCAAAACTAGTTACAGCCAAACCTTTGACATTACTTGCCAGTTTTTGTTATCGTATACGCACAATGTTGCGCACAGAAGTTGGTCTGGACGTGGCGAAGAAATTTTTACGCTCTCGATCACGCTTATACGACTAAGGGAGCACTACTTGAGCGCTTACTATAGGTCTGCTAGTCCTGTAGATGTTTGCCTTTGCTTGACAAGGCCTGCAGTCGTTTGTATATACATAAGGGCATTTTGGCATGTGAATCAGTGAAAACTACATTCAGGAGGCAGGTGAATCTTACTTCATAGTATTCCTTCACTGCAGCTGCTTTATCGCGGAGTAAGATAGGTTTTTGAGAAGCGCGATCAGCCCTGCTTTGAGGGATGTATTGTTGAGAGAGAGAGAGAGAAGAAACTTTATTAATGAATGGCCGGCAATTTCGTTGTGGTGGCCTCAGGTGGCGGCTCCAAGTCCTTGGACTCGGGCGGCATCTTCGGCTTGCCGGACGGCCCAGAGTTGGTCTGCCAACTCTGAACTTTTGAGAGCCGCCTCCCAGCGGCGGCGGCGCCGATCGAGAAGGTCTCCGGCGGGACCCGCAGCTGGGGCGGCGTCGGGGAGAAGCGAGCTCGAGGCTTCCCGTACTGTGGTAACGGCCGCGATTACGGTCGCGTCGCGAACGGATGTGGTCCCATTACCGTGGTTGCCGGCACATTCCCATAGCATATGTCGCAGCGTTGCTCGCTGTCCGCAAGCTTTACAGGCATCTGTGGGATATAAACCTGGGTAGAAGTGATGTAGGACCGCGGGGCTAGGGTAGCTGTGCGTCTGGAGCAAGCGTAAAGTTACGGCCTCATTCCTGTTTAACTTGTCGTGTGGTGGCGGGAATGTGCGTCTTTGGAGTCTGTAGTGTTGGGTGAGATCTCTGAACGTGGTCAGGCGATCACCCCACGCCCATTGTGATTCTTGTTGCTGTGTTTCTGTTGTAGTGTCCCGATCCGGCATAGCCGATGCCCCGCTCTCGGGGGCGGAGGCGGCCACATAATCAGCGGCGGCTCGGCGTGTGAGTCCTCGAGCCGTGGCGTGGGCCGCCTCGTTGCCCGCGAGCGGGACATCGGTGTGTGCCGGGGTCCAGAGGAGGAAGACTGTAGAATTTTGGGGTTGCGAGGGCGATGACGAGCCGCCGTCGTCACAAATTTGGAGTATGCGGACCGCTTCCCGCGAGACGCGACCGCGCGCGAAGCCGCGGATTGCCGCCTGCGAGTCGCTGATCACGATCGCAGCGCTAGGCACCGTGGCCAGTGCTAGGGCTATTGCGGCTTCTTCGGCCGCCTCCGTGTGTCCTGTGGTCACTGTAGCGCTCGCGAGGCACTTACCCGTGCGGTCTACAACCGCGATCGCGTGTGCACTTTTCTCTCCTTCATATCGCGCACCCGCCGTGGTTGCTCAGTGGCTATGGTGTTGGGCTGCTGAGCACGAGGTCGCGGGATCGAATCCCGGCCACGGCGGCCGCATTTCGATGGGGGCGAAATGCGAAAACACCCGTGTGCTTAGATTTAGGTGCACGTTAAAGAACCCCAGGTGGTCAAAAATTTCCGGAGTCCCCCACTACGGCGTGCCTCATAATCAGAAAGTGGTTTTGGCACGTAAAACCCCACATATTATTATTATTATTCATATCGCGCAGCGTCTACGTACACCGCCTCGTTTTTGTTGCCAAACTTCTTCTGAAGGTCTCTGGCTCGTTTGTTGCGCCTCGCGGCGTGGTGCGTCGGGTGCACGTTTTTGGGAAGCGGCGGGATGATCAGGCGGTCGCGGACCGAGGCCTGAACCGCCATCTTTTCTCCATGCTGAGTGTGGTACGCGATGCCGAGTGTCTCGAGGATGCATCGACCTGTCTTTGAATTAGATAATCGTTCGTACTGCGCAATGTCGTGCGCCTCGATTAACTCGTCAAGTGAGTTGTGAAGCCCGAGCTCCAGAAACTTGTCGGTGCTCGCGTTGAGTGGAACGCCGACCGCCCTCTTAAAAGCCTTTCGTATCATGCATTCGACCTTGTTTTTTTCGCACCCTATCCACTTAAGGTAGGGGGCAACATACGTTATGCGGCTTATCGCGTACGCCTGCACGAGACGGATCGCGCAGTCTTCACGCATACCATTGCGTCTATTCGTGATGCGACGCAAGAGTCGGATCGTGTCATCTACCGAACGACGAAGTCTTCGCACCGTCTCTCCGTTATGGCCATTTGCCTGCAGGTGTAACCCCAGGATTCTAATTTTGTCTACGTGCGGTACGGGAGTACCATCTGCCAATATAATACGTATTTTGGAGTATTCCCGTTCTTCGTCGCGCAGGGTTGAACTTTAAACATTGCGACGTCTGCACTGTTTGTCACTTCTTGTTTACCTGTCGTGGTTGCTTAGTGGATTTGGTATTACGCTGCTATAAGCACGAGGTCGCGGCATCAAATCGCAGCCGTGGCGGCAGCATTTAGATGTGGGCGAAATGCGAAAAAAAAAGCTCGTATGCCGTGCATTAGGTGCACGTTAAATACCCCCTCCCCCTCCCTGTTTCGTCTGCCACAGTCTGCCTCATATCATGGTTATGGCTAATAGACTCCAAGAATTTTACTTTTATTTTGTTCTCTGTTTCTGAATTTTTACCAGCGCGAAGTGGCTTTCGTTGAGCTATGGCGGCTGCGCACTTGGTTATGCTTGCAAAACGCTTTTTCGTTCGAATAATGTTTCATTTGCCAGTTGGCGCTCGTGGCATCATTGCCTCGCCGTGCGTGTCTTTTCGCGCTGCGCCCATTCTACCATGGACCTGTGCCAAGTCGCCCAATTGGGAACCTTGCCACGCTTTTGTGCGTTTCGTCTCCAGTTACAAACGCTCCGCACGTTCCGCCGTCTCCCGTGGACGCGTCTCTCATAATCAGCCTGTTTATATTCAAGCTGTACCTCTCCCTCTCTCTCCCTTCCCCACCCTTTTTCCATCTCCTAAAAGACACGTCATCTTGATGTCCGTATCCTACAGGATGTGCGCTCGGGGCACATAGCTTGTCGCGAGCGATATACGTGCATCTCATAGCACGAACACCTGGGACGCGCTTAAAGCGCAGTGCCCCTTACACTGCTCCATTTAAGGGAGTTCACTGCATTGTCGTGTTTTGTTGGAAGTGGTTGATACTGCAATCAAGACATTCGAGCCTATGGTTATCCTAACGGTTTACGTTACCCTGATATCGCTGTTAACAAGGCTTCCGCCCTGTGACATTGGGAACGCCATTAAATGAAGTGTATTTTTTTAGTCAGTGTTTCTCATCGCTGTCTTTTATTTCTTAAAAAGAAAATGGGTGGGGAGGGGCTAGCTTGCTCTTGTAACCGTAGTGCTTTTGTCCCCTTAATGCTTGAAGCGGCGTTGATGACTACGGCGAGAAAATATCAGTAAGTGTGAAAGAGGTGGTTACTTAAGGAAACGTGGTGAGGTGGAGAAACTTGCTGACGACCACGCTGCTACTGTTCTTAAGGTACATCGCTTTCCCCCTCTCTTTCCTTCGGCACATGAAAGGGCAACTTATCGTAGCTGAGAGGCTATATAGCTCTGGAGACAAAGGACCGTTAACATTTTATGCCCCATATATCCATGCCAGGTGCTTGGCTTTTCTGAGTTGCCAAAACAAGCATAACTAAACACCACTGTATGAAACGCAGCGAGTCGTAAGAGAGGCGGCGGTCTCTTCTAAGCAGCGCGGGAGTAAAGACACATCAAGTTAAAGCGTTCGTCTTTACAAAAGTCGTACAAGAAGCAGTGACCGCGTAAAGCTCACTTAACCCTGTGTGCATGTATAGTGCTCCCTTCAGACGACGCGTTAAGTGTCCTTTTCAGCTACCATTACAGCAACTGGCATACCAACGAGAGAACAGATGGAACGTTTGCGGCATGCTCTACGAACGAAGAATAGGGAAGCAGCCCAAAAGGAGCCGTCGTGAAGCCTCTTAAACAACCTAATTCTGACGAACTCGGCCGCTGAAGTCCAGCCATGAGGCTGTTTTGTTCCTATTTGTTCCAGACCATCTATAGCCCATGAAGATTAATGGTGAGGACCAAGCTAGGTATGCCGCTGTAGGGAATTAGGTCTGATCAGCACTGAAGAAACAGAAAAAGAAAGGTTACATAAATAAGAAGTCAGAAGTTCATCCCTAGCATCGTTTTCATGAGCCGGACGCAGGCGCATTGAGTCAGAAGTCGAGCGGATATAGAGCCACCCTACCGCGTTTACATGCATCTTGCGTAGCGGGTTGGGCTCACCGCTAACCTCGACTCGACGCTCGCTCGACTCAGTTCGCTAGCGTTAACAGGAACACAACGACCGTTTTTGTGTGTTTCCAGCAAGCCCACTCGGCCCCATTTTATCGGGTTCATATAAACGTGTATAGCA
Source organism: Dermacentor albipictus (assembly GCF_038994185.2). NCBI lineage: Eukaryota > Metazoa > Arthropoda > Arachnida > Ixodida > Ixodidae > Dermacentor > Dermacentor albipictus. The sequence goes on from NC_091822.1 coordinate 136,458,867, forward strand.
TCATCACTATGACATCAAAGCACCAACTCGCCGAACAGTAAGTCTTGCGCAGCTGCATGACTCTGCAAGCAGAATGCCGCCGATTGGTCGTTGACATCAGAGTTGTGGAATGGGTACCTCCGTTCTATTTCCACTCTACTGGGGAAAGCGGAAATATCCGAAAAATCCCCTCCTTTGAACTCCTCGGATTGGTGAAAGTTGGAGAATTCCCACTCCTGGAGGAGCTGGGCTATTCCTGCAATTCCAGTAAATAAAACGCTTTCTCTATTTGCTTACTACGGCTAAAACTCGATCTAACGAAACCCGATTTAATGAAGTTCCCGATCTAAGAAATTTACATTCCCCGGCAGGTACCCATGGGGTTCAATGTTACCATCAACCCGGATTTAACGAAATAAACTTGGCCGAACTCTACTTGGCGAAGTTTCTCCTGAAATGAATGGGTAAAAAAAAAGCGGTGATTTCTTTCTAATTTTGATACAGACGGATTCGTATTCGAGCGTGCGCTCTAAAGCTATCGTGATAAAACATCTAGGCGCCATGGTCACATTCCTAGCTTTATTTTGACAAGGCTGCACGCCGCGCCCATGCACGGAACAGCCGACTCAACACCGCCTCGGTAGGGGCGGCACTGGTTGCTTTCGTTATTTCGATGTTTATGCGACAGATAGCTGGATTAGCGGCAAATACAATACCACGTTAGCCTTTGCGTGTCGCTACGTGACAATTTTGGATTTCGAAGAACCGAAACATTTCTTTTTCGATTTTACGAACTTACCTATTTAACGAAATAATTCGAGCGCGTGGTCGAATTATTTATGGTACCACAGCTTACGACATCATTCTTGGCCTTCATCTTTGTATCGTTGGTCAAGTGTGTCCTTGCTAAACCGAATCACATAGGTATCTATGTCTACTAAAGTTAAGATGTGCAGGATACAGTGTTGTTTATCATTGCTGCGGCAGAGGTAGTCACATATAGGTACATCGTTAAATCGAGTTTCAACTGTGCTTGCGCCTTGCGGGCCTCGTAACTGAAAGAAAACTTTAGAAGTCTTAACATCGTTATAAGTAATTTAACGTACATTTTTTGTTCGCGCAAGGAACGGTATGTTTGTGGGCTGTTATATCTGTGCAGCCCGTTATTGCCTGTAATATCTTTAACGTCTACTGCTTAAAAGTGAAGAGTTCGTTGCGAGCACTTCTGGACTTTCCTGGCCGTGGCTGGGTGCTGCTGCCTACTAAATGGCTCATATAAAAAAAAAGGAAAGAAAACTCAGTCACTGTCCAAATGCAAGCCGGAACCTCGGTCCTCCGGCACAGCAACCGAATGCTATAGACATTAGGCCACAATGGAACGCACGTTTTTGTAGCGCCAACCCGGCCTCGCTGTCTTGAGATAATCGCCACGTGGGTAGCATTGCGTAGCTCGGTCGGCACGGGCACGCGTCGGTTTCCTTTGTGCCAAAGACGCAGGAATGAAAGGAGCAAATCGATAGCATTCGATTGACCGGTTCACGAAAGCTTATAATTCACTTCCCGTAGATTCCAAGATGTGCGTTGGATCTGCCAAATTGTTAAACCGTTTCATTAGGGCTGGAAATGGGCTCTTTTTCCATGGTTTTAAATTTTATCGTTTTATTTCAAGTCGTATAAGAGGCGCAAGGTATACCCCGATGCATAAATTTATAGCCTGACCACTTGTATTTAGGACGTATGTAAAGCAGTAGTAATTGATCAGACAGTTTTTTTAGAATTGCTACGTAAAACTCCTAAGAAACACTTCAAGGAACATGAACGAAAGTAATTATTTGCTATTTTTTGCATAATTATACTGAGAGTAAAAAAGAAATCTGAAATATACAAATATGCACCTGCCTCCTAGCACCCTACTTTTGTAAGTCAGATCACGAAAAAAGAAGTATTATGCATATTTGTTGGCGTCAATACTAGCCATAGTGATGACCATGCTATGCGGGAAAGCAGTAGCTTCGCACATCTGAAAATGAGAACGTTCCTGCTGCACAAAAAAACATTTCTTTTTACTCATTGCATCAGGCACCCGGTTCGTTCTTTATTGTATTCTTTAGGCTCGCGAAGCAATGGCTGTCGGCTCATGGGAGCATGCAAAAGCCTCCTCATACTTGATTATCGCATTCGATCAGCTTTTCTGTGCAAGCAAGATGGTGCAGTGTGCATTCAACTATTGCGGGAGCCTCCACGCATGTCGTTCAGTTCCTGGATAGAGACGTACAGTAATGTGGAGTATCGCACAATATTGTGCAGTAATGAATAAGGACACTTGCACAGGCGGTGTTCGAAATGTAAGAGATTAGACTGCTAGCGAAGCTTCGGGTCGAAAGTCGATCTGAAATCGAATGCGCGCTCTTGTGCGAGTGCAAGCCCTACATGACGGGAACTATTGCTCGTAATAATTTGTGCATACACTGTTGAAGCGCTGATGGATTATAGCAGCCCACGAAAGCTACAATAAAATGGCCCTTGATGTTAGCCTAACACATTTATCAAAATAAAACGCAACCCGAAAGAAGCTTCTGTGTCTTCACTGCTGCTGTCAGTTATAAAAAAAAATTGTTGCCGAATTCGGCCAACGTGGAAATTTTGCGTCGTTTTATTGAGAAAGTGCTAGGGGCACTGGAGGCTAGCTTCGACGATATCTCCAGCCGAAGTTTCACTTTTCAGACTCCCCTATCGGCGAAGAATTGTCACAACTGACAAATAGTTACAGTTCAGTCGTGAGTTCAGGCGCTGGATGTGTTGCTAGTAAAGGAATTCCCATGGAAGTGTTTGGCAGTGCGTAGAGAAACCTTCAATCGAATTGATCGATTTATATAGGCGTGGTAACGAAATAGTTAAAAGACGCCTTTTATTAATTTTGATTTCTGCAAAAATCGCTATGCCTATGCATTGTGAAAAGTGTCATCAGCCTTTAAAAGAAGATTCGCACAAACACTCGGATAGTAGAGAACATAACTTGTCAATACAGCACCCCCATACGTAAGGTACTTTATTTCGCAGAAATATTTATACAAGGAGAGTACTCAAGACCAGGGCACATGTAATAGAACTACAGACAAAAAAATATCTGAAACATTATTACATACGTTTTATTACCTTGCTTGTAAAATATGGTCAACAAGCATACGTTGTGAAATCTGTTCAGTTTTTTTCAACAGAATATCTCCCAAAGCCTGTCAATTTGTGGGGACAGCCTGAACTGCGGTCTCGTCTTCCGGACCCCCTCCCTCCTTACAAAATAAATTCGAAGACACAGAACAAAGGCTCGCTCTCTAGGCTTGTTAAAAACCACAATTTCAAGAATGGTCTATAATATTCGATGTCATTATAAGTTAAACTACGCCTCGTCGTGTTCACGCGGTTTTTCTCCAAATTATGATTATGTCAAATATGACACTATTTTCTGGCGTCATAGTGCAACGATTATTCATATATCTACTATAGTCTACAACAGCCAATTTGTGGCCGCTAAAGTTAAACTTCACTTTAGCTGCACACATGTTAGGCGCTTCACGACCACATCGCACCCTGCGACACAAGCAAGGCTTGAGTTGCAAGTAAGATCCTCTATTTCACAAAATATATATATATATATATATATATATATATGTAATTCGTCCAAAACTCTTTCGCGTAAACAAAGTAGAATATATTACGCCAGTGTGCATGGCACGCATCCAGCTACATTATTCTGTCACTTTGAGAACTAACATAAAAACGAAACGCATGTGCTTTGCAGGGCGATTTTTCTGGTCTCCCATCTAGTGGCGTATTAATGGGTACCATTTTTTTCAGGACGCCTCTCTGACCTCCTGCTATCGCGTTTTCGGGAAACTCGACAATGTGCCAAAAAAAAACGTGGCGCGCATTCCAAATTACCGTACATACGATCGTGCATGGTACCACAGCTTACGACATCATTCTTGGCCTTCATCTTTGTATCGTTGGTCAAGTGTGTCCTTGCTAAACCGAATCACATAGGTATCTATGTCTACTAAAGTTAGGATGTGCAGAATACAGTGTTGTTTATCATTGCTGCGGCAGAGGTAGTCACATATAGGTAGATGCTGAAAGAACCGGTAGGACAAAACAACAAAACAGTCTAATTTAGTCTAACAAAACAGTCTAATTTAGTCCAAATGGCAAATCTGCCAGTTTGATTGCCTCGCTATATAATGTCATCATTTAGCGTTCCAGGCCTACAATGCCTATTCCATTCCAACTCCATTGTGAAATCTCGGGCTCCCAGTCCATTCCCATTCCATCTATCTAACTGGCTCCATCAGTCCATTCTCATTCTATTCCTGATGTTTTAAGTATGCGGAATGATTAAACTCTGCATGTATTCAACTCCGGAGCAGTTGCCACTCCGCAACTCTAGTTACCATATTTAGGCTACACTGAGAGTGGAATGTCAAACATTTAAGACGTTTTCTGCTTGAAACTTGCAATTTGGTTCTTAATAAAGAGTTTCACATCATAATACCAAATAATTTTAGAGAAAAAAATCTCGGCAATTCTGAGGAACCCTTGTTTAGAAATGTCTTTAGCCCCTATAAGGGTCACCCGACTCTGTGTTCGGAATTGCTTTGCACCAAACTACGCCATGGATTAAATGCTATTCTCGGATATTATATGGATGATAAATACAGCAACGGGCAGTCTCGCACGCGACTGCAATCCACCCAATGTATTCCTTCGGGGCTTTTGATCTTAATCGGGAAATCCTCGATACTCTAGGAAAACATTGAGATAACTCCAATCCAATAGAATCCCGGACAACGCCAAGAGCTTCGCCAGCAATCTGAAGAAGGGCGCAGCTTGCATGCAGCAGCAGACACGTTCTGTTCGCAGTGCCATCCATTTTTAAGCAGGACGAGCCACTTTCAGTTAGCAAGCCTTCGTTGAGACTGCCTATGCGAAGTTCGCTTAAGAGGAAGCTTTAGCTCGAGTGCTCCTATCTAAATACATGTAAAATGAGAATTCGTTTTTTTCGGCAACCACTGCACCAAATTTGACGAGGTTTGTTGCATTTAAAAGAAAAACTTAAGATCTAGTGACTGTTGGTTTCGAATTTTTGAGTTAGGTCGTGAACTTTTTATTAAAAATTGGCGAAAATCGAAAATTTCCAAAAACGAAACTATCAAGTTTCCAACTCTGTAACTCAACCACTAAAAATGATAATACAATTCTGTGAATTGCATCTAGTAGTACATCTAAAGCGGACAAAATTGATATGTTACACATGAATATAAAAAAAATTTAATCATAGGGAAATACAACTTTTGCAAAACCGTTGTAACCAACGTAACAAATTCACGTAAGATGTAAAATGACATATTGAATTTGTCCGCTTTGAATTATCTAATGGATGCCGTTTACAGAACCACGATATCAATTCTTTATGCATATCTATGAATTTGTAAACTTCGTGCTTCTATTTTTTTCAAACGGTCAAATATTTGAAAATCGTTTTAAGGAAATTCAAGCCCTAAATCGAAATTCCGCTTCCAGCACTCACTAGAATTTAACTTTCTCTTTCAAATGCAACAAATTTCATCAAAATCGGTCCAGGGGTTATCTCATAAAAACGTTTTTGCGTTTAACATGTATTTGAATAGGCCGCGTCGGAGTTGAGCCCGAGCTAAAGCTTCCTCTTAAATCCTGACGCTTTATTTATTTATTTATTTATTTATTTATTTATTTATTTATTTATTTATTGTTCGTGCCTTTCCTTCGCGCATGCGCGAGCCCTCTACAAAGCGCGCGTGCAAGCGTAATGTGGGCGCCAACGTCGCTGGCACCGTGTCTCAGCCAATCCGGAGGCACGTACAGGTGCCGCGGTACAGTGCACCTAAAGCCTTTTGATGGTCCCGCCTTCGGAAGGCGGCAAACATCCTGGAGTGACTTTGTGTACAGGAAATGAGCCCGAAGGAAAACCGCCGGTGTTTGTCAACGCTCAGCAGTGCAAATATTTATGATAGTGTTTTTTTTTTTTTTTTAGCTGCACCAAATGTTTCAAAATTGCCTGTGACAGATAACACAACTCTAACCCTGGATCTAATTTACTCGATGAGGCGGCCATTGTATCTACGAGAAATCAAAATGCTTAATTGAATACTAAACTACCAATACGCTAATTAACTTGTAGTTAATTACTGTACGGCACGTACATATCTCAATGTACGAATTACAGCTGGTGAGCTCTCAAGGCGTATCCACATTGAACGAATTCTCAGGATGGCACCAGCTTCGATATATTAATCTTCGGATTGCCCGACGGAATGCATTGACATCCCAGTTACTTTTTTACAGAAAACGCTATTTTATGCATTGAAGCCCAACTTAAACACCAATGCATCTCGTTGGACACTTTGAAAATTAGTATTTCGAAACTGGTGCAGACCTGAGAATCCGTTCCAAGTGGATACGCCTTGACAACTCACCGCCTATCACTCGTAGATTAGAATATGTGCCGTAGAATATTCAATTAAATATCAATAAGCTTAATTGTGTTAACTATTCAATTATAAGGATTTCGGTTTCTCGTAGAAGCAATGGTCATCTCAATGAGTATTCTAGATCAAGGTTTAGAATTGTGCTATCTGCTACAGGCAATTTTTTCAAAATTTGGTGTAGCTAAAAAACAAAGAAAAAAAAACTCTATGTTGCTGCTCGTACGCGAAAATCGGCCGTGGCAGAAAATTATCTTCTTAATGCACCAATTTCCTTTGTATGTTCTGCTCGCTTTTCTGCCATTGGTTATTACCATATAGCGCTCGCAATATTGTAATATTTCCTGTTCATACACAATTTTTACTCATTGTAGAAAATACTGCGGGAAAAAAAACATGGCTGTGGTGCACTGATTAGAATGCTCGAGTTGAAAGCACACATATAGTTGTCCGAATTTCTCTTCTCATATATATATAATATATATATTCTTCTTACGTATATATATATATATATATATATATATATATATATATATATATATATATATATATATATATATATATATATATATATATATATATAATTGCTACTTAAGCCCATAGTCTGTCTATAGTGTGCCTATAGTGTGGCCTATAGATCGAACGAGCGGATACGAACGGCCCCATTCCTAGCCTTAAGTGCTGATACTACTAAAAGCCTCTTTGAAGGCTGTTGCCGAACATTCTACGTCAGCAAGGCGTGATATTGACTGGGGAGGGCATTGTGTATTAAATAAATCGCACCTGGATCGCATCTTCATTTCGAGTCATTGCTAGTTCAAACGACTAAGATTTCTCCACAGTTTATGCAGATTATATTTTTTTCGGTAGATGTCATGTGCACACCCTTCCCAGACAGTATATCATGTCTGTTTAACTCAACGTGCTTGGCGATAGTCCTACGTTTAAGCGTAATATGATTACAACAGACTAGACCAGGTTTGTATCGACGACCTCCATACAGCGTTTGCGCATATTTTCCAAGTGACCTGCGAAATGGATTAATACTGACACTATAAATATAGGTGTGAGTGGGTGAAGACGTAGACTCCGAGGCAGAAGAACGCAATTTAAATTTTGACACACACGACAGTTTACTGCTTAAAAAAATCTAAAACAAAACCGAAACTGCACGCCCATTACTTCTACAGCGGAGCGAGCGGCTTCGACATCAGCAGTCCTCGCTTTCGCCTTTTCTTTTATTTGTTTATTTTTTCTTCTTTTTTTTTGATAGCGTCAGCTGGCTGCGGTGACGGTGGCCATGTGACCACGAGGCGTGACGCATTGTGCATGCAATGGGCGCCTCCGCTGGACCGGTGGCCGGCGGGGTATCGTCAGCTACTGTCTAGAGCGTACCCTGTCGTCGCGCTGCTTGCTGCTGCTTGCGTTATTGATATGACCTTGCGGCCAGACAACGGCTACGCCGGGGGGTACTTGTAGAGAACGGATGCGTGACGAGCGCTTGGCTCAACACTTTTCTGCGGTGGCCGACGGGACGGGCGCAGCAACAGGTGAGCGCCTAGCTGATGCGCTTGCTGGCTCAATCGCGCACTATGTAACTGTGGTGTACAAGCCGCTTTTGGCGTTGCTCTGTCGACTTAACCTTGCGAAATAAACGCCGGCAGTTGTTTTTCCCGGTTTAGTACAGTACGGCCGGCTTCGAGCATTTTGATCCAGGTCGCCTGGTCGGGTAATTCGCTTGACATCCGAAACCAGCGCAGAAAGCGCGTGTGATCGTTTTGCTTTCCCGGCGTTTTAAACGATCCCAGTAACCGACGTCCGTTGTATCAGACCTGCCGCTTTTGAGATATACTGGTCCTGGGGCAAGCACGGAGAGGGGGTTGTTCTTGAGCAAGACCTGCATACCGGTTTTATCTTCTCCTTCTAGGTTTCATTAAAATGTCTAAAACTTTGGAGAGAAAGTGCTCCGAGCGGCTCTGCAAAAACGGCGAAGTGAACAATACCAGATCTAGTAAGTTTATTTATTTTTGTCCATCTCTGGTCTCTGATAACTTTCTGTAAGAGATCTCGCACTACTTGAGCATGCAGTAACTGGTTTCATGTTTTGCGGTATGTATCTTGATTACACCTCCTTTATGTTGCGCTTGCTTAAGTCATGGGTTTTGTTGCAGATATATTAGTTTACGTTCGCCTTTTCGTTGACGCTATTTCGTTTGGAGGAAGCATTTACCGCGATTGCAGAACTTTAGCATGATGCATTTAATTTGTTAGATAGGCTCTTTCCAAAATGTAAACATTTATCGTGTCAACATCTTCACCGTGTGCGCCTAGCTGCCATGTTTCCTGTGGTTCATAAATATCGCATTGCCTTGTCAGGACTGCCAGAAGCTGCCGACATAGTGGAAGTGCTCAAGAAAAGATTAGCCTTCCTTTCAGGTATGTTTACATACAGCCTTTCTATTCGGGTTGTTTTTAACTAAGATAGCTAACATGTGCTCACAGAAATTATTTGCAAGAATCCTGCATGTTCAGCTGTAAGCATTTGTAATGCTTTTGCTCTCTTTTGCCATTGTTGCAGTATACTCTTTAGAACGTTCAGCCTTGACAGCTAGATGATATGTGGCTGTGTTTTGCAATACCTTGCAACTGCCGGTGTACTTCGAGCTGTCGACCTATGTCTATAGTCGAGCAAAACATGTTTGCAACACAGCTGATATCTTGAACCTCAGGGGCTCTTCTGAAGAACACTCTGTCTCAGGTTGCTTGAGTGATAAGGACTGCGAAGGTCAAGCTAGTACATTGCCACTGGGAGCAAAAGGTGCTTTTGAGGTCTGCAATTCCTAGTCTACTGTAGAGCAAAAGGTAGCTTGGCTCACCACTTGATCTTCAGTTGAAGCAGTTGAAACTTCAAGGAAGTGAAAGAAGGGTTCACGCAAGCAACAACAAAAATGTTTGCTAATCATGTTACAGTTTCTTGTTCGCTAGAGTTCTCAAATCCTTCAAAATCATTTTTCTGTGCATTGCACTCGCACTCTTACTGCCTGACAGACTAGGTAAGCAAACTTTGCTAATGGCTGTAAGAATCTGGGAATCCGTACACCTTGGTTATGAACTATCTAAGGCCATTTCTTACATGTTCAGTTGTTACAAATTTATTTTTGTCCTGAACATCTGTAAGGATGCCAGCATGTGGACAAATTTTGGTTCACAGTTGTAAAAGTAGTAATTATAATAGTCCGTGCTTTTTAATTGTTTATGAAGGCACATCATTACATTGTTTACTAATAAGAGAGCTGTTTGTCTGTGGGCAACACCTAGAAGCGAAAGCACTTGAAACAACAATGGTATACAGCAGGTCTTTTTTTGGATTTTAGTGAGGTTTTTGATTCCATTGACCACGAAATTCTTACGACAAAGCTTACGCAATACGAGATTCGCGGGAAACCTTTGGCCTGGCTTGAGTCATACCTGCGTGACCAACAGCAATGTGTTTTTATTAACTATAACAAATCATCTTTTTTACCCGTCATGCATGGAGTGCCTCAGGGTAGCGTATCGGGTCCACTTTTATTCAATACTTATATTAATGGCATTGTCCTGATAGATACCGAAATTAAATTTATGATATACGCTGATGATACCACTTTTACTGTCTGCGGTTCTAATTTAGATCAAACAATTATGAAATGCAATGAAGTTCTCAATAAGGTGTCTTTATGGTCCAAAAAGATAGACTCAGAATTACTGCAACTAAAACGAAGGCCATCATATTCTGTGCAAAAAACAAAAAGGTTTCCTCGTCTCATCAGCTTAGCTATGAACACCAGCCTGTTGTCATTGTCAATGACCACAAAACTCTAGGAATATATTTTTCTTCAAATTTGAAATAGGATACGCACATTGAATTTCTTTGTCGAAAGTTGTCTGCAGAGACAGGGGTACTATCTCGCTGTCGTAGTATTCTTCCGCTACAATCAAAGCTTCAAATTTACTATGCTCTGTGTTATTCACACATAAACTACTGCAACCTGGTCTGGACTACCACAACTAAAACTAATGTAAATAAGATTGTTACCATACAAAAAAGAATTATACGACAAATTTCTAATCTTGAACACACAGATACCATGAAAGAAGCATTTCTAGAGCATAATTTACTTCGCGCGGATAAAATTATAAATATCGGGTATTGCAGTTGTTAAATTTTTCATCAACTGAAATCGTTAATTACCTCTCTTCTCTGGCATCATTACAATGTTACTCGTCGACTGTTAAAACACGCTGCACTGATATGTGGGCGATACCACATTTTTGTACGAATTACAAGTTTCAGTCATTGGCTCACAATGTTCCCCTAACACTTAATAAGCGCCAAAATACTGCTGGATATAGTAGAAGGCAGCTTCGAACACATGTTGTGCAATTGTAACTAAATAAAAGATCCAGCGTATTGTGAGTGACCTTTCGGTTTGATACCGTGTTTCTGGCCTATTGTGTATTGTTTATGTACAGAGTGTTTGCAATTGCTTATGTATCGTGTTGTAAGCCATATTGTTTCTTTATTTCTTGTTTTCATGCCTGCTGATTGCGTACAGTGCAGTTGAAATTGTTGTTTGAAAATGAACTTCAACTTTGTGTCTTTTCGTTACCTGTTCTCAACTTTTTTTCTTTTCTTTCAATACTTAATTTGCTGATCTTTGGTGTATCTTGTAAAACTGATTTCTTAAATTGAAATCGTGTTTGATTCAATTGCTTGTGATTATATCTGTTTTTTATGTCTTGTTCGCTATGCCTTGTAACGGCTTCCTGCGCCTTTTGTCAAGCTGCTCTAGCAGCTTTTAGCCAGGAAGCTGTCCAGATGCTTCAGGGAAATAAAAATCGAATTGAATTGAAAAACACCTACCTGAAAGATGCATTTACTCACACTACTTACATTTACTCGAAAGGTCTAAAGGGTCACTAAAGAGAAACACTAAATCAATTGAGACTAAAAAGTCATTTTGAGACTATTTTTTTATTAATTTTTCAGGGATAGGTTGAATATTACAAGAGAAAACAAAGGTCAAAGTTAAATTTCTTAAATTTTGCGCCAAAACCTCAGTGCCATTTTGTCACAGTGGCATCCCGTATATCAAATTAGTTTTTTATATGCAGACCATTGTACCTCAGTAAATGTTCTTGAAACTGGCCGAGTTTGAGTCTTTGACCCCTGTAGAATACAATGTAGTTTATTTTTACTGATAAGAAGTTAACTAAGCTTGAGTAGATGCCTTCAAAATCCATGACTTGATGAAGAGGTGTAGGAACTTGAATACGGCATTGCCATCCATCCTTTGTTTTTCCATCTTTTCTGGCTTTCAAATCTGCTTATGGTAAGAGTGATATTCTAATACAGCTGAAATCATCTTCCCCTTTAGTGTCTCTTTAAGCTGCAGAAGCTGCATGTACTACTGATAATACTATACTAGATGTGCTTATCTGTTACTCATCTCGTTGCTTAACGCACTGATTGCACAGAAATCTGCAGTAAGCTTTTCTTCATTGTAAGATACTGAGCTTACTTCCCCATTGCTTTGTGCTCAGGAGGAGTTGACAAAAATGGCTGTACATTACTGTGTGTACCTGCACCATGTGATGACTTCATGTTGCAAGACTTCAGGGAAACACTAGTCTACCTTAGAGGACTTATGGAGTAAGTCTTTTGCTTCTTTTTTCTTGCCTTTCTGTTGGTTATCATTGTGAGAAAGCTGCACAAACAGAGAAAAGTACCCTTGTGCCACTGTGTTATGTGTGCCACTAATTGTCATAACTGCTGAGGGGTTTCATTGTCATTGGAATCACCATGTTGAGTGGTTGACCATTTCCCAAATTTGGCTCACATTCTGGCATCTTAAACAAAAATTCAGAACCATCCCACTCTGTGAAGGTGTATTACCAGCGGAGCTGTATATAACTATAAATAAAGTAAAATAGAACAACAAAACAATGTAACACAAATATGCCCGTTATGTTTATTTGTGTTTACGTTTATATTGTGACCACAGTAATCATGGCTTTATGGTCGCTATGATAGGCAGCCATGGGCTCTTTGACGACACTGGAGATGTTCTTGGCAAACGTTAGGTCTATGCACGACCGATGGCACATCGTGGAGACATTGGTCTTAGTGTGACGTTAAAGGCCGTACCTTTCCAAGAGAAATGCCAAGAACCACTTTCCGTCGGGATGAGACACGTTGACGTTAAAGTCATTCCCAGTGACGATAGGATTGGGGTCCACCGGGAGGATCCACCCAGATGTGTTGATCATAAAGCCTTCGAGGTCCCTCTTTGAGGTTCCGAGATGAACATATATGGTAGCAACGATAAAGCGTGTCATTTATTATCAGGTTTTAAAAATGTAAATCACTGCCGATTGCAGCACACTGCTCAGTGGAATTTTCAGCCACCTCTACCCATATGACGCAACCACCCAATTGATGTCAGTAGGGCGAGCTATCTGACTGGTTGTCCAGTGTGTGTCATCGATAATTCTTACAACTTTATAGTGAACAAATGACATTCGCAATAGTTGGAATGTGAGTTAATTTGTTTCTATAAAAAGAAAGTAACATAAAGAGAATGCACAAGAACAATTTCTCTCTACACTTAAGCACTTCCGGCACACAGCAAGCATCGTCTGCTTGTGTTACAACGGGCTCCATTTTGACAAGAGCTCTGCGGTCAGTCGATCTCAGTCTTTTCGTGAGCACCATGATTCAACTTTGTTGCTTTGTGGGCTGCAAACATAGCGACTGGAAATATGTCAAGCTGTGACATCATGTCCCTCTGCAAGGCAGCAGACGAGCGGACTGGCTGCAGCGCATCGGACTGCCGCTATCTGATAGGCACCAGGATTTGCACGTTTGCGGCCGTCACTTTACATTGGAGGATTACTATCGCAATAGCGTTTTGCAAGTCCGGTATTTGGGTAAACGCAAGCGCAAGGGGACAGGGCCTGGCCGTTTGACTGTGCCGTTTACTTGGATAAGCAGAAGCACAAATGTGAATGGTCTGCACAGTGCAGCCACCTGGTGGCACAGCTCAACCATACACAGTAGCAGTAACGAAATGTATTCTTCCTTGCTGCTGGTGCAAATTTTTCGCAGGAGTGTAATCATCAACATATTGTTTTTGTAAATGTTTTACACTTGGTTAGAGCAATATTCATGCTTTGTTTAGCTGGTTAAGCTCTGCGCCAAGTGGCTGGACTGTGCAGACCGATCAAGCCGCTCACGTACGTATATGCTGAAGTTCCTTCATCGGCTTGAGTTTATGCCTCTAGCCTTCTGTCGAAACAACCAGCTCGCCTGTGGTTACTAGAATACCAGACATGTTCGGCGCTGCTACAGAATGCTCACAACGCACGCTGCTTTGATAGCTCTCGCTTGGGGTCGGCTGCCAAGCATTTGCCAGAGTTTGGAGAGGCTTCATGCCGTCGCTCCTATAGAACTGTAAGTCAACGACACGATGTGCCATGATGACACAGAGCCAGTGAAGGCAAAGCTTAGTCCCGATCACTTGGCGAACGAGTTGAGGAGAAAATGCGTGACTATGGAGGAGGGTAACTTGTGATTGTCCGTAGCTCTCTTAACATGGGATGCTTCACACAAATTGTGGTGCGAATTATTAACTTTAGCTGTACCCTATGCATCTACAAAATTTGTCTGAGCCATTTGCGGGGCCCCTTAAGCAATTTTAACTCTATAGACACCACCATCATTTTTGCCTATGCAAATCGCGAAACGCGGGAAACTAGCCTGAGACAGCTCCGCTATAAAAACATGCTTAATAGCTGAACTTCCAATGCTTCTATGTTATTATTAATATTTAGTGATTTGTTTTTTCACAACATTACTCATCCAATGACTCCCATTTGGGACCTATTAGAATCAGTTGACATATCAAGCTCTGCCAAACCCATTGTCCATTTAGTGCTAATCCTAATAGGCATTCCAACACGAATTTGCATGACCTTAATCTACTACCGCGGCCTACAAGGCTTTATCTAATACATTGACAGTTGGCCTAATCTGTATTTCTGTTAGCCTAGTACACTGTAATATGCGCAAATACAAATTGCTTATAGACTGATAATCTACCCAATGCAATTTCCTGATAAACTGACAAGAAACTAATAAACAGTTGTACTAGATAAGTATAAACTCCTATCAGACTAATAAATCTCTTTATACTACTTCAAATACCAAACTATTTCGACTAACACTAATCCTTATTAGAACTTTAACTAGGGTGACCACCTAGCATCACAGGCTGTTTTTCATTGTAGCTGCCATCAAATGTATGTGTGCACCATTTTAAAGAATTGGAATCTGTACTTTTGCACAGAGTCATCTTTAGCAGTATTCGAAGATGTAGGCATCGGTGGTTTTTGTTGAAGTTGGTGTTGCTCTGTCATTGTCGTACCTTTCTTTGTTCCATTTTTTATTAGTGAGGATGATGATGGAAAAGTGACTGTGGTGGTCCAAGGAGACATTGCTTGGGGCAAGAAACTTGATTGTGTCAAGGCAACCATGCAGGTAACGGCTTCTTGCAATCATTCCTTTTGATATCTGTTGACTGTCATCGATCCTCAGACTGCCTGGTATCAGTACATGGCAGTTCTCTATCATGTGAAACATGCTGTTAAATAATGGTCACCTTGCTTTTCTGTAACTGCATGATTGATGAAAGGAATAAATGACTTTACAAGACCTCGATTATCGCATGTTGACAGAAATAGTTAAGCATTGTAGTTTTCATGCAATACGGACAAGGTTGTAAATGGCACAAAAACAAGTGCTAAATTCCAGCTGAGGTTTTATTAGTAGACACCCCGAATTTATACAGTCTGTTGAAACAGTAATGACAGAAACATTTCTGGTGACAAAGAAGTAACCAAAATGAAAAAAAACATATGTGTACACAAAAAGATCATGCATAATTAAGATCACCTTTAGCATATGTTGCCCACCTCCAAAAAAGCCAGTCCTTTTCCAAAAAGGGCTGCGGGCGGCTTGCTGACCCGTGCACCTTGCTTCTGTGCCATTTGTGCTGCTTCTGTGATTATGCGGGTGTGATTGTCCCTGTGTTTATGAACTACATTTTTCTTTTCGAAGCAAGGCATGCAGCCACACATGTTGTTATTCAGTGCCATAAACAGAGTGTCGAACTGAAATGTATTTTTGTTCCAGTGTTCATTCGGGTTCACAGAAACAGTTCAGTTCCAGTTCAACTCCGGAGCAAAAATATAATGGTTCAAACCGGTACAAGTTTATGTACATGGCCGAAAAATAATTACAGGAAAACAGAACAATCTTATTTTGTACACGAACGCAGCACTGCTGCTAAGCTGCACTGAAAGATTATGCCCGTTGTCCTTCAGATTGCACGTAGTTATAAAACAACTATGTTGATCCAACATTAATGTTCAAATCTATGTCAAGTGTAGCTTTATTCAGGGAGAGAGAGAGGCGGGAAGGGGGGGGGGGTGGCGAACACACTGATCAAACACAGAGGTCCTCCAGCTTGCTACAATGCTCAAAAGGAAAGGGAAGCGGTGGAAAATAGGGGACTAAGGAGTAAATATGAGGACAGAAAGTAGAATGTGATTATATACATGTTCATAATTTGAAGGGCCCGTTCACAGCCTTGTATCTAAGCCTGTGTAAACTAAGTATTCTAAGAAAGCCTTGATGGGCTCGCCTCATTGGTATGTTCAGTCGATTGCCCACTAACCCTTTTTCACTGAATGGCCTATTGGTAATTGACGCTAACAAGGAGATCAATGCCTGCTGTTCGAAGCCATACTGGGGACGAGAAACAAGTATATATTTGCTCCACTGTCTCAGGCACTATGTACGCATCGCACTCTATCTGTGCGTCAGGCTCAATGCAGATATTGTCGCGTCAGCACAACACCTAGTTTGCCCCTCTACACAATATTACACTGAAAATCGTACTAACTGTGCTGCCACATTTAAAACTGCGGGAGCACGTTGTGTATTTACAAATGAGGTAGGATAGTTTAGCTACAAGTGCAGGCAGTGCATGGATAAAAATCTCTAGAATAGGTGGCCATCCTGAACCGAAAACTGTTATTTTGTCCTTCCAGTTTCACTCCGGAGTGAAAAAAAAAAAACGGTTCAGTTCCAACTCAAGCAAAAATAATCCTTTTTGTCTAGTTTTCGGTTCAGTTCTAATTCGATACCCTGGCCCCACCCAAAAAAAAAACTTCTCTTCTGTTATTTACATTGTTGGCATGCTCACTCGAGCATTTTATGGGCCTTGAACAGAGAAGCCTCTATACTGCCATTTGCGTCGGCTTGCAGCAAATTGGTTAAGAAAGGCATTCTGCACACATGCTTCTTAAACACCCTTGACAGATCTTGTCATCACGTCATGGACATTAGCTTCCAAGCCCAAGCGAATCGCCTTAGGGGTACAGGCTACCATGAATTGCTATTGGTGTCTGCTGTTGAGGCAATCTGCAAAAGAAAAAGAAATGTCCAAGGCAGTGAAAGAATACAAGAATCCGACAGGGTCGCATTAAATGTTTCATCGCTTCAAAAAGATAGACAAGCTTTATCATCCAGGCGGCATCTTTTCTGCCCCGCATAAGCTCTCCCAGCTATTGAAAATAACCTATACAACCAAAAGACCAGAGGGCCAATTCAAGGTCAAGCATAGCACTGAGTATGTTAATTGCATACGTGCAGTCATGTACATGATCTCACTGTCTTGCAGGGCTTTTTATACAGGACAATGGGCACATGCTTCAATGAATGAGTGCATTCCAACAATGCACCTTTTGAACGCTTACGAAATAAAAGACAACGTAAGTTAATGAAGGTCAAACTACTAATTCATGTCGGCTATATTTTGCAGGAAAAGTATTCCTGATAAACAATTCAAGGTCAACTAGGAAAGGCTGCCTATGTGTATGTCTTTACAGTTTTGTGATAACAATAGTTCCGGAGGTCCCTGGTTAATGACTTCACCTGTGAATGCCTTATTTCAGCCAGATGAACAAGCTTGATTAACAAAGTTATCATGATTTATCACTAAGTGGAAGGGATTCCTCATTTTCCTTTCCCTTGTTTCTTTTTTTTTCTTTTCCCTGCAGGAAGTGCTGGGTTCAAGGTTGAACGCCATCCTAGTCCACCATCCACAGAAGACCTCGGATGCCCGGTCGTCCTTCAGGGAAAAACACACCTCACTGGTAGGGAGGAGGAGGAGGAGGAATAAACTTTATTTGTGCACAGCAGATTTGAGACCTAGGCCTCTACCTAAATGACGGCCTCGAGCCCTTGGGCCCTGGCGGCATCTTCGGCCTGCTGGATTGCCTTGCGTTGGTCTTCCGGTGCACAGCTGAGCAACGCGGTCTCCCTTTGCTCTCTGGTTTTAATTATTTTATTCTGTATGGGTGTACGAGGACAAGCCCATACCATGTGTTGTAGGTCGGCGGCCACAAATTTTTTTCCACACGTATGCGCCAAGCATTTCTTTTTTTTAACTATCATTTTGATGTATCACCTAATCCTTTGAAGCAGTGCTCACAGAATTCTCTTGCCGCGTGACCTACCTAATATATGCGGCACTTATATATGTCCTTCCCCTGGCCTGTTGATTTTTTGCATAGCTGCAAGCTTCCCGACTTAATATACAAACGGAGTTGGAGAGATTTGATGCTTAAATTTTACTTGCACATTTGACGCAAGGAAAAATTAAGTGTATCGGAATTCTTCACCAAAAGATGCTTTATGCCTTTTGTTATAGTCTTATGGGACTGCACAGGCGCTAGCAAAATATCCTTGTGGAACACTCGGGGTAGACAGGCCACATGCATTTATTAATTTTGCAAATGTAGATATTCAAGAAAAGGTCCTGCCTCTTCCAAACTCTCTGCCTTAAATTAATATGCACACCCCGAGTAAATATTTTTTCTCCAAGGCCAATTAGAGGTAAAATTGGTTTCAGCTGGACCATTAATGCTTTGCGATTGCATGCAATTGCCCAATTTGTGGTAGTTCCTGTCTGGAGCCATTTCGTGCATTCAGGCGCCACGCAGAGAAAGCACTCATGTAAATGAATGCAAATAAAGTATTTTATTTCAGAAAGGCTGCTTATTCCTGAGGCTCTCAATAATACATGAGCACTGTGCAGTAGCGCTTTTCTGAGTGGAGGCCAGGATTTGAAATGCAGGCCTGTAGGGTCCTCGTAGCCGCCGTCTTCTTCAGTGCTTTCATCCGAGGACATTTGATGACTCTAGGTGAAATATATACATCCACAGCACTGAACTTATGTGAATTATGTCCAGAAAATGTCGCCATTCTGTCAGTGCCTCATGCCACAAATCATTTGAAAATCCATTCAAGCATGAAGAAAGGAAAAAAAAAAGTGCTGCCTTCATCCGGAAACATTGTAAAGTGGACTTGTCACACGAAAAAGTCATCGAAAGCTAGTTCTGCCACACCAAATAACCAGCCAACGTGAGCTTGCATGAGTGTCAGGTGGTGCACAACGTCTGATCTGAATGCATATTTTTGCCTATTTGGCAAGGTCCGACACATGACTGCAGAGGGTTAAAGGTCATCTGGTTCAAGCTAGCAGTCACCTGGACCCAGTTAACATAATCTTTGGAGCTGTATTATCCTTAGCTGGACACCTCTACCCCCCCCCCCCCCAAAAAAAAAAAAGAAAAATGTAAAACCAGTCAAGCAGAGCTCTCCACTAGACCCTTTAGCCGCCAGTATCATACGCACCTGGTGCACAGTTAATTATTTTGGGACTTGTTCATTTCCAGCTGACCAGAGCTATCTTACTAGGGCCAGAATGCTGTTATTTAACCAGGCAAAAAGCATATTTGCCTCTGCGTGATATTCATTTTATATATGTATGGGGGCAGCCAATGTTCTCCTGATGTCCTGGTATATAGCGCACAGTGTAAATATAACTTACTCAATTGAAGGTTGCTTGTTGTTCAAAAGCTTTACACATGTCTTGTTCTGCCTCAAACTGCACTACCACTACTTGTATATGCAAAAGGAAGTAACCGACCAAAAGAAATCAATATAGTAAAGTTTCATATGCGCCTAAGCTGTCACTTAGCCTAGGTATCAGATAAGCTTGACACACCACTGTGGTGAGCACTTAATCAATAATTTGGGCTGACCAGTATTCTCACTCATAGGTTACACCAATAATCGCCGTTCTGGCTTCTCCAATATCGTGTCGACCAGGGACAGTATTTCCGGGCGATCACTTTCAGGGACACTTTCACGATATTTCATCGTGACGCTAGCATCTGTGTCTACAGGCAACAGCCTTCCTGCCACATTGCCGTGCACACTGCATTATCATAGTGCCAGGAATGCTGTCATTTATAAACACTGATGCATCCAGCATTAATGAAGCAAAATCTTGTGAAAGTATCGCCGAAAGTCATTGCCCAAGAATGTCGCCCCAAAATAGAGCTGTGGACTGCACAGAATTTCTGGGTTCTTGAAAACTTTCTTATCCTTGCCAGTGTGGTAGTACTTCTGTATGCATCAGTATCAGGGTATAATTTTATCCCAGATGCTCTGGCTCAAGCACAGTGTAACTCGGAACTGTTTCTTGAGCTTCGCAGCAGTGCCTCCAATTTAGCTTCTGCAACACTTCGGCACTTTTCTCATTTCAGCTGAAAAATGTGACACAGCCCAAGCTGTTCAAGCTAGTCAGTCCGCTGCAATTGACCCCCGAATTCGGTGGTACCTTGCAGTATGACCATCTTGACTGGTTGAGCAGGCAGTTGGTGAGTGATAATTTTCATGTTTGCTTGTTGTTTCCTCTTGTTTGTAAGTTTTGTCATGATCTTCATCATCTTGTCATAATTTGTAGCAATCGTCGTCATAATCCTGTACTGTTCCTCGGTAGCAATGAACAGCCTCTAAGCCCAACTCATTATGGTCTCCGAGGCACAGTTAGCATACTGACTGAACAATCTAGTTAACAGTGCTCCGGGTGACTGTGTGCAGGCTGTGGAGAAGTATGTGAAGGAGGTGCAGCTTCTGGTGAAGCACACGGATGGTGCACTGAGTACCTGCCGTAGTCAACAGGGGTCATCGGCCAGGTCTCCTCGTATCCCCCTCGAAATTGGCCCTACAATGGTGGAGGTGATTGCCCGAACAATCCAAAGTGGTATGAATGTATTAATGCGTGCGGACTTCAATTTGTGATGTATAATTCCGCAGCAATTTGCACCCAAGTTTACTTTTGTTTGCCTTGTTTCCTGTGTGTCCTAAGCAAGGCCTAGAAAAGAAACAACGGGCATATTTTAAGAGAGAATGCAGGATATAGAACCATGTAAAAAAAAATGTCAGTTCTGGTATTTTATTCACAATTCAATGCTCAGGTATTCCATTTCTAGGTGTAAAGACGAAAGCAATATTCTTTGCTATAAAACAGTGAAAGATGCATCTGGTGTAGTCATGATAACTCCAGAAAAAAATTAATTTTTTTTCTCTTGAGTACCTGAAACACGGCCATCAGCCATTGCTGCAACTCACTCATTAACTAGGGTGGTTGCTTGGGCTAGTTGGTAATTCATGATAAAAAATGATGTACAGCACGAATGATAAGGACTGCGAGAGACGACATACACAGCGCTGACTTCCAACAATATTTTATTGCGTTGCCACATTGTGTGTGTGTGTATAAAATATTGTTGGAAGTCAGCGCTGTGTATGCCGTCTCTCGCAGTCCTTGTCCTTCGCGTTGTACGTCATTTTTTATCACTCATAAAGATGTGAAAAACGGTCTCTATTGCGTCTGGCTTCCCGTCTTTTCTTGAAGGGGTCCTGAACCACCCCTCGGGTTTGGTAAAAAGACATAGTCTGCGGATAGCATATGCTGCTGTGACCTTTATTTCTACTTTCCTGTCACTTTACCTCCCCCTCCCCTCTCTTCCCAGCATAGGGTAGCAAATCGAATCTTCTCATCTGGTTAACTTCCTGCTTTTCTCCTTTCTTCTGTCTCTCTCTCTCTCAGCCGAGTTTTGCAGTTGTGCGGAGCGTGTGGAGCTCGCAAGCATAGCACAAAGTCACCTGTCTCTCAAACGCTTCAACAGAAGCCTGCTGCTCACTCTTTTCTGGACCCTTTATTTTGTAAAATATCAGATTCCCATACGTGGCTGCTATTGGCCAACAGCTGATGTCAATCTTGGATCGGTGTGCGTCTTCCTACTGTTACTGTGTATATTTATTGATGCAGTTTAATAAGCAGGCTGAAGTAAGCGAAAATCTGCTTCCGAATTTTTGTAATAATTGCGTACTTCTGGAAGAAGCCAACCATTGTCTGTTCACGCTCAGCAGCAGCCGTTCGCGTAGCAGTTAAACTTTGGCCACCCTGCTTATCAGTATCGTAGCCGTCGGGTCTTGCTAATTTCAACGAACGCTCAGTTAGCCTCAAACCATGCAAAACTTAAGGTAAGACCACACGCACGCTTGCTAGTGCCCTCTCTCTCCCGGCCGCTCCTGGTTAGACGCTTTGGCAGATAGTGCTTGACAATGCAGAAGATGAATGTGGTTGCTTCACCAGCTTGAGCATCGGTCAAGCTGGTGAAGCAATCACATTCAACTTCGCTTTCAATCAAATTCACACTGCGCACCATGTAGCACAGTCAGACAAGCTCATGAACGCGAGCAAGCATTCAAGCCCTGTCATGCACAAAGCAAATGCTTCGCATACGCACTACATTTGCACTTCGCTGCAGTCTGCTATATAGCGCCGATACTGCAGCCGCAGCAGGGTGCCGCGACGAGTCCACTGGCTAAGGCACTGAGGCTTGATGAGGACAACTGCATTTGGCTTACGTTTGGCACATCGTAGGGGCCAAAATCGGAAGTACTAGTAGTGTCGACGTTAACATCCATAATCAAATTTGAACTGTGTGCCACGGTGACTTTCAGTAGGCAGAGCATTGTGGGCATGCCCCGTTCCACAGTAGCCTTCGCTGTGCAATGCATCGAAGAAGGAGCAGAAGCACCACGAAGGGCATGCTTGATCGCAAATAACTCCGCTTCTGCTGAACAGATTGAAGTACTTCTCGCAGTAAAGTATTTCTGAAACAGCCTATTTTACCTACAAATGCATCTCCACTTCGATAAAAAGCAGTTCAGGACCCCTTTAACACTTGGTAATGGCAAAAAACGAGAAGAAAGATGCCGTGTGCATTGTTACTTCAGGGTCACTGTGCAAGATTCAGGTGCACTTTTCTCGTGCCACTTTATATCACAGGCTTCTTTTCAGGTATTGTGCACACCTTTTTGAATGCTCAAAATTATTGCATTGTAACAATATTTTGCCCCTATAGTTTTCAGTGTGAATAGCGCATAAATACTGTACAGTTTTTTTACAACATAACCTGAAAGAATATGTGAAATACACGCAAAGAAAATTGTTGCTTCTTACATTCTGCTGGCAAATTCTTGCTTCTCACACACTGCAGTAAACAAGAAAAAAAAATAACTTCCCTGTAATCGATGCGAACAGTTACCACATAAAAAACTAGGCTCCTAGAAACCATTATTTTGCTGTCGTAAGCCATATAAAAAGTGAATATAGCTAAATACAAGTGCGCAACAGTTTTTAAAACGATTTTCACATGCAGACTTTTTCATGACATCTTGCTCGTGTTCTCACACTTTCTAGGCATTACTGACATTTTTTGCACCAGGGTATTTATTCTTAGCCGATGCTTTTTCCATCTGGCAGTGTTTCCAACTATACTACTAGAACAGATTTGGTACAATACTTTCATAAGAGTCAATTTTCAATATTTTAAACCTGTCTTTCTCTAATACTCATCACTATGCTGTTTGCTAAAATCTTTATGATAAATTTACTGTTAAATTTTTCTCCCTTTTTTTTTACAACAGGTATTAGATGTAGCAAACACATCGTCACTTCCATTCCTAGTGTGTTATAGCCGAGTCTAACTTAAACCTTGCAGGCCAAAGGTTGCTGGACAGCCTTCAGGTGGATGTGAAGTTTGGCTTCAAGTCTCACTGTGGCCGGAGAATGGCCAAGGAAAGGGCTACTGCCTATCACAAGGTAAGGAACAGAGAAGCAGACTTTCCTTTCTTCTGGCTTTCTAGGAGGTCTTTTGCGAAATGATAGTTTGGCCTAATTTGTTCATGTTCATATTCGAACTGGAATATCGTAGTTTGACTGAAAGCTTGACTTAAAGCTTTAGCCGAGCCTTGACTTGAGGGCCAATTGTAATGAAATATGGCAACATGGCCATTCCGGGGTAAGCCTCGCGAGACGGTCTCACAGAAGCATGGACCAGCGCTTGCACAGAACGCCTGTGCTGCTTGCCGACCCCGAGCCAAAGAGGAAGGGCCTTCTCCGTTTTGCACCCAAGTCACCCTGCCGTTAGGTGGCGTTAGCAGGGCAACACTCGCATCATCTCTCGCACTACACTGCAAGCATGCCAACCGCCGAGTAAAGCCACGCGGCGAGGCCGGATTACAGGAGACGGGAGCTATGCGAGAGAACAGCACATCAGGGGACATCAGCACATCAGGGGACATATATTTACATCCCCACAATGTAAATATAAAAAACACTCATCAGAACCAACCCAACAGTGAACAAATGACATAACGTCTGTTGTCGAAAGCTACCGTTAAGCCAAGTACATTCACAAGGTACATTCACAGCTTAAAGTGAGAAGCAAGAGTGGCGACAGCACTAATTGCAGCAATGTAGACCACCAACATCCACATCGCAGACACAGACTCCGCCTGTGACTGCCATAGTTTAGCTAAGCCTGTGCTTCACAGGTGCCTCCCAAGGCAAATAAAAAGGGCTTAATAAAAAGATAAATGAAATATATAAACATACAGTTCGTGCTTAGAAAGATAAGGCATCTCTTTATCCGAGAGTGAAACGGTAGGCTGGCCGCTGCAGTTACTACTGTGGGCAATATGATAGGCTTCTTTCACAAGCCTCGTATATTCTTGCCTCTTTGTACAGAGGACCTGTGTCTAACGAAAAAGGGCTTCAGAAAAAGTGTTGTAAGTGGTTGTTCGAAGCGTGCGCGCATGTGTGTGTGTGTGTGTGTGTGCGCGTTATATGCATATATATATAACATGAAGTTTGAAGTAAACATTGTTTTGAGTGAGTACTGATCCTACTATCTATGTTGACCCCATATTTTTTTGCAGCCTTTATATTCATCATTAATGAAATCCAACTAGTCGAACTTTCTTTACTGCACCTTGGCATTGCATCATTAGTAACACAGTGCTCTCAGAATGCAGTGTAATCTCATTACTAAGGGCTGTGCAACAACACTAGAAAAAAAATATTAGAATAAAACTAAATTATGGGGTTTTACATGCTGAAACTGCGACCTGATTATGAGGCACACCATAGTTGGGGACTCCAAAATAATTTTGACCGCCTGGGGTTCTTTAACGCACGCCTAAATCTAAGTACATGGGTGTTTTCGCATTTTCCCATCGAAATGTGGCCGCCATGATTGGGATTTGATTTTGCGACCTCATGCTTAGCAGCCCAACACCCTAGCCACTAAACAACCATGATGGGTAAACTAAAATGTTGAGAGAGTAAAAAAGCATTATGGATTGGAGAGTAGATATGTGTAAACAATGCTCTACTCCAAATTAGGCTTAAGTAGCATAGCTAGGCAGGTAATGTAATGTGTGGAAAGCGATAAACAGTGCTTGCAAAAATAAGACTGGGTGCCAAGGAAAGGAAGGTAGCCAAGTGCTGCACCGGCTTAACAAATTTGCAGGCGTGAGGGGTGGGTCTTGTTTTTTGTTACAGGGCAAGCACAATTGGTGATCTTCAGGCAAACCCTTTTATGCTGAAGCATACTTGATAGTGCCTGATAATGATGGTGACCGTGCGTGATCTCTCCTCATGCTACTTTTGTGCGAGCCCGCAAGCTTTTCTTCGGCTGCTCTCATGTCCAGGTGAAAACTGCCCTGGACACCGTACTAGAGCTGCAACAGTCCTTCCAGGAAGAATGGAACAAGGAGTTAGAGGTGCTGAAGAGTACTCAACTTCTGGAGGGATTCTTTACTGAAGTAGACACAGTTGAGTGCCCCTTCCTCCATAAACTATCATTCTGAAGAGTCATCAGCATCAATTTCAGCAGCAGATTTAGTGTCATTGTGTGCATTGGTCATTATTGTTTGTTTTCTATATTTCCTCAGTTTGCGCCCCCTGCGAAAAGTCAGTGTCAAAAGAATTGCTACAGCGTTTGCCCATGTATAAGTAGCACTCGCGTTAATTAGTTGCCAACTGATCTTTCGTACGTGCTCAGTTATTCGGACTTCCCTGAGGCATCATGTTCTCCACAGAACCCATGTATAATGGCAACCGAAATTTTCAATGCCATACAGTGTCTCACTTGATTTTTCAGACTTATCTGCACACATGATTTCGCCAACATGATGGGTGTTAACAAAGTTGCTGCCATTCTGGTTGCAACCAGAATGGCAGCACCGCCACCCACCATCATTTGTCCGCCACCACACGTCATTAGCGAGGTGGTTTCTCAGCTTTCGTAAGGCTATATGACCACTGTTAACTGATCTTCGTCACGAAACTCCTCACTAAACCACAGCTTTTGGGACCGAATCCTGACAAAGCAGCACTGGTTAGGCCTAGCAGTGTAGGCAATATGGCCGTGACAGAAATTCACGCCACCGGCTGACATTAAGGGGTGGCAAGCTGTCATAGAAAGCTCGCTGTCAGTTGTTCAATGAGTAGAGCTTTTTGGTGGTCAGGCATGCTATCACGCACGTGCCGTACAAGCAGGGATTTGGTATGCAGATGATCTACTGTCACAAATGCCTACGCAGTTGCAGAATGATGAAAGGTCACATGTGGGCAGAAAGCTTAAAGTGGATTAGCGCAACACAGTCTAAACTGGCAGTACCTTGCTGCCAAGGTCGTGCGTGCATATCTGCACTTTGCAGCAGCGCATGCAACACATGTGGGTCTGCATGCCAAGCAAGCGTGAATGCCCCTATGGCCTCAGCCATCAGCAAAATTAAGTATGCAGATCTTCCATACCACTGGCATTCTAAAAAGCGCCAAAATTGATTTTGTATCACTAAATTTTCTTCGTTTGGGCTGCCTGATAATTCGGACATATTCACAGCCCCCTGAGAGTTTGCAAAAATTGTCAAGGACTGTACACATTTTTTTTTTATTCGATCAGCATGATCACACATGGCTGTAGATATTTGTACATTCCAATCGCAAAGTGCTTCTGTTACAAGGTCTTAGCACAGCCGATGCACCATCTGCTATCACACTGCGCAAGCACCACAAGAGCTGATCTTAAACCTTCCAGCTGCACATCGCACTATTCTAAACCCCATTCGATTTTGGCAGGCTAGGTAGCTTTTATGAGTTACCTATAAGAACAAAAACACATGCAGAATTTGTAAAAAATTACCTGTGGTAGACAGCACAATTCTAGATCTGGACCTGCAAGGAGATTCGCTATCACTGGAAGAAGAAATGGAGTGTGTGCTGGCATTTTCATGTGAAATGGAGGAGGGGGGTGTCCGAGTACTGCATGGTAGGTGCCTACTGCTCTCTGTCGTGCATTCCTTGCTCCTTTTGTTGTTCGCATAGGATCTAGTGGCTGGAAAATGTATCACATGATAGCAGTTTGGTGATGTACTAAAGGTTGTTGCCGAAAAATCGTGCTTGCCGTGAACATGTTAACAGGCAGAATAGAAGCATAACTGTATTGGGTCATTTTTGTTTTCTCTATCACAAATGTTGGCTCTGGGAAATCATACAGAATGGGATGGTATCAACCAGGTTCTACTGTATACAATTGGCACTGCTGCCTAAGTTGCACCAATGGAAATTCTGAGGAAAATACAGCAGGAAATACGTTAATCAATAAGTTCTCAGAGAAAGAGTTTTTTTACATAATATTGCTTATCGGTGAAAGCCATTTTGCAATTATGTGTGAGGAAAGTAGGACAATCAGGGAGCTATGAGCACATAATTCACTGTGAAATTTCTTATTGAAGTGGTTTGACGTTTACCCACCATGTAAACTGTGGGTAGCATTTTGGATGTTCTTGAGAATTTGACTTTGAACTTTTTTTATTACTCGTACCACTGGCAAATGCTGAAGCGTTCAGGCCTTTACGTTTCATTTAAGCATTAGCACTGGGCAAAGAGAAAAAAAAAAGAAGAACGGGGATTTTACTTGCTGGAACCACAAATCACAGTAGTGGGGAGGGGGACTCCTGATTAATTTTAACCACCTGGAGTTCTTTAATGTGCACCTAAATCTAAGTACATGGGCATCATTCCATTTTGGCCCTGTCGAAATGCAACTGGTGTGGCTGGTATAGAACTCACAAACTCGAGCTCAGCAGCACAATGCTATAGCCACTTGGCTAACATGGGAGGCCTGGGCAAATAGAGACATTTGTAAAATTTGAGAGAATGCAGAGTTTTGGAGCATTGCATTTTGTACTTGCATTTACATCTATCACCTTTATAGTGGAATTTTCAGTAGACAAGGCATTGTTTACATGTTTGCCGCGTCCTTGTGCGATCATTCACCCTTGGAGTGCTTTTATCTGCGCCCTTTGATGAAGGACCAACAAAACTGCAATTAAACAAGGAAGCTGCTCGTGTTGGGCATCTATATTGTTATCGGCCAGTGCCTTGGTTCTGGCAAACACAAGGGGCAGTGTGAAAGGTGGACATTATCGCTATAGAGCCGCCCTATCTGCTCTCAGTGGCGGTTGCCATGGGATACAGCCACTTAACCTACATAGCGAGCTGTGCTCCTTTATAACAGTGCGCAGAAGATATCTACTGAGGGTTGGTTCAGTGTGGTCATTAAAACCCTTGAAAAGCTATTAAAATGGCAATGCCACTTTCAAGGCCTTGAAAACATTAAATTTAATGAAGTGATTAAAAATCCTTGTTTTATTTTTCAGCTAACCTTAACAGATTTTATTTCGCCATCTCTCCTCTGAATTGGTTCAATCCAAAAGTCAGGCCAGTCCAATCCAGTTAGCACATTTGTGGTGGTTGGTGGTGGTTTGCTCCCCACACCTTTTTATATACTCTATTTCATGTAATGTAGATCACACCGTTCTATAGGTTGCACCACCCACTTTTCGTGAGTTTAAAAAAATTGACATATAAGGTGCATTTATTTGAACTCATTCAGCATAATGAAATTATGCATGCTTGTACGTCAATCGTAAAACGCGCTTATTTAGCCAGATCAGTTCCCTACATTTCCGTCGAAAGAATTTTTATGAGCCGCAAATTCTAGCAGAAGTAAACTTCAACCAACACTCCTCTTAGGTGCAGAAAACCAACATTTATTCCATTTCACTCGGTACCATTGAAGATTGAAAGCCTCACCCTCCAACACAATGTCAAAAACTTTAGCCACTTTGGCCATCAGTATCATTAGATCACCGACGTTGGCCTCTGAATAACCTTTACGTGGCATTGTAGGCATGTCGCTGGCATCGCTTTTGCGGCGTAGTGTGCTCAGGACAAACATGCGAACAATCACAACCTTAGTCGCAACACACCTGAACTAGTACAGTGGTACAACTGGCCTGAACACACACATACAAGAACAAAACGATGACCGGAAGCCAAAAGCTCTGAGACTTTTCGTGAGAGCAATAGATGGGGATAACCAAGTGGTTCTTTTTGTAATATGTATATCTTTTGGTGCCACAACGTAACAATAAAAAAATTGTGGCACCCTTTATTGCGTCAGTTTTGGGAATTAACTTTTTCTTTTAACTAAGTATTTAATAATTTAATCAATTCTTTCAATGCTGCTGCGGACGGTTTCTTGTAGTCCTAAAAAAAATTCACATATTTGTTGCGCAGCATGCATAGATTTAAGCATATATAAGTCATATTGATGTATAAGACGCACCAGCAAAAATATTGGCAATAACCGCAACTTGTTCTCTGAAAAAAAAAAAGGTACTAGTACTTTTATTTACTTGAGGGGAGTTAAGCAAGCATGCCTATTAATGCTTTCAAGCTGTCAAACGTAATGTAGCTTTAGCTTAGAAAAGTGCTCTGTTAGCGCTCTGAAAAGCCTTAAGCTCTTTAATTTTTCATTTAAAAGCTAACACTAGTCCTGGGTAAATGACTGGTTAATCTTTTCTGCACCGCGAGAATAACTAGCCTGGCAAGAAATGCAGTTAAGTGTTGCAAAATGTAGATTAGCTGATATTTGTTTTGCTAACTATTAAATTATGAGAAAGTACCTTACTTTATCTGTTAGATCTGTTAGATCTGTTACATGGAGTCTGAAAGGTGCTCAGCTACCATGGTGTAATATGCAGCGCCAGGCAAAATATTAGAAAGGCACTGAGCATTCCTGTCATTCTCTTATGGTTCCTTCTCACGATTAATGTGATCCAAATTCTATAGCTTCGTTTCAGTTGGATGCCGTCCCCACTTTTTCTCATTTGTCTCACTCATTTGCAATGTTCCACATTGGGTGTGCTCTGGAGTCATTCGAATTAACTGATGCGTAGTGAAACACTTTCAAATTAATGAGAGTTTGATGCCATTAAGTAGTGCATATGCTTGCCAGGACCGCAGGACGAAGTCTGAATTATTCTATTTTTGAAATTAACAAGGGTCAAATTAACAACATTTTGCTGTAATTGTTTAGCCACTTCTTATCTCTTCGAAGCTCAAGTCAGATGCATCATGTGCAAAAAAAAAGTTTACTAGTACATGTCCTGCTTCACACTATAGCAGAAGAGGTGACTGGTGAAAATGGATGCACAAATAAATATTTCCGAAGTCTTTTTAAATGCATTTTAGACTGCAAATAAGCTTTAATATGCATCTTAAATCTGATCATTTCGATCAGTTCAACATTACTAGTCACCTTGACCTTTTCTTTAATGTGACTGTATATAAAAGTCACGAAAGGGGCCTTTGCTTGTAAAACATTTCACATAGTGTAAAGTTGAGACTAAAACTTAAACCAATTGTGCATGTCATTGGGAGGTTAAATTAACAGAAGCCTGTCACTTAAAGCTACACTCAAAGAACTTTATCAAAATGATCTTGCATCTCTACTCCCGGCAACAACAACAAAATTGTTTTAATTTGTTTTTTCCCTTTTTTTATTCTTCATTCATGCTTTTTTCTCACATCAGGTTCATTCGTTCATAGAGTGCTCCCATTTGACAAATAAAGCCTGCAGTGTTCTTGTGCAGGTAAACTGAAGTTATGATGTTTTATTGTAGTACAGAAGAACAACAGAAGGTTTTTTATCTTCTTCCATTTATTTCCTTATTCAGAATATTTTGCAATGAACAAAACAGTGCAGCAAGGACAATAATCACCTGCAGCAAACTGGTGGCTCAGTGTTCAAACACATTCCAGCATACCGTTGAGATTAGATGCATGCGGGACCCCTACTGCACATACGTACACTAGTACGAGTTGAAAATTGGAAAACCCAGAAATTTCCTTTCCCTTCAGTGGAGTGCGTTAACAATTTCTTTCCAAAACGTTCAGCATCTTGAATGCTTTCGCAATCAGGTGCTGCATGAGCTTTGTCCAGATGAGGTCTGGAAGAAAAGTGCATGCCCAAATATTGGAACTCAAAAACTATTTTGATAGGAACTGTGTCTAGAAGGTATGCATTGACAAATGGAGTGTGCCTGTTCGTAAAGGACATGTATTGGCATTTTTGTGTATTTATAGTCACATTTAATTTTACACACCAGCACTATCTTGATTCAAGATACTTCTGAAAATAGCAACTACCTGACCGACTATTTGCTTTAAAGTGTGATACATCTACGCAGTCATCCACAGACAATCAAAGCTCGCATGTTAAGTCTCAAACAATATAATTTATTTAGACCACGAATAATAAGGCTTCCAAAACACAGCCCTGTGGGTTCCCAGACTCGACCCTCATCTTAGAACAGAAATTAAGGCTTATTAGTAAGTGCTAAAAATGGCACTTGCATTATTTACACAGCCTGCAAGGGTCTTCCCGTGCTACCTTGCAAAAATAATTTCAGTGCTTCAGTACAGCGTGTTCATGGGCAGGTCAAGAGTAAATCATTAAATTGTTTTATTCTCCGAAAGATAATTTAGGCATTTTCGATGGCGTGTGCAGCATGGAAAGCTAAGACTCCCATTTGCACCTCACTTGTCTTTTTGCATATGTTTCATTTACTTTAGTAAAGAGCCACTTAGAGAAGACTATTTTAGCTGCTTTAATGTGATGTTCTGTACAACATTTCAGGCTTTTCTGTTCTTTTGCAGAGTGATGTTTTGGTGAACATGAAAACAAAGTTGAGTTTGACTAGTTGGTGGCTGTTGGAGCAGAAAGAAAAGCACTTAAAAACATGTGACATACAAAGTAAGGTGGCACTAAGAACTGACATGAAGATTCCATACAGATAGCAATGCCTTCAGCTTTCTTACTGCGTAATTATCTGCTCGGGCACTATCTTTTCTAATTTAAGATGTACCAAGTCGCAGGACTCTTGATATTGTTTCGTATTATTTCTAGTTGGTATGACAGGCTGAGCCTTGCTGTTTCCATCTTCTTGTGTTTCATTACCTTAGCTATGTTCTTTTGTGCAAAGCCCTTGAGCGAGAAGAAAGGCAACTGAGGGGCTTGATTTTTTTCTTAGTCACAACCACATGAAGCCAACAGGCAATGAAGCCAAAGACAGCATAGGGTAAAATAATCGCTTTTTAAGGAAACGTAAGGAAAATGGAAATGAAATTGGACGAACTGGCAAGTTGCTGCCTGTGGAAGCCAGACCCAGATCTTCCGCATTACACGTGTGGTGCTCTACCACTCGAGCTATGCCGGTGGCCGTCCCTCGGCCCATTTTCTTCAGTATTTGTGTATGTGTAGTAGATCTGGCCCTGGGAGTGTTAGCCAGTGCCACTTGTGACTGTGGTGACAAATGGGGGCCGTCCAACTGCAAGCGTTACACAGTGCATGACCCTTGCGAGTTCTAAAGCCACAGCTCATGCAGATCGTGCAATAATTGTTGACTTTGTGTTTCACGAGTCTTTGTTATCCTCCCCTTTCTTCTCGCTACTGCAGCTCATTGACTGGACTACAAACGAACAAAACAATCTGAGGCATTCACAGAACTATTTTGACCTAGAACGAGCCAATGCTGCAGCAATGGTGAGTGTGTGTTGCTATAATAGCACTTTATGGGATGCGTACATGTGCTTTGTGCTCAGTAAATGTAGTGCTGTTTATGTTTGACTACTAGCAAGGCACTGCGGGAGTGGAAAGCAACTCTGATAACTCTTTTATCATGTCGGGGAAGTAGTTGCCTTATATTTCTGTATTTCTTCTGTCAAGCGTGAGATAGTTCAGCTTGTATGAGTATGTGGAAGTAATTTTAAATAAACAAATAGAAAAAACAGTGCAAAGCTGCCACTTGCCCAACAACTGTAATGTTGATGCATGTGCAAGTAGTAGGAGCTGCAATCTGGAGTCAGCCTTCTCTGACCTATGGCAACTTCCCTTTGAGCAACATTGCACCATATTGTGACCACCTTGGCAGCTTGTTGTACTTTGTCATAAAAGTTCCATAACCAGAAAAATATGTATGAAATGACTTTGCTGTTGCAGCGGCTGTCTCTTGCCCTCGGTGAAACTGAAGTAATTTTTTTCCTCTCTGCAACAGCAAATAAGAGCTTGAAACTGGACCTGCTACAGTCGAAACCCACAATGGTGAAATCCCATGACAATGAAATTCTCGCGACAAAGAAATATTTTCGTATCCCCGGTGAACGCCCTTAGGATTCAATGCATTTCATATCTCTCTACAATTAAATTTCTCTGTACTACCATTCCGCATTAATGAAATTTGCCCTGACGTAACCCCGCATATTACCTACTCGCACAACACTAGCAGGCTCCAATATGTGTCCAAATGTGATTGTTTTGCACTAAAATTGCATAAGACACCATCACATTACACTTGCATGGCCACTGCCATTTTTGTTTACGAAAGAAAAACCAAGTGCCCAAAACAATCATGTCAGCTGAAAACAGTCATGGCTGCCATCTTATTTGTTGAGTGCCTGTTTGAAGCAATGCGCATGTTGCTACCAACATGTGACGATGGTTTTTGTGCACCTAGTGCAGTACCTAATGGGCACCTCGGTGAGAAAAATGAAGCAGAAAGAAGGAAATCCACGTCCCACTGATGTGGAATTGTTTATGGTACTTGAAATGGTGGTCACAGCATGGAATGCCACGCGTCAGGCCATGATTGAGTGATCTTCCGAGAATGCGCACCTCCTGCCTTAAGAATGCTGGTTTTGGTGTGACCTGACGGGCATCGCACGTGGATTCAGTGCCGGACGTAGATTTGCACGAAGGAGCCCTAGTCTTGATTGATTGCTTTCCAGTATGCGAGATACAATCACTTTCGTGCTTGGCACTGGAGGCGTCGGCGGCTACGGGTGACAGCATGCGCTGGAGAAATGCTGCTGCATGCTTAGAATGCTGTTGGTCTGCGTCCAGTGCCGAGTTACGCAAAATCTTGCAAAAGTGATCTTATCTCCGAAAGCAGTTGACCCAGAATACTGATCCACTTTGCGCATAGCAGCACACTTTGTACTGTCATCAATGCGGTTCTATATCCTCGAGCAAGCGTGCTAATAGGCTAATAGAATTTTGACAGTAAAGTTTTGTTCTGTGATGCGTTGCCTATCTGTGCTGTCTCAATTCACAACAACGAAATTCTTGCGAAACTAATTTTTTCGCATTCCACGCTGATTTCGTTATTACGAGCTTCAACTGCACATCCATTCTGTGAGGCCATGGCATGTGCTCTTATCAGGCCACCTTCTCACTTTCTTTATTGTGGGGTCTCAAATGTGCACTTGGGACAAAGGAACGACAACACAGTAGTGCAGACAATCAAAAGAACGTTTATTGCACCTTTTTTACAGCAATTCCAGCTAGACGAATTACTACAAATAGAACATCCCTATATGCACAGAGGAATTGAGGAAATCTCTCTGTGACAGGATATAGAGCGAACATTCTCCCCATGTGTGATATCAACGCCTAATTGTTTGTGTGTACAGTCACACAAACAGTGGCACATTCAAATGATCGTGTTTGTCCGTCCTGGTACCCCACTCCGAAGCCTTGAAGCATGAGCATGTCAAGTCCCATGAAGTCCCATGAAGCATGTCACCAAGCGCGTGGTCGCCACACAGACCCCAAGACAAAGAAGAGGCTACTCCCTTTTGTGGCCGAGTAACTGTAGAATTGGGTGTCATTTGCAGTGCAGCGCTCATGCCACCTTTCATACTATATTCTGAATCTACACCGGCTGGCGGCAGAGCACAGCTGTGCAGGGAAGCCGGTTTACAGGAGATGCAAGAGCCATGAATGGAAAACAACATCATGGAGCGTATGAGAGTCGAGCATCCCCACACTATATAGACCAGAATCTTTTACTCTCACACCTGCGTTTAGCGAAAGCAGGCTTAATCTCAACTGCTGTCACCATATTTTGGCACAGCCCCTGCAGGTGTTGCGGGTTTGTGATGGAGCAGCTGAAGACAAAGCTATGATGAGTGAGCACTGGTAGTAAGCATGCAATAAAAAACAGGCTAAGAGCTATCACAGCCGTTCGTTTCGCCAATTCTCGCAGCCCCTGCAAAAGATAGCTGCCACCTACAAGTGCTGCAGATTCTGGTCTATAGAGATGGAAGATAAAGCTTTGATTACTATAATCACTTTGGATCAAATCCACACCAACGCATTTATGTGCAGTTGGGTGCTGGGTAGGCACGCTTACCAGAGTGGTTTATTGTACAGCTTGGATAGTTTGCAATCTGAGGTAAATTTTAGCATGCATAAAGCAACTCATGTGCGTGTGCTATCGAACCTCATTATAGTGAAGTCACAATTGAAATGAAATGCCTTCGTTATATTTGATATTCATTGTAAGCATGTATTTGTTATGCACTGATAGCTGCAGGGAACATCTCATATTTACGTCATTGTATCCAATAATTTTTTATACAATGTTTTCAGAGACATTGTATACACTGTACACTGTATTTAAGAGACAACAAAGAGCAATACGCTTGTGCAACATAGCTAACGCTACATATATCTCATAAAATCAAAGCTGCCTGCATGGGATGCAGCGGGCATCCTGAGTGTTGTTATTTCAAAGATAGCTCCTTGCTGGCTTTGATGTCGGGGAACAAAGTGTTGTCTTGTCACCATTGTCATTGTGTTGTCAATGTACTTTTATCATGGCACCATTGTCATGCAGTTACTTTCCTTAGTCGTGCCACTGTTGTCATCCTCATGTTGTGAGCATTGTTGTCATCCTGTTGCTGCTCTTGGTATTGTTTTCATTGCGCAATTGTTTGAGTTAGCACAAGGTTGCAGGAGTTGTTCACAAGGTTCCAGAAGTTGTTTACAAGGTTGGGGCCATTGGGAGGAAAGGAGGGAGTAACTGCTGTCACAGGGAGAATTCAGAGTCATAGGTATTGTTCAAGACGGCTTTCTTGCTTTCTTTTTAACAGTCACAGGGATTGGGAACTGTGCGCGACAAGTCATGTCCTCAGTGTCGTCTGTTCGTGCCCCATGTTTCTGCAGAGTTCCCAAGTAATCACAATAATTTGCACTAGAAAGCTCAAATCCTTACATTTTTGCAATCGCAAAGAAGCATTCAATCGATCAGGGTTATTTAATGTGGCCCTAACAAACTCTCTGGGACTCCTGCTCACATTACTCATCATCTCCTCATATATTTTTAAATTCTAACAGGAGATCTTTGCCCGCTACTCCAAGCTACGACAATGGTCAGCCAGCTTATGCAAGGACGTGCCGTCAGAGGCAGACAGCATATGTGCTGCCATGAACCGACTTGACCTGGCCTGCGAGGGCCTGACTTCTCAGTTCAGGGGACGCAGCAGAGAGGGACTCTCTCCGACTCTGGATCATGAATTGCAGCAGGTACCTGATGCTCTGACTGATTTGTGTATCTTAAAGCTCCAACATGGCTACTGAATTGGAAACACTGTGTTGAGAGGTTTAATATTTGTTTTGACCAGCTAAAGGTTCTTAAGAGAGACACTGAAGGAAAACACCTTGCAAAAGTAGAATGGTAATTATGCTCTTTAAAGAACTGCCTCGGCATTTATTCTGTAGGACAATACGGCTTATTTGTGAATGAAATGAAAGGCTAAGCTTTTATGTCTGACATTTCATACAAAAAATGTACAGCACTAATCATGTCATTGTAAGACCAGGGAAGTTGCAGCACTGCAGAAGAACCTTGTTGATATGATCCCGTTATGTATGATTTCCTGATGCTAATGTCCATGATTACGAACACAAGAATTGACCCGTATACAGTTATTGTTCTATTTTACTGGTTATAGTCGAACTGACTTATAACGATACCAGTTTAACGTTACGGATTTTTCAGTCGTGCCTATGTATTTCTATGGGTCCCAACTCTCGTTATTTGATCCTAAAATTGGCTTTCGCTGGATGACTTGAACTTGGCCAGTCAGCATGCAGATGTTTAACGCTTATGGTGACCCAAATAGTGAACCCTGAGTGACAGCGTCTGTGTCAGCAGAGCTTGGGGGACAGTGAATGCACTGAACACACGTCATATCCTGTCGAAAACGCCTTTCTTTGGCCTGCCTTCTGTCTTTAAGCAATAACCATAACTCACAATGTCTGAGTACAGTATTTACTCAATTTTAACAAGTGCCTTTTTCTTTTCTTCAAGAAAATTGGGCGGAACATTGCCTGCATATTGCACTCGGACACGATACCAAAATGGTCTTCGCAGCGCTTGTATGCTCTACTGCACAACACATGTGTGTTGGGGCTAAGCCGATTTTAGAAAACTGGTCACCATTGTGCAATTCATATAAGACCCCTGTCAATTTTTCTTACTAAAATATCAGCTGCACATTAGGTTTATGCTTTGTTTAGAGCTTTAATGTCATTTCTCAATTAGTTTTCTGCTTTGCACGCATAGAAAGTGGGTGCGAGTTTGATTCGAGGGCATGTTAGAATCAGAAAAATGCTGCCAAATGAATGGTCGGTGCTTTTTAGCATTTTTTCTGCACTTTGTTTAGTTTGAACCGCCACATAAGTCAATCCATTTCGTCAGTGTCATCAGGTTCGAATTAACGGAAATCGACTGTATATTGGATGTAACGATGAGCAGCCGATGCACTGTCAACTTTTGTATGTGTTCTATGGTAAAGTAAGCCATTTATTACCATGCTCTCATGCCGCATTGTCAGTTACAACAATCACATTTGATTACTGGGTGTGTGCGCTGGAAGAAAAATGTTAAATCTTCCAAAAAAAAAGGAAAACATGCACGTCGCTTCGCCACACCTGCCTTTGTATGCTTAGCTCACCCTACACAGCATTACTTCACCACATTGCGTCACTAGCCCTACACACCCCTCTCTTTTTTTCTCTTCCACCCTGCTGCTGATGTTGGGAGAGGTGGAAGGGAGATGTAGGAGAGGTGACAAAGGCACGCGTGGCACAAAGGCAAGCATGGCGAAGCGGCTTGAGTTATTTTTTTTTTCCTGAATTGTGCGTTCCTTTTCTTTTCGACACAGACACCCAGTAGCCAGATTTAACTGTTGTGGCCAAATATGCAGCATCGGGACATTGTAGTAGTAAGTGATTTATTTCACCATAGGAAACACAAAAGTTTACAGTGCAGAAGCAGCTCATTGCTACATCCCAAGTATTGTTAAGATCAATAATACTGTAACCGAGTTTGACTGTGCATCTTTATGTCTAATTAATACGTTTGAATGTTTGTTCCCTCTGTTTCTTTTATGCAACCAGTTATAATTATCAGTTATAACAATGGGACTTTATTGGCTCTTGAATATTGACATAACTGGGTTCAGCTGAAATACATTCACGGAAAACGAAACCGTTCGGCGCCACCGCTCAGTACATTGCCAAACTGCGGTTATATGATGTGTTTTTGGGCTGCTAGATTCCATGTCAACAAGAAAAAGCAAGAGGCAAGTGTGATCGAGAGCAATAGGTTCCCACAGTGGCAGCTTCCATGCAGTACTTACCCGCCCATGTCACATGAAAATGCCAGCATGCACTCACTTTCCTCTCTCAGTAACAGCAGATTGCCTCCACAGGTCGTCACACGTCTCATTAACAGCTATCACCTCCAACCCTATTGCGATAAGCATCTTCACCTTACCTGTTTCACAGTGCATGTGGCATAGCACCATTGGAAATGTATACTGCCCAATTTTAATAGGCGATAACCCAAATGCACTGCCATTCCGGCGTCCTCCACCAGCTTGATTTTGTTTTGCTTCTCGGCGCTACGTGAAAACACTACAGCTATGCAATAGCAAAATGGAGCACATCCCAGTAGTGACGCCTTGCGCCACAATAATTCTCACTGAGTGGGTACGCCAAAACTTCCTGTCGAAATACCCCACCCAGAGAAGCTACTGATTCAGGCCGAATTCGAGGAGCACGAACGTAAGCTTGTGGAAGTAACAAGAACGACACTGTTGTTCGGCCCAAGGGGCCTGCGTCTTGTCTCAGGCCACTTGGGCCCCACTTGCTCAGTGCATGTCGGCGTCTTGTACTTTAACGATTTGCATTACAGTCGCCGACCGTTTATTCGAACTTCACGGGGACTGCGGAAATGTCCGAAAAAGCAGATTAAAAAAAAATGAAAAATCCTTTATTTCCATGCACTTATACGGGCTCGGCAGTAGGCTTGAAGAAATCGTGAATGCGCTGTTTGCACGCTGTTCTGTTTACATGCAATCAGATAAGCCTGAATCTCGGAGAGGGTCGTACGGTCACTATAGGCGGCTGAAAGCACAGTCATTGCTTGTACTAGCTCCGCATTCCGACGGCAGCGTAGCACATGGTGCGTCATCTTCCGACTCGGAGTCATCGTCCGGTGGTGCAGCAGAAACCTGACGAATGGTCTCGCCGTTATTGAGTTCTGCGCACGTCAGTACAGCATGTCAGCACCTGTGAAACTGTCAAATGACACGGTGTCCGGAATCGCAATGCAACCGCTGTGCAGGTCTCCGCAGAACATTTTCGGCGTCAGTAGGGAGCACATCGAAAGGCGACAAAACCTAGGCCTCCGGCACCCGCTTGCCGGCATGCCCCAGCGCAGTCTGCGCGGGCACTGTCGGCGCCATTAGCCACTTCACGCGATGTTTCCGTTTGCCACATTGGATCACCGCAACCTCGACACAGCACACAAAGCAAACACCACCATGCCGTCACGCCGACACCAGTCGTACAAACAAAAAACATAGCCTACTCGCAGCGTCGTGCACGAAGAAACAAACAAATCAGCTGCTGGATTGTTTTGACATGGCTTACAAAGCTGAGACCGGAACTGCTGTAGCAATTCTATCGAACCAGGCAGAAACGCTGATGATGAGCGGGGATTTACAGTAGCACCACTTTGTGGGGTAGCAAGGAGGCTCCGTTCAAAACAAAAATGGCGCTCAGCTAGTTGAACCATGCACTGGTCAGAGTCAGTGCATGGTGCTCTCGATCGAGTTGGCTCGAGGAGTGTCCGAAAAATCAGACAAGAGGTTGCAAGGTGTCTGAACTTTCGGCAGTTGTTATACACTATGGTCTATGGGGAGAATGGCGGTGCCGCGAAGCAGACCGAATAATCGAGCATGTCTGAATTTTTGGAGTCCGGAAAATCAATCGGCTACAGTTGAGTCTACCATATTTTTTTAGTAACTTTGGATCTTATGCTTTTCCAATTATTATGTCTCTTTCTTGCATTTTTTCTTAAACATATGAACGACACTCTACTGTATTGTGACATCATACAATGGTACAACTCATATTTCGGTAATTACATGGCTAAAATAGTCTATAAAAGTTGCCATATTAAGTTCTTATGCACCTTCAAATTCAATGTACTCAATTACAAGCCACTGCACGCTGTCGTCAAGGTCTGTGACATCGTTAGACGCTGATGTGGGAATTTCAAGGTGGCAGAGTCTCATGTTTTCACATCCTCTATGGCATGCCAAGTTTCCAGTCAAAATGAGCATAGCCTATTTACAATCCCAGGAGTGCAATCTATCAGTCTAGAACAGCTTAACTTTCTTTTTACTGCCCCTTCAATGTGCACTAGAACCTTAGATGATGACGTTTCAATGTTTCACTCCCATCAGAATGCAGCCACTTCAGCTGGGAACCGAACTTGTAACCCCATGCTCCACAGCCACGTGCCATAGCTACATCGCTATCAAAGCAGATGTCTCGTGACAATGACACATTATTCATAGTCTGAGTAACATATCATGTTCAGACAGTTAAGGTGGCTTCCCGCACTGGACCCAATAGCTGATTCAGGCTGCAGACTGAGTGTGACATTTCTCAGGGGCACTAAAACACATCAGTAGCAGCAGACCAACAGCACACTCCTGTCTGCATGTCATAGTCTAGTGCCGGTGAGCTGTGTCATGCTCTGTACACAGATGGAATCTGTGGTTTGCTCTGCTATGGAGATCTACCTTCATGAGTATCCAGTGAAAATGTGCACAGTAAGTGTCGAAGCAGTTGAAAACAATACTTTGGCCTCATCTACTCAACGGCTGGTTGTAACACGATTTGTGTGCCGTTGTGATTGTCCAAATTGCACAAATACAGTCGCCGACCAGTTTTCCGGACCTCAAAGGTACTGAAAAATAGTCTGAAAATTCAAACAGTCCAAAAAATTCGTTCAGCCAAAAAAATTAAATTTTTTAGGCTTAGAGCAGCTTTAAAAAATCTCTAATAATGCCCTGCCTCATACTATGCTTAGAGGCAATCAGATTTGCTTGGATTTGCACTAGAGTGACATCACTCCGTATACAGTGGCCAAGAGTGTCACTGTGTTATTGATGTCCACCAGCGGAGATTGCCATGGAGATCAGCGAAATGAGCCACATTTCTTTGCACCACTTGGCTCTCGTGAAGGCACAGGAGGTACCGTTGAGCACAGAAATGCAGGCCGCACAAACACACTCAAAGATGCGACGTCTCCGGGACACACTTGCTCTGTAGATACACCACGTGCAGAATAGTCACCAAAGCTTAAAAAAAGAAAGAAAAAAGAAAAGGAAAAGGATTTTGCGTAAGTGACTATAATGATAGTGCTGACCAAAAAAAGAATTGTCTCTTAGAGCATTTTGTCAGCCAAGGAAAAGCAGGCATGGCCTTAGAGA
Organism: Dermacentor albipictus; assembly: GCF_038994185.2. Taxonomy (NCBI): domain Eukaryota; kingdom Metazoa; phylum Arthropoda; class Arachnida; order Ixodida; family Ixodidae; genus Dermacentor; species Dermacentor albipictus. The sequence continues at coordinate 136,500,724 of NC_091822.1, forward strand.
CTGGAGGGAGCATTCCGCAATGCGATTGCAACCAAACCTGTTGGCCCAACACGTGACTGCATGTCAAAGTGCTTGGTTGGTTTTAGTGTTCCCACTCTACAGGCAGAGCCACAGCAGGGCAGCCGAACAAAGGTGCGCCGAATAAAAACTACTGACATAGCTACTGTGAGCCAAATGTCTCGGCAAATCTCGATCCTTGCTCCATGATCTCAACGTAAGGGGTCACGTGTTGGAGCACCACTGTGGCTTCAGGGAGCATTCACTTGCCAAGGCTGGCTGCGTGACACAATGCTTCCTCCTGTAGATTTCCTTCCTCCATGCTATTGATAGCGTATGCCTCCAAGGGAGGCTATAAAGCGGGCCACTGTTAGCCAAGCCAGCGGAATATCCAACATGGTGGCCTCCAAGATAGGGTAGCGTTGCTCGTAACGAGTGATTTAGTCAAGAAAATCGAGCTTTGGGGCCTAAATTCGTCTGGAAGATTGGTCGCATAAATGCATGAGCTCTATGGGAACACTGATGGTGCATTTATAAAGTCTAGAATATCCATCAAGTCCGAATTTTTTTAGTCCGGAAAGTTAGTTTGTGACTGTAGTATGAAAGAACCCAGTGAGAGACACCTTCTCAGAAAGTTTGTAGCATTCAGCCACTGCCTCGATTCTCATATTGATTTAGTAACTGATGCGGTTTTGTTGTTTCTTGTGGTTTTCTTTCTATAAGTGTTAACTGTTAGAATTTCGTGCGCAATGCAGCAGTGCTGTGCGGCAAAGGCTTATTATCTCTATTAACTAGTTTGGTTGCTTTTTGCAGCGTGTGGGTATGCAGTATCAAATTATTATTTTATCATGGAACCTGTCTCACCAGTTTCATAAAATAATGTTGTGTAAGGTTTGTCCATAAGAAAATAAACTCATCCAAATTTTTATCTATGAGGAATATGGCTCAGCACGTGCCTCTGTGCGAGTCAGATGATTGCAGCTTTGCTGTCACATTCACTGTGATTCTATCTAACTTTAATCAGTGCTCGAAGCAGCAAGTGTACAGTATCACACATTATTTGACGAATAAGGTACTGCACCAGAAGGCTTGCTTGTGGCTTAGTCATATATCCTTAACCTGAGAACCACTCCACAAGAAATTAATAAAAGTCCGAGCGACAGAACTTTACCTAATGCTCTGCCATCCCACTTTTAGTGCATGTTTCAACTCATTCATGTTTCTCACTCCGTTGGCGTCGATTACTTTTGTATGACTGACTGCATAACAAGGACATGAGCGTGTCTGCTCTACAGCCGGCATAAAGCAAACAACCAGCACCTGTGTTAAAAAGACTGTAATAAATGGGAACTCAAGTGAGTTACAAGCTTCACAGTTTGTCTAGAATTTTGTAGGACAACAGATGCTTGCCTTCTTTTTTTTCAGTTACTAACATGCATCATTGCTGTCAGCTTATTATGTTCCCCCTCTTTTTTTCAATTTTGCTCTTTAGTTTCTAGAGCTTGTCAGCACCACGGAGTCACGCCTGAGGGCTTCTTGCGACGAACCTGTCACTACAACAGCACAGGTTGAGAAACTTCTCACGGAGCTTCAAGAAACAGAGGTGATGATAGGTGAGCATCATGTCATACTTTTCTTGTGCTTGTATCTTCTTCCTATCTGTTCTATTCTTGTTGTTTTTGCGAACTGCAGTAGAGACACAAGTTAAGGGGACAAGATTAAATCGATTTAGAGTGAAAGCATTCTTTTGTTACTCTGATTTCATATACTTAGCAGAAAAAGCTTGGTCACTAACACAGGAAATTAATGCATGTCAAGTTTCGCGCGGAAACTGCAGTGGTGATAGATCAGCGCAATGTCACGGATTTAAAGGTATTTCCACATGTCTAGGTTATTTTTATACAGAAAAAACATGCCTCGGGCATTGTCGCATCTCTCACATCGCTGTGCAACACATCCAGGTCAATTTCTCCAGCTCCTTGAATCCATATCCTAGCCATAGCTACTGTCCACAAATGAAGAGATGCGGGCTTTGTACCTGTACGGAGGTATGAATCATTGCATGGCAGGTTATGGTACATGAGAAGGTGCTTGAGTATACCTTTTGACTAGAGGTGTGTGAATATTCAAAACTTCAAATACGTATCGGATAGTTTTTTGCTATTCGATTCTTATTCAGTTCGAGGGTTCACTACTCGAAGTTGTCGATATCTTTATTCGAAGTTGTCAAGTATTGGTTTCATTCAAATACAAAGGGACAGAAAAAGTTTTTAATGTCTACAGGTGGCAAGGCTGATACACATGGAGAGTCTTCCGAATGATTCCATTGCAGAACCGTGCACAATAGTTTCCATTTGTTAAACATGCCTGCCTCTCCTTATACAGCCTACAAACCTCCTCTTCAGATATAAGGTAATCTGCTCCTTACTTGGGCAATGTAACCATGCTTGGATCCCTGTAAAAGATCATGTGGCCCTGCATGATAAAGCGCTTCGCGCCTTCTATGAGCACTGCTGTTTCTCGGATGACTGTCATTATCACAGCTCACCAGATACACTCACGTTTCCTTTGTACTCATTTTTACAAGCTTTTTAAATGGGCTAAAATACAGTTGATAATGGCATTAAATGTATCAAATAATGTAAATAAGCCTTCTGTTTTTAAACCAACTACATGGCAGTTTTTATAGTTTATGTTGTTTGGAAGTTAAAATATAACTTGTTCAGTCCGATATTCGAAGCCAGATGTTTTCCAGCGCAGTCAACTTCTGTTAATTCGACCCTGACGGGACCGACAAAATCGATCGAATTATCCAACTGGTCGAACTAAGCAAGATGCAGAAAAAGCACCAAAACACACTGCTTATTCATTTGGCAGTATTTTTTCCCCGATTACAACATGCCCCTGAATCAAACATGTGCCCTCTTTTTAAGTATCCAAAGCAGAAAACTTATGTAGAAATGACATTAAAGCTTCTAAACAAAGTAGAAACATAACGTGCACCTGACTTTTTTTTTTCTTCTCAGAAGTCAGCTCCGCCGCAATACATATGTTATGCAGTAAAGCATACAAAGTTCGTTAAGGCAGTTTTGGTATCGTCTGACTGCACTGCACAGGCAATTTCCGGCCCAACTTTCTTGAAAAAAAAAGTGCACATTAGAATTGGGTAAATACTGTAATCAGAAATTGTGATCTATGGTTATTGCTTAGAAGCCTTCCTAAGGCAGGCTAAAAATCAGCCTTTTCAACTGAAGATGACATGTGTTTGACACATTCACTGTCCCCTAAGCTTCACCGAGACAGATGCTGCTGCTAAAGGGGCCACTTTTGTGGTCACGGTAGTGGTTGGGTGCATGCGGGCTGCCTGGTCAAGTTCGAATTATTCAGCGAAAGCCAATTTTAGGATCAAAATAAAGAAGGTTTCGGCCTATAGAAATGCATACACGCCAGTCGGCACTTTCGGTCAGAATCGAGTTAACTTAAGCATCTGAATAACCAGAGTCAAATTAACAGAAATAGGCTGTATATGCATTCTTTCCCTTAAGGAAGTTTGACCCTGGCAACTCTCTTCATTAGTGTGGGCTGAAGCTGATTCAGCGGACACTTTACTGTGTTTGTTTCTTTTATATCGATCCACAGACGGCCAGCTGCAGGCCCTGCGGGACACCTTCCACAGCTATGGTGAGAACACAGAGGGGGAAGTGTTCTGGCTTGCTCGTGAGCAGGTGGTGCACGTCAAGGGACAACTAGCCACTAGAAAGCAAGCCCTCATTCAGGCAGGGCAGTTTCTTTGTTGCGAGGAAAATGCGCTTCAGGTGAGCCATTTGCTTTCCTAATCTCGTGATAGCAAAACGTTAGTGTACAAAGGGAGGCCTAGTAATCAACAACTGTCAAAAACTTCTCAAAAGCAGCATTTAGTATAAAAGCAGCAACAAATATATTGAATATATAATAGCTTGTTGTTAGCAATCAATGTAACAAATGGTATGACTAGTGGGGACTGCATAGCACTATAAAAATAGTGCTGGATGCACTGTTTGTTGAATCCTTTTTAATGCTTCACAAACCATTCGACATTTCTGCTATTCTCAAGGTGGGAAACTGAATCTACACCAGACATGGAGTAAAATGCTGTACCATCGGAGCCATGATGGTGCTTGTACTGATGCTATTTATTGCACAAAGAGTGAAAGCAAAGTGGCTGCTCCTGAAACTGCGTTCTGCTAAATGTTGTTTAGTAAATTGGAGTTCCAAAGTGTGTATGACCGTTACAGCCAAACCACTGTCTCATCCAAGCTTGACTACTTCATGGAGGTGGCATTTTCTTGTGCACCTAGTTTGCTTATGTTTGAGTGTATTACCGTCCTGTTTTGTCACTCCTGCCTCGACGGCCCCATCGCATGGACTGCCTTGGTGCCAGCATTATATTTATTTTCTCATGCTGAATAATCTCACTGCAATACATATCTGTATTGTGGTGAAGCTTACTACAACACATTTGTCTATAGAACACGTATTATTGCCACATCAGCTGTCTTGCTCAGGTATAATGCTAGATGCTTATGCTGACAAACATGAACCTATGAAAGTAAGTGGGGCAGAGCAGGCATTGATTATAGATAAATGAGTAAAGTGCCACACTCTATATGTGGAGGTTAGGGGTTAATCTCCACTGGCAATGTATTTTTGAGGGGTAAGAGGGAGCATCACATCTCCCTATTGTAACAATACCACTGCATGGCGACAATATTGCGCCTTCGTTATTATACACTGTGGCCATGTATGGCTCCCTCTTGAGAAAGGGAACTAATGAAAATTCGTAGACTGTCCTTGCAACTAAGGAGAGGTCAGCTGTGCGTAGAACTTCATTGGAGCATATAATTCAAAACCATCTCAGCGCTTGTGCTCTTGGAGGTGTTGGAAAGGAGGCTTTCCTAAAATAGCAGTATGAGACCTCTCCTGATCACCTAAATAGGCCCTGAACCACATTTTATTGGAGAAATGCATCCGACATTAAAATGCATTATCAGAAATAGTTTGCAGGAAAATTTATTTCAATGTCTTCAACAAAAGCAGAGTTATTGGCAATCAAAGATAGCCTTTGATCCCCTTCGTGGTGCTCCCTCTCCCTGAGTTCCTTGCAGTATGAAGGCTACGGCGGAGCAGGGCCATGCCCACAATGCTCCGCCTACTGAATGTCAAGGTGGCGCACAGTTTAAATACCATTTTGGAGGTTCACGTAGATGCCACTACTCAATTTTGGCACCTACGGCAAACCAAACTCGGACGCTACGAGGGCCATGCTTACTGTTACTTGAGCACCACCCCTTGACAGCAGGCATCGCGCCGGCAGGTGACGTATCGGTGCAGTGTGTCTTGTACTCCCGCATTCCATACAATTTTGTTTACAGGTGTACGTTCAGCAAGCAAGATATATGCTTGTAATTTCAGAGACCACTCCTTTCTTTTTTCTACTTTGGTTATTCGTGTGTCCCATGTGTTTGCACCTCTTTGTTTGAACCCAACGGTTTCATCCCATCACAGCTTGTTACGTGGCTCGACAAACTCGCTGTTCGCCTCCAACCCAAATTTGGTCAGGACGACTACGAGCTGACAGCGGCAGAGCATTCCAGGCTTGATGAGCTGGCTCGTGTGAGTGCAACTTCAAAATCATGTTCCTCAGTTGCTCTCTTTTCATTCTTTTTTTTTCCTCTTCTTTTTCTTTTTCAGTGCGTATTGCCGAGGAAGTGCAGAGAGTTAAAGTCCAGCTGCAATAATATTTCACTTTGGCTAAGTCGGTTATAGATGAGTACTTCAAACTATTGAAGCAATCTTGGCAAAACTGCAGGGCTGTTATTAACAGCCTTTAAATAGCACCCAAGCAAACAATGTGTGTATATTGTGGTTAACGGATACGACACATATCCTAGCACCTTGTGCCCGATATTCTCAGCCCACCGCAAGCACCACCTAAACTTTGTGGGGTTCTCACCCGTGCTCTTGGGACAAAGGAACATCAACACAGTAGTGCAAGCAATCACAAGGGCATTTATTGTACCTTTCATAGACTAATGCCTGCTAGTCGAGTTGCTATCCACAAAACATCCCGATGGGTGCGCAACAAATCGCGGAATACCGACTCGCCGCGACCGGATAACGAGCGACTATGTTCGCCCAATGCTGGACACCAACGCCTGGTCGTTTGCGCGTATGGTCATGTGAACGGTGGTGCGTTCGAACAATCATGTTCATTCATTCCGGGGAAGGCTTCGCGACACGGTCTCGCAGAAGCATGGATCGGTACATGCGCAGAAGGTCCACGCCACTTGCCGATCCTGAGCCAAAGAGGAAGAGCCTTCCCCTTTTTGCACCCAAGTAACCTCGCCAATAGGTGGCGTTAGCAGAGCAACACTCGCGTCATCTCTCGTACTACCCTGCAAGCATACCGACCGCAGCAGTAAAGCCTCGCGGCGAAGCCGGATAACAGGAGATGGGAGCTATGCGAGAAAACAAAGTATCAGGGGACATGCTAGAGTCGCACATCCCCACAACTTGGAGGTCATGTCATGAAGCTGCGTTGGTTTTCAACTTCCTGAATTGTGTGTCATTTGCCTTTGGTGGTAAGGGTCATGTCCTTCTTTTCCTTGTTTCTTCCAGGATCGATAACGTTTATTTTTGAGAAATTTCTGTAATGCATCCACTCGTATTTCAAGCATAAAATTTTGCACGGAGACTTTTCTATATCTACACTGTCTGAAACTGGACTATTATGTGGTAAAGACATTCCATTGAACTTGGCCTGTAAGCTTGACTTACATGAGTGGTCATAGATTTTGCGTACTTCTTCTCTTAATTCTTTATTGTTGTACCTTTATTGGCATTAAAGTTCTGATGGGCGGATTCTGAGAACGGTAGCAGAAAAATGCAGCTTCTGTGGCCAAGAATGCAACTAAATTTTGTGATGTTAGGTCTCAACTTCAAAACTTTTTGCCCCCTTAAAGCAAAAATCGCCCTCTTATATAGCTTCCTATAGAAACAGTTGATGTCCTTTCATATATGGCTGCTCTTTGCCATATTTTTACAAGGACCACTACAGTGTATTATTGACAGGTAAACACAGGCTAAAATGATGTGTTTTCCAAGTTCAGCGTGGTTTTAGTGGCTTTACAGAGCTTTTGCATAACATTGAGGTACAAATCAGACTTTTACAAATAAAATGTTCTGTGCACTTTTGTGCAAAAGTATTTTTCAGCTTTCATATCCAGCCATATTTTGTACACAGTTTTTAAAAAACACCATATTTTTGCCAGTTTTCAGAGCAGACTACAGAAAAAAAGATTAAATAGTGGCTAAGTTGTTTTATAATAAAAAACAAACATCTCTGCTGACTACAATAATGCAAGTCTTGTGACAATGAAGAAAATACTTGAATTTTGGCAAATGTTTATCTGTCACCTTATTTGGTATCATTAGAGAGAAATATCATAGCCCTGAAATGTAAAAAAAGAAAAAAAATCGCTTGCAATATTTTGGGGAAAGGCCTTTCATGACATGCCAATGAACTTGTATATTTAAAGATAAAAAAATATCATAAATGGCCAAGCTTATTAGTTGTAACAGTTGGTGTAGAACGACCCATTGTTTGTTCTATTGGACCATTATTCTAAATCATGCAGGCTATTTTCTGCATGTGGTGCCCATTTCTGGCTATTGACACTGTGCTCTTTCTTTTTTTTGTGCAGGGCACATATCATTATGGTTTGAGGCTCCTGGATGATGCTGTGAGGCTAAGGAAGCAGGTGTTTGCCGTGACAACACCCAGCAACCGAGTCGCGGATGCTCTCTTCGATGCATGGATGAATTATGTTGCCATCTCCAAGAGCTTGAGAAATCCACAGCGGGCCAGTACCCTTGGCACTGCTGGTGTCAGAGCATCTATCAGCTAGTATGGATAGACGGGAATGGTGCCTCAACTGCTACTACCAAGGTAACGTCATAGCAAGAAATCCATAGTACGTGCCTTATTGCTGTAGATGCAGGAAGGGGTGGACTTCAAAAGCTAGGCTGACAGGCGACCGACAGTATTTATTTAGGTACAGTAATACCTCATTAAATCAAAGCATTAAAAACTGGAAAATAATTCGAGGTGTTTAGTTGATTTATAAGCAAAGTTGCGAAATTGCAGTGAGAAGTCAAGTTCTTTCTAAGAAATTCACCAGTGCTGACCAGCTTTTCTGCGAGAGCTTCTAGACTGACTCATCATCATCATCATCATTTATTGTCCCTTAAAGGCCCCTGTCGGGGTATTACATAAGGGGAGAGCGTATACAAGGTAGAATAGGAACAAAGGTCAAAAACATAACAATCAACACAGGGACATAAAAAGAAGCAAGGAACGCGATAGTTAACACAGTGCTTGCCAATATTGCCTTGAAGCCACAAGCGCCACACATGTTGGCGAAAGGTTAAGGCAGCAGGGCGAGTACACAATGGTTACAGGGAAGGAAAAAAAAAAACTCAATACAGGAAAAGGGATAAAATTTCATGAACACAAATCGGAGCAAAAAGAAACATGTCAACCCAGATGAATTGACAACTTCGCCTCAAACCTTGTCGCGTCGTGCTCATTAGTTATTGAATCGGGCAGCAGGTTCCATTCTTCAATTGCGGTCGGAAAGAAGGACTTGTTAAAAGCATTAGTGGAGCCATGAAGTCGTTGGATGCTATTTTAATTGAATAGGCGGCGCGATGTACAAATGGGAGGAGATATAAGGGAACCACGCAGATAGGGGAAATTTAAATATAACTCTTCGCAAAGGTTTCAAAGAAAAGTAAAAGCATGCCAGAGATATCAGCCAGCTCCGTTTTGCGGCACTGCCATTTTATTCAGTGCAGAAAAATTGCGTAAGGCTGGTCTGCTTCGCAGTGGCACTTGGACCTAGAAAGGCATCCTCGAGCTGCTTCGCGGATTGCATGGGCCGATTGTTCCCCCACTGCATTCAACTTTATTTCGCAGCAAGCGAAACATGTTCGTTGTTTCAGCCGATGTCAGCACCTCTTGAGGCTCTTCGTCGTTGTCGCCATCGTCTTCACCATCCCCTTTATTTGTAGCCATCCTAGCGATTTTGGTGTCAGTATATTCACCTGTCACCAGTACATCCTGCTCGCATAGCATGTACTCATGAAAGCCCACGTCACTTTCTGTTGCACCCATTGCGATAAGTTTCGTGACTTCTTGCCAGAGTTCATTACAATCAGTGAAAATTCTTCTGTCTACGCCTCTGGCAAATGGGTGGCACGAGAAAATCCCGCATGCGGAAAGCAGTTGGCAATAGCAACTGAACAAGCTTGCTGCCAAGTGCTGCAGAGGAGAGGGACTGCTCCCAGCAAGTCAGCTTCATATCCTTTACTGTTTTCTTACAATAATAAAATTCACTGAAGCAGGCTCTTTCTGCAGAGCTTGCGGGCAACTTCAATCACCCCCCTGGTCCATCGTTTGCGGCAGAGATGTGATGTTGGCCGGCAGAAACTCTACTGTAACTTCCTCCAGGTTATATATTTTGCAGTGGCCTGGGAAATTGTCCACAGTGAACAGGACTTTCGTATTCTTCTTTGCCATCTTGATATCAATAGCACGAACATACTTTTTGGAAAAAGTTGCCATCATCCATGCAGCTTTGTTGGCTCGGTAGTTACACCATTCTGCAGTCACAAATTTTGAAAGCACCTAGGTTTGAGTGCTTTGCCAATGATGAGTAGAGGCAACTTTTCATTGCCTGTGGCATTGACTACGAAAAGAATTTGCCACTCTGTCCTTTCGCTGCTTTACACCTGAGCACACTTGACCCTCCGGTATGATGATGTGGCTCGGCAACATCTTATAAAATAGGGCTGCCTCATCGAGGTTGAAAATATCTTTGTCAGTATAATTCTTTTGCAGCTCAGTGATCTGGCTGTTGCAGCAGTTTTCCGCAGTGACTGCATCGACATTGCCGCTTGCACCGTGTACAGGCTTTAACACCATGTTGTTCCACTTAAAACGATCGAACCAACCGCTCCTGTTGCTGAAATCGGTGTAGCCCATTTGCAAGGCCAATGCTTTCTCCATTATCAATGCTATGGTGACTGAAAGGTTGGCCACTCTTGCATATTGTAGTCACACCATGAACGCTGCTTCGACGTCTGGAAACTTCGAGCCTCGAACTCGCGTCTGCTAGCTAGAGAAGCTCTACTAACATCCATCGAGTACCCTCTGCTTGTTTTTCACCACCGTTGATGGGGATGCCCAATTCTTGGGTGATGCTCGATTTCGTCCGGCCTCCTTTCTCCACTTCTTGATAGGGGCTACCTTTCTTTCCAGCGTCAGTGACTTGCATTGCTTTGGGGGCACCATCCTCACCACACTTATGCTCAAGTTGCCCGAACCACACAGCCAACGAAAAGACGGAAAAATAATTTTGTCCTTGCACAGCATGTAGCTGCATCTGCTGCACGTGGCCTTCGAGATGGCAGCAAAGTGCTGCATAGCATAGTCTACCACAGCTGCCACGGAGTGCCGCGACGAGCCCTTTTGCTGCTGTGTAGCTTCCAGTGCACTAGTGAAGACAAAAGGAGAGAAAAAGCCAGGTATTGGCACTATAACTGCAATTACAGTTGAAGGATTAAAAACTTTTTACGGCATGAGATTTGTGGGATGACCTATTTTAATAGTGAGGCTACAGTTAGATTGAAAAATGTTTCAGGGTCCCTTTAAAGGGACCCGAAATGATTTTGATGATTTTGTACAAACGTACTGAGTCGTTACGGTAGGTCCTTCAGATCATTAACCCTTTGAGGGTCGAATTATTTGGAAGAAAACTTTCCCAGCTGGTCAAATTACTTTATTGCGGATCTTGAATCTAGAAGATGTATAAAGTCGGGAATAAATAGTAAAAAAAAATTTGGAACAGTATTTTGGTGTTGGCATCCCTCAGAACTGCAAAATGTTCAATAGTACTTCGGAGTGGTACTCTTTGAAACACGGCTCTCCGCACAGCGCCTTATCGCAGTCTGCACACCTAAAATGCATGTATTTTCTTCTCTCGGCGCGACGAGATGTGTTGGCGCACACATGACATCTTCTCTGCGTGCGGCTGCCTTGGGCAAAGGTCTGAGGCACCCTCTCGCGTAAGCGCATTACCGCAGAGAGCGAGAATACCTCGTGAGCGGCGGTGCTACACAAGCTAAGAGCAGCGCCAATCCAGATAGAAATCAACTTCCGCCGCCCCTGCGATAGCGTGCCGACAAAGAAAAAAATCACGTTTCGCGCGCCTCCGTTGCAATCACGCGGAGGAACCGAAACCGCAAAAGCGCGTTGCCGCAGAGAGCGGGAATACGTCGCGAGCAGCGGTTATAAACAAGCTAAGAGCAGCGTCAATCAAGATAAAAATCAACTTCCACCACCTCTGCAAAAGAATGCCGACAAAGAGAAAAATGACGTTGCGCGCAGCTCCATTGCGATTGCGCGGTGAAGCCAAAACCGCAAAAGGGGTGTTGCCGCAGTCTGCGCTATGCGCTGAAGCTAGAAATCAGTTCTGTTTATCTCCCCAAGAAGACAGCGCAAATTTCAAACGCTTCTTGTAAGCCCTAAGAGGTGGCAGCACCTCCCAGTGAGCACGAATCGTCATAATGGCGCGAAATTACAAACGGAGGGTCGAAACCGTACCCGTACGGCAAAGACCTTGTGGGACAGAAAACCGCCGCCGTACATGTGTACGGCAAAAACCTTCAAAGGGTTAAGTGACACGTAGAAACGCTTTGCATAAAACATGTAATATGTTATAGGGTTCTAAAAATGGGCCTCGCTACCAATTGCAGCGGCGCTGCTCTGCTGAGTTTTCAGCCGCCCCATCGCAGTTTGACAAGTTTCAACCAATTGACGTCCATTTGGCAAGCTGTCCGATTAGCTACCCACGTCGCATCATTGATAATTTTTCCAACTTAATGGCGGACAAATATTCCTAATACTTGGAATGTTCGTTAATTTGTTTCTATAAAGAAAGTAACAGCAAGAGAACACACAACAACAATTTATCATCACACTGAAGCACTTACGCCACACAACAAGTGTCATCTGCTTGCATTACAACATGCTCCCCGCTGACACGAGCTGCGTGCTCAGTGTTGGGCATGAGCTTTCTTTGTGTGAGCACCATGATTCGCCCTTGCTGCATTATGGGCTGCAAACGTAGTGATTGGTCATATGTATAGCTGCAACATCGTGTCCCTGCAGCATATCGGACTGTCGGCATCCAGTCGGCACCAGGATCGAAGCGTTTGCTGCCATCACTTCACGCCGGAGGATTACTATCATAATAGAGAGTTTTAGCGTGTCCAGTTTTCGGGTGAACGCAAGCTCAAGTGGATTGGGCATTTTACTAGATGAGTGGAGCTGCTAATGTGAATGGTGGCACAGAGCTCAAGCATAAAAACACAGAGCTAATATAGCAGTAACAAAGTGTACATTCAACGTCCGCTTTTTCGGACTTCCTAGGGGTCGCTTAAACTTCCAAAAAATCGGGCAGTCTGAAAAAATGAATGCATGACTTTTACTGCCCTTAAGGGCTCAAATCGCCACAGGCACATCCGAAAAAGCCCTGTAGGCCTGCCAGTACACTTATTAGGCACATCGGTGCTCTTACTCCGACAGGAAACGGCAGGTGCGCACATGTATAATTAGAGAATACAAACTGCGTCCCGTAACAATTGTCCCTTTCCATGCTTAAGCTTCACTGCAATACTTCGCTTATGCTTCACCGCGTAACATTTCTTTGCTACGGCAAAGCTGCCTTTCGGGAACCAGCATTATGCAACGCGCCGTGCTTTCCAAGCTTTGAAGCCAATCGCGAGAATTACAGAGGTGAAGTTGGTGCCATTGCTAACAGCAGCAAATTCTATCAATGAAAAACATGGCGCCTACAGCTAGGCCTCGCGGTGCCGCAGTGGTGGCTACGGCTGCCAGTGGATCTGCGTGCGAGAGCAACAGTTCGAGGCGGCGAGATAATCAAAACGGTGGTGTTGACTTTTATTAATGCCGTTCCGAACCTGCGGTCGTGGCAAAAAGTCTGGAAAGTAGGACGGCAAGAGGCTCTTGCGTCTGAAATTTCAAACGTTCTTATGCATTGACTCTATGGGGTATGTGGTGGTGCCACAAAACCGTCCGCATTATCGGGCATGTCCCGAAAATCGGGTGCTGGAAAATCGGTCGTCGACTGTATTCTACTTTGCTGTTGTGTAAATTTTTGGCAGGAGCGCAATTGTGAACACAAATGTTTAAAATGTTTTGCACTCGGTTGCAGCAATAGTAGCTCTGCACCACCAGGTGGCTACACTGTGCAGGCCGTTCACGTTTACGGTAATCACAGTGGTAGTAGTATAGTGGGAATTAAGTATATGCCTCCGCCCATCTGCCAAAGACACCCAGATTGCCTGCGGTTACCATAATACTGGACACGTTCAGTGCTGCAATAGAACACTTGTTATACACGCTGCTTGTATAGCCTTGCGGAGAATCGACGGCCAGGTGGCTAGCGAAGAGGTTGGAGATAGTTTGCGCGAGCTCCAAGACAGCCAGAAGTAGATGACACGACGGCACATTATGATGCAGAGCCAGTGAAGGTGGAGCTTAGCCCCAATCATTTGACGAACAAGTTCAAGAAAAGCATGGCTAGGGAGGTGGGTAACTTGTAGTCATCTGTAGCTCTCTTAATTTGAGATGCTTCACTTAAATTGTGGTGCTAATGTATTGCAGTAGCTGCACCCTATGCATATACAAAATTTGTCCAAACCGTTTAAGGGACACTTTAAGGTAAGAAAATGAAATAGCACCTGAATGTAACATACGCCTGATTTATAAATAAAAAAATACAGCGTGTCCTCATGTTCACCAGAAAAAACAAGACATGCAGAATTTACCTCCACAGAAGAGAAGCACTTTCTTTTAAATTGAGCTTTCATAACGAAAGTGGTGTGACGTCATCGCCATTTGCACTTCATTGGCCACAGTTACCAATCGCATAGGTAGTGGTGTATTCTCGAGCGAACACATTTAGAGATACTACTATCACTTTCACAAGAATTTACGTGACTGCATCCGACTGGTTGAAATACACGGCCAAGATGGTTCCTGACGCCCCATGCAGATAGTGAGCTTGGCACAGTGCTAGTGGTTGTATACGTCAAAGCATGCGGTTCCAAGCAAAAGTGATGGTGTTCCCTTGAAAATGTTCATAGTCTAGCACTAAATGAACCCACAGCTATCTTAGAAAAAACATGCTTTGCCGCTGTCTCGTGATTGCGATGACGGCTCTTATGGTAAGCTGTTAACAACATCACGAATGCGGTTTTGATTTTGTACCTGATTGTAACGCGCAGGCAAATTTTCAGACCCATTTTTTCAGAAGCAAAGTGCACATTAGATTCGTGTAAGTATGGTAGTACCGTAAGTGCATGATTCTAACGCGCACATTTTTAATTTTTTTTTCAATAAGAAGAGTTCAAATTCACATGCACATTACACTCGGAACTATTTCTACTCAAAATCAAAAGCAATACAGCTACTCACTAAAAAAACAAGCTCATTGCAAGATAGCTAGCCACACTCCATTGAACAGACGTCGTTATTTTATGCCTTAGTTTGCAGTCACCATTTTCCAATTTGCCGTACGCCTGTCATAGCACTTCGGCTCAACTGCCTTTTGTGGAGGTAGTCCAGTGTAAGGATGAAAAAAAAAGATGTTTTTATTATGCGGCATCTTTCAAGCGTAAGGTGATCCTTCAGGCAGAAGAACAGGGTAACCAGGTGCATGTGTTGGGCATTCCCAACACATGCGTCCCCAATTGGCTGCGACAAAGGAATTTGTATTGCATTATATAGAACTGAAGATGACTTTCTGTGGTCTGCAGACAGCGAAAAGGCGGTGTCGTCGGACTTCGACAGCAAGTAGCCACTAGTCAGCAAGTAGTCAGCAGTGTGCATGTCGGTGAGCTTTTGTATGTTCCAAAAGATAGTTTCAACACATTACGCGCCGACTCAGGTTTCGTTACTTGATGTGTGCAATAGAATCAGCACCAAGTTATTTTTTTGGATATTTGTGCAGTGAACTAACTGCGCGTTACAATCAAGGGCGCGATAGTATCGTGCAAGTACAGTATCTCTTCCTGAGCAGACAAAGCTGTCCAAATTAATCATTCAGGTTCTGGTTGGCTTAAGGACTTTGTACAGGGTGCAAAAGCTACGAGTTGCCATGAAGCATACCAGTGCAGTGAATTTCACTAGTCGGTACATCACTGAGACATTGACGAAAACGAGTAGGCTAGCATAGTTTTTGGCACAAGCCCCTTTTCCACAAGTCATCAGTGCTGTAGATGTTACAAGGTTGACTTTTGTAGCAGGCTTTGAACTGATTGCAAGAAGACAGCCTTTCTAGTAAGGTCTCGTTGATAGAAGAATCAATAAGGGTTAAAAAAAAAAGAAATTGTGTCCACAGTGCTATGTGAAAGGCAAAGATATAGAGTGTAGCCAGCAGCTTCGTATTTTGCAATATTCAAGGCATGCGTGATAAATGATAAAGTGCTCTTTCTTTATTCTGATGCAACATACATTAATAGCATGGTAATAAACATGTGGTTGGTGTGCTTTGTAAGTACATTTGTTAGTAAATGATTGAGTGATCAAGTCTCAAAAGCTGGAGGAGCAAAAGCGGGCACCTTCATATACAACATACACAGTAAATACAGTAGAACCTCATTCATATGTTCTGAGGAAAACATAATAGACAACATACTAAATGGGGAAATGCACGATCCAAAGTCATTAAAATGTTTGACAGACTCGGCTGTAGTTGACACTTAAGAATGCAAAGGGTTGTGCAAATCATTGCAGCATGAAATGCTGACGTGCGTGGAGATAGTGGGTCCGAGCAACTCAAGATGCTCGTTGTCATTTTCCTATTGAGGCAGAAAACTGAAACGAAATTGAGCTGGTAGGCTACACTGGAATACGATGCTGTCAATGCAAAACATAATGCTCACTTCTTGCAGCCTGCAAAAGGCAATGGTGGTGCATTTGGGTTATCGCCTAAAGTGTGCAAGATGCTTCAAACGGCACTACACTCCCCATGGACAGATAGATGAAGGTGCTTATCACAATAGGGTTGGTGGCTATAGCTGTGAACGCAGCATGTGACAGTCCGGGAGGAGATTTGCTGGTACTGGAGAATAGGAAACCGAGTACGCACCACTGTTTTCATCTGAGGCAGGCGGGTGAATATTGCGGGGAAGCTGCTGCAGTGGGCAGCTGCTATTCTAGATTGCCCGCCCCTTGTGCTTTTTCTTGTTTACATGGAATCTAGCTACCGGATAATGTATCGTATGATTGCAGTTTCACAATGTACTGAATGTTGGTGCTGTAAGTTTGTGTGTTTCGGAAACCTATGAAACCTATGAACTGGTAAAAAAGCGACATAACTGTTTTGGGTCTCTTTTTTTGTTGTTGTTGTTGTTCTCGAGCAGCAATGTAGCTGCCAGGAAATTGTACATAACGGAAATGAGCTTCTGCTGTACTGATTAACAGAAAAGAACAGAAGCTTAATCTGCAGTATAAAGCTGGAAGGCTGTTGTGCTTGTAGCCCTTTAGTTGATACTTTTCTTTTTCAATTTTTGGTAATACGATTTCAGTTTTTTACTGTGCTAATGATGAAGTAAAACCTCATTTTGTATGTGTTGTTATTACTGGCATTTTACTAATTTGTACTAGCCTGGTGCACTATGCTGAAGATTCTCCTTACGTTGTCAAATTGTTTTTTTGCGTAGGAACAAAACTGTGAGCAACGAGAGGGATAAGGGAACAATGCGTGGCGTTGGCTATAGTGAGGCTCGTAGCCAGCCTCAACTTATGAAACAAGCCCATGGCACCTCCTGGTGGTGTACTGCGAGCCCAGTCCGAGGGGAGTCCTTCAAAGCTGCAGTCTCGGCACACCCATGGACAGGCAACAAACGTCTTTATTCAGCACAAACCAAAGAACGGGAGTAAGTAGCAGGGAGGAGCTACTTAAGCAGCAGCAGGAGCCAGTGGAGTGCAGCAAAAAGGCGCTGCTTCTCTCGTGGCACAGTCTTCGAGCTCATCATGCAGCCCTGCAAGTGTAAATGGAAAAGCCACCGACAAAACCTGGGTGCAAACCTTGGTGCAGCTGCTGCATTAGAAGAAAACTAAAGGCTGTACTTTGCCATGCACGGCATAGGACTTTGCATTTGCTGTGTACAGCCAGTGCAAAACCTAGTTTCTGGGCAATTAACACTACTACACAGAAACACCTTAGTCACTGAGAAGAGAGCAGATCTTCCTCATTTTTGATCGCCCATGACAATGGGGGAAAATTTTATCACCCATATGTCAGCACTGTGCTGAAGAACCCGCATATCACTGCAAAATTTGGTATTCATGCTCTGTCAAGCACTGCCATCCTAACCTATTAATTATATTGAGCTAGCTCTTGCTTTTAGTGTCCCCTTATTAAGAAGACTGTGAAAGAGAGAGAGAGAGAGAGGTTGGAGGTTAACAAAGGAGCTCTAGAAAAGCCCTAAGGATTGCATAATGAGCAGTATTGAAAAATTATAGGCTTAACATTAAGAGACAGAAAGACAATGGTGTATATTAGCGAGCAAATTGGGTAGCCAGTATTCAGTTGAAGATTCAAAGAAATGGAGTGGGGCAGGACATGTAATACTTAGGGATAACTGGTGGTCTATCAGAGCTGCAGAATGTGGGCCAAAGAAGTGCAGTTCATGACAGTGGAGAATTTCATGGTGTGAAGAAATAAGGAAATTTGCAGGCATAACATGGTGGCAGCTGCATATAAGACAGAGGTAATTAGAGACTGTTGGGAGAGGCGTTCGTCCTGCAGAACATACATAGGCTTACGATGATAAATGGAGAGAGCAGCTTACAGAAGGGCCACCTACAGTTTTCTCTAGCTGTAGCCATCTCTGCTTGTTTCCTAGCCGCTTGCCAAATTTGTAGAATTCATAGTTGAGCAGGTTAATACTACTAGTTTACCATGTCATAATGTGGAAGGGCAAGATGTTTTCTGCATTAATGGCATGTGATACTTCGCCAGGTTTTGTGAAGTGAGATCTCACTTTTTGCACTTGCCACTTGACAGAACTTGCTGCCTCGGGCATTCTTTATTTGCATCATTTTACTTGCAATAGGAAGTTATATACATAGTGCTTGCAGTTTGTGAAGTCCCCATGTCTGCAACCTCCCGTCTATCATGTGGGCTTGTGAGGTGCACTTTTACTTGGTATTTTACATCTAACAGAAAGTTATACTTGCTGTTTGTACTGGTTTGTGTCACCCTGTTTGAAAACCTCGTGTTTGCCATCCCTCTCATCGCACAAGAAAAAAAGGCATGCAGAAGACACAAAAATGGTGTGCACCAAAATGTCGGAGGCAACAGCCACGATTCACCGAGCGCATGCTTGATGGAACCACAATATTGCGCCTCATTAAACACAGAGGTCTCATGAAGGCACAGAGCACTGCACCTTGCTAGCACAAGTTCATCAACACCCGCTTGAAACAACAATTGATCATATTGTGCGCATGTATTAGCAGCAACGTGTGAAAGAGAGGCATGAACTTGCTATCACAAGTCTCTTCAGTAGCAGTTTCATTGAAAGAGCATTTAGTTTGTTGTTGTTGTTGTTGTTGTTGTTTTCGCATTGTCTAGTTCTCGCGTTCGTTGATAGCAAGTACAACAGAAACCTTCGAACATCAACGAAGACCTTTCACTGCTGTGTAGCATTATGTCTTGCAAAAGTGAAAGTATTCCTCAATGTGATGGCTCACTGTGGCCCTCCATTTCTCCTGGGACTTGCTCTCTGTTTGTGCTATTTCAAAACAAGTTGGTGTCGTGTGACTGCAAGGGCTCTTACACCTTAGTGCATAACGACTACATGTCCCTAACGTTATTAAAGTTCAAGCCATGAAGCAAGATTTGGGTACAGGCTAGTTGGTAGTCCATTGTTTCAAACATCACTTACAGGGCATACAAGGACAAGAGACCAAAAGAACGACGAAGACAAGCGCTTGTCTTTTGGTCCCTTGTCCTTGTATGCACTGTAAGCGATGTTTGAATTAAGCCATGAGCTGGTTATTGCTGCCATAAAGGATGGGCAATCACATTCCTTTGACATCAGCATATTTCTTGTCTTTGTAATAACCTTGTTGTGTTTGCCAACTGGGAGAAAAAAAAAACTTGCTATAGAACAGCACGAAAGACACATATAGGGGGTTGCTGCAGTAACAGAAAAGTGTATCGTACATGCAGAAAAGACAAAAGTATCTGATATTGTTGAAGTAAGTGAACTTTGTGGAGCATTATTCTGCAGGTGTACACTTGGAAATTATCAAGAATGAAGATCCTTGCTTACTTATAAGTGAAGCACAGCATTAACTAAGCATGGAAAAGTGGTGATTGAGTCAGTGCTCCCTTTCACAAACAATTGTTCACACCAAGCAACCATGCCTATTGTTGTATTTTTGAAGTTATAGGGAATAGCATGTCGTCTGCATCAGCTTGCATCTGCTGACACAATGCTTCTATGTATAGTATATGACAGGAGTGCTAAGTGGGCTCAGAAAGGGAGATTTGTTATGTCATGGTCTCACCTCCTCTAGATGTATGGAAAGATATTTTTGTCTTGGCTCCCAAGTCCTTGTTCCTTTCTTTTTTATTCTTTTAACAGAAACATTGTGTTGCTGTTGATTGATAGGTGATACAGTCTTCACATGCCCAACTTGTAGCATGTAATCAAGTGAGCATATAAAACTTCTTATTGGGGATCGATAGCGACCATTGAATGGCTAGTATTGAGCTAATGAGATTTTGTGGTGTGGCAGAAGTGAGGATTGAGGACAGGCACTGAAATATAGTCACCAGTACAGATTAAGTATAGATAGCACTAGCAGGGTGGTTCTATTGGCCTAACACTCACTCATTGCTGTGAGCTCATCTGAGCTCGGCATCGTTTTCTCTGTAGGATTTTATTGAATATTTTATAATTTGACAAGCTCATAATGTGGTGCTTTTCAGCTGATCATGTGAGATATGAATTCACGATTGAGATTTTATGGTTGAGGGACAGATCCGGACTGCAAGTTTTAGAAGTGCGTTCATTGGGGTGACTATCTAGATGTGAATGCTGTTGACTAGCACAAGAGGAGGTGGGTGTGCTAGTTTTAAGGCCAGATCAGTTTGTGCTAGTTTCGCTCTAGTAGATGTGTTGACAGGTATTGAGTGACCGAACTGCAACATTCCATTCATTTCACAATTCCTTTGCATTGTAAAATCACTGGCATCATTCACCTTGTTTAGAAATAGACGAGATGATTCCAATCTGCTGTGAAGGCTCAGATGCTACAACACTGTGCTGCTGAGCGCAAGGTTACACTTTCAATTCTTTGTTGCCACTACTACATTCTAAAAGGGGGTCAAGTAATACGAAAACACCCTTGTGAAGATATGGAACACCTCAGTGCCTGTTTCATAGGGCCATTTTTTAAGTTCTATCAAGTCACTGGCCTTCAACATTCTTAAGCTTTGTCGAACTCAAAGGAGTTATGCCTCGGTTATGTCTCATAATCTGGCACCGAGCACTTGTGGCAGCATACTTTTTACTTTTTTTTATTTTTATGTGTTTATTTTTGTCGAATGTTTTTTAAGCTATTGCATAATTCATATAGAATATATTGCAAAATTTTTCTGCGCATTCTTCATGGATTTGGGTCAGTCCACATCTGCTTGGCTGCTGACTCACTAGAATATCGGTGTGTGGGCTTTTGAAATGGTTGTTCAAAACCGGTCTAAAGAACTGCACGTGGTAGATGAAATTTCCGTGGAGCCCCCTTCCACAGCACCCCTGACTGTCGAGGTGTATGTATAGGGCATGAAATTTAAGTCGGTTGTTCTGCCAAGTTTACTTTGATAATATTTTACCTGTGGTAACTTTAATAGCTTCATTTGTACATGATAGGAATTTTGATTATCTAGGTAGGACACTAGTTGGGCTAGTCATTATGGTGTTGCTTTTGCAAGGTTATGAATGAGAATGGATGAAAGGCAGAGCGAGGAAATATACTGGCAAGGGTGCTGGCATCCTTGTGTGTTCTGCTTCACTGCGCATGTGACCACTTCCATTTGTGCCTGTGCTTGCTGGGTTATGTTAGGGTACTCGAAGTTAATGTGTTATTATGTTGATTTAATCATGTTCCAAGAATGCACTAGTACATCTTGTATCGTTGTGGAATTTCAAGACCTGTTCGGCACAGGTTTTCTAATAATTATTGACATATTGATAATTTGACGTAGGGAATTTTTAAAATTTCTCACAGAACAAAATTTCATAAATTAATTATTTTACTTATGTGTCGTGCTATTTCTTGTTAGCTTACTGGTGTGACATTTTGTGTGCACCCTTTATGTGAAGGGCCTCAAGGTGTTTGTACGGCTTGCAGAAAATGTTGCACTCATTTTCTCTTTTCATATTGGCCCACCTGAAGTGCTTCCATTATCTCTGTATCTCTGTAATACAGCAGCTTACATTAGCTGTGAGCTTGTCACTGTGAACTGTTATTCTATAGAATGGCAAGTAATCGATGACATTACAAAAAACAAAGCTGCTGAATGGTCTATGCTTGAAATACGTAGGGGTGTGTGAATAGCAATTTTTCTGACCAAATTAAATATGCCAGAGGTGAATTAAATTCGATGCTGGAATACCTTTAGAATATATTTTCACATAAAGAACAGCTGTTTTCACCATTAATATAATACAGTGTTTGCATTTTGAAAGTTCAGTGCAGCTACGCGCAAAGAAATGAGCAAGTCGACACGATGTTCACATCCTAGTATATTCACAAGGTTACCAGGTGTCATTACATTGCATGTTATGAAGCACTTTTAGTAAATGAACAAATGAATTATTAGTAATAAATGAGCAGTTTGTTTCACATATGCACGTGATTGCAGTTCAAAAGGAAAAGTGTGGCTCCCTGAGCAATGTAGTGTGCTCCACCACATAACTTGTCCTGGTTTACATTCTAGGCTGCTGTTTTACAAATGTTTTACATTTAATCCAGGCTATTGCAGCCTGAATTAAGTTTATCACATCTTTGCTCCTGTTTTGTGTTTGACTGCACCCGCTTGAGGAATTTAAATACTTGCCATGTGTTCGAAAAGATTCATATTTAATAATATGACTATTATAGTTGAACCTCGATATAACGAACTTCGATGTAACGAACTATTTTAGTTTCCCAATCTTCGGTACATTGAAAACTGTGTATTTTTCTCCGATTTAACGGAAGTAATTTCTTGACGTGACACGATTTCGATTTAACAAAGTTTTCGGCTATTTCAAGCATGATCTTGGAACCTGTATGACTAGTTATCTAGCAAAAAAGCATAAAAATGTCGGCAGAGGCAAAAGTTATTTTCAAACGTCTTTCTTCATGAAAAGTTTGAGTGGCAAAAGAACCGTCAAAGTGCGCATGACGGTACGCGGTAGAGAGGAAACACCGCTGTGCCATTTGTCGCATTGGTAAACAACGGCGCAGCAGCTCACAGCGCTTGGAGAAATGCAAGACCTGACAATGCCTTCTGCAGAGCGAGGGATGGGGAGGGAGAGAACACACGGTAATGTAATAAGCACACTATGGGGGGGTTGAAATTGTCGGTGTTTTCATGCGCATTTTATTGTTCCCACACGTCTAATGTTGGCAGGTGCATAATCTCACGTTTCCAAGACACCACGTGAAGTGCTCGCTCGCGTTGTGAGTGACTGCGAGTTCATAGTCATCGAATCAGATCTGTTAATGTTTGCCTGAGTGCGCATGACACTGATAAAGCTATGAACCTTATCTTGTGTAGTTGTCTCTTTGCACTTGTCATCAGTGCTCGGACTTTCTGGCTAAACTGACTTGTGCGTACTGTGTACCAGTGTGCAATCTAAGTGGCACTAATACTGCGACAACGTCGTTTAATTTGCGGGCGGCAGCTGCGGGCACTAAGCGCAGTTAATCATGGTGTCCAAAATTTACGGCACCGCACGACGCAACAGATGCATATCTCGGACACCATAAGCCTCGTCGATGCACCGATTCCATCACAATCTGCACCGCATGCGCTGGCGCTCATAACCATGCTATTATGGTCCGACCTTCTTGCAATTTGTTTATAAGCACTTGCTAACAATATACTATCCACCAGAAATGCTCTGGAAATTTGTGAATTTGTTTTTAATGCTAAAACTTTCAAACCTCGAATTAACGAAATTCACTATTTAAAGAAGTATTTTACTGCACATACAACTTCATTATATCGAGGTTTGACCGTATTCAATTGCACACTAAATTAAGTATTTATTCATTAGTCTGAAGTTCTGAATATTCACACACCCCTAGAAATCCTAATTTCTTGAATATAATGCTTGCAAAGCTAGCTTTCCAGGAACTCATGTGCCATCATAGCTGTACTGAAACTGCTGCACAAACATGTCGCAGAAACTGACGTCTTCATAAAAGGCATTTTTTCAGCAGGTAAACACATCAGGAACTTGTAGTTAAAGAGTTAGGGGAAACTGCACAAAACCATGCAGTGGAAGGTAGGTGAGATAGCAGCAACTACTGCCAGAAACATGGCAGGTACTGGCTTGATTCATTTTTAAAGCTCACCATAGTGCTCACCACCACACATTTACAATCGGAGCAGGATTATTAATGAATGTATGGAGTCTAATGAAAACACATGTTGTGAGAGTTCTTATTCGGGTACTTGGCTTGACACAAGGCTGCAGAACCAATCGGTGTATGCACATTGAGTGCAATAATTTTCTTTGCAGCACAAATTATGCAGACTATTCACAGATAGGTGAATGTGCAAGGTTGAGACGATACCTGTTCTGTTTGATGTAAACTCTGGCCTGAAAATACAAACGCAGTGTACTTGAGAACACATTATGTTACGTGGAAAGCACACATCGTTGCAATGTGCCCAAGGGCCCAATATGTGCTCAGTGTGTGGATCAGGGGCTGAATTCTGCTGAATCTGCTGAATTCGAAACAACCTGCTGAATTCAATGGCACCCATGTGAACTGCTTGCATACCAACTTTGACACACGCTACATTCCAGAAAGTAGCATGAGCACATGAAAAACGACATGTTTGGTCAGACTTTTAAGATGTTTCCTGGTAAGCTTGTTCATATTACAGTCTTGTTTTAAAGCAAGTGTTATGCTGCATTACGTTGCTAATTTGTTATGGAGAATTTTGCCTAAGGTTCGAGAATGTTTGCCTTTATCATTGTGATATCAGGACATGCAAAAAAAGCACTCTTGCTTTGTTTATGTTTTTCTTTTTGTAAGCTGTATTCGCACTTTTAGCAGTGCTGTAATATGACAGTCATTGTTGAAGTCACGACCATGTGGCACATTTAGTCTTGTTTTTTATGTGTATTTTTAGTCTCTGCTGCTCAATGATAACTGCTTTACACTGTTAGTATAAACATACTGTGATCGCACTTGTAGCCTGAATGCTAGTTACTTTTGCACCTGTATTTAAGTAATGTGCACGGAATAAAGCTCAAGTTATATTGTTCACTAATGTGGGGTTTTTGTGTACTCTTTATAGCAAGGCTGTTCTCAAATATCGAAGTATCTTCTTACTGCTTTTATAAGTGTGTGTGCATGGAATAGAGAATGCAATATTTGCTAAGAACGGTAAAATTCACAAATACCATAGCAGGTACTAATAGTTGAAGGCACACGTCTGAACTTTGCGACGATTTCTGCCATATCACCACATCGTAAGCAAAATAGAATCTTTTTCAAAATGCTTGTGGCAGTTAGCAAACTTGTATATATTGCATATTTAGCTATAGTACATGTTCAGTAGTCTATGCCAGGCAGCTGTTGGAAGGTCATTTTTGGTGTTGACATTTAATAAAACAAGATACTCAGTATGCTTACAATTTATGGAACACACAAACTAATCTGATTTTATCTGTGTCATATCACTATCGCCAAGTTTTATTTGGGAAGGCACCGCATCCAGGGTCTCAGATGCAGGTAACCAGCATGAATGATGCATTCACACGCGCAATGAGCCACTAATTTACACAAGCTTGTTGACATTTAATGATTTCCAGTGGGGTTGAAGCACAAGAATACTTGTATGCCAAGCGTTTGGTGCATGTTAAAGAACCATAGGCATGAATTTAAAGCCCCCTCCACTAAAGCATGTGTGCAATAATCCCGTTAACCAATCAAACACAATTTAGCTATGCGAAGTGGCAGACGGTGGTTCTGTGTACGTGTCTTGATGTTTCATGCTACTTCTTGAACACATTCCTTGGAAATTTTCTTTGGTCACTTGTGCCTCCTCATGCTGGAAGCTTTTATCTAACTTCACTGAGGCTGTTTGAGATCGCTGAGGAGAGCCATTAAGAGGAACTGTCTGTGCTGTTCTTGATGAGTCGCGGAGCTATAGCTTATAAATTCGGTTTTGGTATCTGAAAGTGGTGTCACCTAAGCACACATCGCTCTTGAGCTTAATGTGCTACGGAATGTGAAAATTTCCCAACTCACCACACTCTTCTGTGCCATCATACTTGGCTCATATGGGAAGTCCTTTATTGTTGCCTGTAAAAAGTAAATATGCCCACGAGAAGTACTCATTGCTGTTTTGTTGTAATTAAAATAGGAACAAAGAAAGTAGAAGTTCCGAAAGTGCTCATGGTAGCTGTAGTAAAATTATAATATATTGCAAGCATTTTGTTCCAGCTCAGTAATGGATTTAACACATAATACGTATATGATTGCCAACTGTGAGCACAGTCATGCAGTTTTTGATCCAAGCTATATTTGTAATCTTGTGAAGAAACCCGATCTTCCATTCTTTTTTTTTCAGGAAACATGTATAACTCTTCAACATATAGGGTAGTACAAGTGGAATTTGATTACATGGCATTCACTTGCCAGCACATCAGATGCCAACAAACGTTTTGTCTGTAGATCAAAGTTACAGATACGTCAAGGAAAAAGCTCGTTGCTGCCCAGTTATGTCAGGGATGCCAAACCAATGCTGCCAGCAAACTTTCAGTGAAGACATTCAGTGAGACATGAAGGCACTCAAAATATGTATAGTTGATTTCTGTTTATTCGACCTTGACGGGACCAATGGAAGTTATGGAATGATCCGGCGGGATGGATTTAAAGAGGCAGAAGAAACGTCGGGATACATTGGCCTGCCTTCATTCGGCAACATTTACTCAATTCTAACGTGCACCTTATAAGTTAGGGGCAGAAGACAACTTTGCACTCAAATGTGATGTGCATCCGATTGCATAACAAAACAACAGCAGCAAAAAAAAAAAACTAGCATGTTATCGATTCTAGCACAGAGAAATATGATGCAAGGTGCAGATTTTACCTTTGCATAATGGAAATTTATTTACAACGAATGTTCGTCGCAGTCACTGCAGTATATCACTTTGATTGTGGTCCAGCACATACAATATTCAGCATTTCTCAATCCACTCCGCTGCAATTGCAAATGGGGTGGTGACCCACGCTCCGGTTGGTCCTGCGACTCGTGCAGCTCTCGGGGGTACCAAAAATGTAATGCGACTCTGTTGCTGTAAACTTAACCAATGTGCAAGCTAATTTCTTTTAAATGAGCTTTCATAAGTAAAGCCTGAAAGTGGAGCGTCGTCGTCGTCGCACATCCCAAGTGAATCTAGCCACTAGCGAACACAGCGTTACTAGATAAGGTTTAGTTTTTAAACTTCTGTGAGCGTGTGGACCCACCACCGATTCTTGCATCTCGTGGCGCTGCTGTCACTCTTTGCTCAGACAGCACGGCACAGGGAAGCACTGTCTGCAGCTTGTAAGCACTGTATACATGCGTGTTTTGCTGCAGCCTCGGTGCTTTTTGCGACACTCTTGTGCGTGTTGGATGCCTTGTGCATTTTGAGGAGCTTAGGCCCATGTCATCAAATTTTATTTGGTGATGCGTATGCATTCTAAAGCGTGGTTCCTGCAGGAAGAACGGGCCTTGAATGTGCAAGTAAAGTCCCTGCTCGCAAGTGAGCAAAGTTCATGTAGGTCTGAACATTGCACTTATCAATGTGGCGCTCTGATGAAAGAAAATAGCGCTAGCTTCATTGTTTTTTTCCATCCTGGAATAAAGTGCTGAGGGTGTGTATGTGTAACAAGAGAAAGTGCCTTGGATTTATTCCTACTATTTTAAAGAAGTGCACCGATTGGCCTGCTGACCGTTACAACTACTGATTAGTAGCATCAGTTCTAATAGTTGAACTAATTAGTTGGTTGGTCTGCTGACCGCTACAACTGCTGCTTAGTAGCAACTATTAGTACTCGTAAATTATGCAGTTAATTAGTACGATAAGCAAAGTAAGTGACAGAAAACACAAGAGGGACAGGACAGGACGCCAGGCTTCCTACCCTGTCACTCTTCTTTTTTCTGTCACTTTCTTAACACCACAAATCTTTCGTTAAAGTTATGCACCAACTTGCTAATCAACAACAGCTGATACAGCTGATTAGTAGAGTGTAGCGCATGGCCAGGGCTGCTGGGGCCCTGGACTAAGGACTCCCAACAGCGCACTCCGGGGGAGCTCAGCAGCATTTGCACAGTGCCGTAAAGTTTTTCAATTAGTCTGCTAATTCAAGGCTATACAAACATTACAGAGGCATCTGTGCAAACAAGGGAGGTATTCTGCAGGAGTCCACCTAGTGGACTGTCCCATTTCGGCCGCTGCTGATTGGCTGGGCCGCTTGTCTCCTCCTCGCTCGTACAGCTGCATCCAATCAGCAGCGGCCGAAATGGACAGTCCACTAGGTGAACTCTTACAGGATACCTCCCTGTTGTTGTGTTCGTAAGTTGCGAAGTCGGAGGGCCTGAACGTGTAGAGCTACCTGCGGCGCTCCCGCTAAGGCGCCCGCAATATTCGCGGAGAAGTTTGTTCTAAAGAAACGAGATGGCGCTTTTGGCGGCGCGCCGCGCGTCGCCTCAGCGACAGCGCACGAATACGAAACCATTACCGCTTACACCTTGCTTCTGTGCGATCGGTAGTTGGAAATGCAACCAAGTTTTCGCTAACGCTGTGTTCCAGTCATGCCGGATTCAATCATGTTGATTGAAGACGTGTGCAGTAGTTGGCTGCAAAAATAGTTACTGGAATATTGGAATGAGTCTGTTCAGCCAAGTTCGTGGACCGTAACTGCATCTGTCCGTACGTGTTAGCGGCACTTTCTTCGAGCATTCAAAAACTTGCTCATCCGCCAGCGTTGTATCGCTAACCTTCAAAGAAAGTGCTTCAGCCCCAGAACGTCGGCAAGGGTGAGTGCCGCTCGTTAAACAATGGCAAACGGAGTAGCGCCGCTGCATGTCGTATTGCGTTTCGCGCACAGTATGGAGTTTTAGATTAGGGGGACACGCAAGGCGTCGGGGCCCCAAGCGCTAGCGGACCCCGGCGCCTTGCGTCTCCCTAATTTAAAGCGCTGTAATATCTGCACACATCTACCCCAATTGGCACGGAATCTTACGCCAACTTGTCAATAAGTGAATGGGCACACACTTGAATATATGCGCACCATATGCGCGCAGTAAATGGTGGACTACACCGATTGCGCACGAATACTTGAAGAGTACTGTTTCGTGAAAGTCCATAAGAGTAAGCGAGCTATAATAAATCTTCACTACAAAGTACTACAATGTTCAAAACGGCTACGTTTCCAGCCTTCCGCGCAGCAAGAACAAATCTGTCGGAACTGAGCTCACCCACGAGCGATTAGGCAGAAATAATCAGATCGTGAGCGCATCGATGAAATTTACCGAGTCGGAAGTGTGACAAGCCACTGCTTCAAAATATTTTCCAAATAAAGAAGGAAGAACAAAACGCAGTAATCCTGATTCAGTTTATGAGCGTAAAGTTTGAATAGCCTGGAATGCATATTTAGCCTCGCGCCATTTGGGCATAGTTTAATCAGCTTCCAAAGCATGTTCTCAGAAGCTGTGGCCAAAGTTTCTTGCCGTCCACCCAGTGACCGTCTACGATATCTTCCGAAACAGGTTTGCTAAGCCGAACCGGCGTCGTACACACAAACGGGGAGGCAGTTGAGGCAAGCGATGGACGTGTCATCACGTGATCAAACATGGCAGCGCCCACAGGATCGCCGTGAAAAGGGTCAATACGGCGCCAGTTCAATAACAACCTAATCTAGTAACCCCTATAACAGGTAGTAACGTTGCAGCGAACCACTAGCGAACATTTGTTTTGCCGCCATTTTTTGACCATAATAGCGATGAAGCTGGCTCTGAAGGTAGGCGATTACTCTATGGGTAGGCTGCGAATGCGGTTTCGGTTTCATATCTGACTAACGAATAAAGCCGCGGGCTGGAATCGGGCAAGTAAGATAATCATGAATTGTGAGCTGCCCTTTTTCCTTCGAAATATGGTGAAGGCGTACCGGAAATCTCCGTTTAAGGTGAGAAATAGCGTGTCTCCGACGCAGTTACTCCCCTTCAGTGCCTCCAATGTGGTCGTTGCAGCCATATATTGGGTTCACCATAGGGGTCACTGCTTAGGTCAGGCGCGTGCGTTCTGACCAGTCATGTTCGAATTATCCAGCGAGAGCCAATACCCCGAAATAAGTTTCGGCCCATAAAAAAGTCACGAGCCATTCCACTCTGTGAAGGTGGATGACATGTTGGAGGAGCATGTTGTCACGCGCGCACAGGTAAGCATGAACACATCTCGCTCGATGAGCGCGGAAACTCGCTGTAAAATTATGGAGAGGAATCGCGGCAGCAGCAAGCGAATTGACTTTCATACTTCTCTCGGTTCAACGCGAGCGAAACGTCGAATGCACAGCGCATGCGAAGCTACCGGCACTACACGCACTCTGCAAACATCGCAAATCGCTTTAAAGATGAGGCCCGCGCGGCCGCGCACTTTAGCCACGTCGCAAATCACTTTCAAGACACGCAAGCGCCGGCAACGCGTCCCTACGGCGTCCGTCAAAGGCGTCTGCTACGGTGTCCGCGATTCGCTTGGACGCCGCGGTTGTCTGCACTCTGTACAGAGCGGCGGGCGAGGAGGACGCATCGAGGCACTGTAGTAGATGCCGGAGAAGAACGCCCCTCCTGCCTCGCCTGACCCCCCTGCCTCGCGCGCGACAGGAGAGGGCACGCATTCTCGCGCTCTCACCCTCACGCGTTTTCCCTCATACGGAACCTCACGGCGACGCCGACGGCCGAAGTGCCCCTGGATTGTCCGTATAATTGCTATCGCAATAAAACCGGTGCGCTCTCGCCGAAGTTCACTGTTGAAAGTCGTATGGCATGCTTTCTAGAGGGCAGCTCTTAGGGGCCCGTTCCTGTGGCGAGCGTGGACGTTGTCCCTCGTAGCCGAGCGAACGAACATATCGAAGGATGAAAGCGAAAGCGGAACGCAGCGGCAGATGAAAGACTGCGATAGAGAAGAGCGCACGAGGAGGAAAACGGAACCAGCGGAACCATGAGGTGGAAAGGGGAGGATGAGGGCATGGCAAAAGTGCGAGAAGTGCCGTGCAAGACGCGTTTTGCGGCGACGATGGCTACGAGATTGCGCCAGAGTAGCGCGGGTCGTCTTTATGGAAACAAAGCGCTGCATAAGCGGAGGTCCTTCTGCGGCGGCAGCTGTGAATCGCGCCGCCTCTCGCGATCTCCTGGAAGGAAGGAAACCAACTTTATTCAGGTCCTGCAGGCCACGAGAGCTTTGGGCTCTCATGGAGTGGGCGTCTCCCACGACGGAACCGGGAGGTTGAGTTTCCTGGCGGCGTCGTGATCTCCTGATTAGCGAAGCACTCGCGTCACACATCGCTCCGTTTGCAACGTGCCTCGCGAGTCGGATTGTCCGCGTTAGCGAGTATATCCGCAAATGAAAACACTTGTACAGCGGCGCCGAAATTTCGCATTAGGGAGTATCGTAATCCGCGATGATTTTAAAGATTATTCTTGCACAGAAAGCATTGCTGTTTGTGTGAATCGCTCCCAACCAACGCACCGCTGAAATCCCGGGCGCCGGGGCGGGGTGCTGCTTGTAACCGCCATATGCAGAAACGCTCACTTGGTGCAGAAGCAGAATAGGCCACCGCCAAACGCTGTGAGACAGCACGTGACTCAAACGACCAAGATACAGTATTCGTATATATACAAATACTCTATCTTGGTCGTTTGGTTAAATGTATACATATAACCAAATACAAAAATAGTATATGTATACATATACTTTTTTTTGTATCGCAGTTAATACGGATATTAAGCGGAGCGAACGCATGTTAAATGCACGAGGGCGTCGTGTATGACCTTCACGGGACGACGATTTGTACCTGTCTCAGTTTTTCTGAATTTCCCCCAACACAACACTTTCGCCAAGTCTAGAGAAATATTGGTTTAACGGCCTCTTCATAAATATGTTGAGTATTGCCAACCAGACGGATAACCTATGAGGCTCTTTTTTACATATATATTTCTCTCCGTGAATATTCTTCATTGCTCTACAGGCATTGGGAGTGTAGTTGTAGGCCTCGCTTCACTCACCAAAAACTCTGTGGTCATCTCTGTGAAGCAAGCAGTCCACCTCTCGCCTAGCTGCAAAACGTAAAGGAGAAATAAATTCTCATTTTGTGCACCAAGTGCCAAGCAGAGCTACAGACAGCGATCAGCGTGTCTCAGTGCGCCGTTGTCTGCTGCTCCGCTAATTTGAGGTAGTTACACACTCAAGCGATAGTTGCAAAACAATAATAAACAATAAAAACCTTCAGAAAATGCCGTCGCCAGAGTTGATGAATGAAAGACAGACGAAGTAAAACATCGCCGTCATGTTCTTACCATTTCTATCACGCATAACCTGACTGTCTTTCTCTCTAAAATATATGCGATATATATTAGGCCAAGTTTCGCTTCTAGCTGCTTAAGACGCTTATTTCAGAGGAACACACGTGCCTAGGTCAACGCTAAAATTAGTCCCTCGTGTGCTGGTTAGCAACGTGTGGCACAGTGAAATCTGTTTGACGTCTCTCCTTCATCTATGGTCCCGAGCGAGACTCTCATATCGTCTTCAAACTGCGGCGTATTTGTTTACGGAAGTATGTCTGGATTCGCGATTTGCCGGAACAATACCACTTGTTACAGGAGGAAATTTAGGGCTAACTGCCCCTCCCCTCGTTCTCTCTCTATTTCTCTTCCGCTCTCTCTCTCTCTCTCTCTCTCTCTCCTTCTTCAAAAAAAAAAAATTCGCGCCGGAACGGCGAAAGCCCTTGCAACATGTTTCGTTGAGGATTTGTTATCTTTCTTTTTTTAAATGCAGTTTATTCATTACCGTTAGCTAGGCCAGGGCCAACGGTCTCAAAATCCGTGATGTCGTGGCGAGCTCCAGCAGGCATTTCACGGCAACGTGATCACCAACGGTTATTTGTTGTTGCTTTTTTTTCTGGCTGGGAAGTTTTCTACAAAGGCGGCAGTGTCTTTTTTGTTGCTTTAGAAGCACAATGATATAGCTTCACTTAATATACATCTTTAGCGTCCGGCTGCATTAAACTTCTACAATACCAAAAAAAAGCCGCTCTAACCGTGAGAGGAAGGCAATGGGGAGGGGTATATAAATAAATAAATAAATATATATATATATATATATATATATATATATATAGTAGCGTCTTGTAGACATTTCATTACCGTGCATCGATTGCCCGAATCTCTCGCCAAATGTCAAGTGACGACTAAGTATGCATAGGCATGCGTAACGACAGCAAACCACTCACCTCGTTGCACTTGTCGTAGTTTCTGCATATACCTTGAACGGCCTACGCACAGAGTGAGACGAGAAGAGGGTAAATAATACATTGTGGCAACTGCGACACGACAGCAGACACGAATGTTCCGGCTACGAGGAACCAAACTTGCAACTAGAGACAAGAGCTACAGAACATATAGGCTTCTGCATCGAGCCTTTCAGCGCTCCTCGCTTTTAAAGGGCGTTTCTTTCTTTCTTTCTTTCTTTCTTTCTTTCTTTCTTTCTTTCTTTCTTTCTTTCTTTCTTTCTTTCTTTCTTTCTTTCTTTCTTTCCTTCTTTCTTTCTTTCTTTCTTTCTTTATTTATTTATTTATTTATTTATTTATTTATTTATTTATTTATTTATTTCGTTATTTATTTCTTTATGAATTCCTCCCTCTCTTGTAGCGACACTCTCGAGGCTGGCAATAATGTTTCTCAACGTGGCACGTACGGGAGGGTCATATAAGCCCCATTCCACGCGAAATGTTCTTTACGGTACGTTCCCTGCAGAAATAAGCATACCCTGGTGTGGGTATATGCTCCGTCCAGCCATGGACTCGAAATTCCCTATAACATTCGCATGCATATATACGTTACAACGAAATAATAATAATAATAAATGCGAGTAACAATGATTCATATTCATTGACTCCTGCGGCCGCTACAGTGGCCTTTAGCTAGCCGAATTCAATTTAACGTGAATGCTATAGATAGACTTAATGAAGCAAGTCGACAATTTTTTTCAGCGAAGCTACCAAGCCTACACTCTACCACATCACCTGGGAGTGCGAACGCAACAAAGCATTCCACAAACACGAACACCCGAGTGCGGAGCAACGGGAGAGTCGGCTCACCAGCAGCGAGCTCACGGGCCAAAGGGCCCTAGTGCAGCACGCGAGCGATGCAGCGCGATTCAGTGGAGCCCTGGAATAGGGGCCCACCCTTGCTGAAGAGAAGTCTCAAGTCGCCAGCGCCAAGAAGATGAAGACGATGGAGACTTCGTAACCGCGAAACTCTTGAAAGACTCAAAAGTTTTCACTCACTCACTCAGCGAAGCTTTTAACGGCTTTACTTTTCCCAGGATCGTGTCGATGGCGCCCCTCGGTGCCACCGCGCGAACGCGCTCGTGTCAGTGCTCCCGCCTTCATCGTCGTCAGTTATTTATTAATTAATTAAGAAATACAAGGACGTATTCAATTTTACAGCGAAGCTGCTAAGGGCTAGTTGCCCCAGGATCATGTCCGTGTGTAGACACGAAACTTCCCATACGTGGGCCGATCCCTAAGATAGTGCAATACTGGGACGACCCGCGGTGGAGGTGAAGCAGACGTTAAGCACTCGCCATGCGTGGGCCGATCCCGCAGATAGTGCAATGCCGGGCCGACCTGCGGCGGAGGTGCATTTCACCAATAAAGGGCCCACATACACAGCTTCGCTGGTCATCCTTCTTCACAGAGTGGAAGAGCACTGAGTCTTACGGCTTCGTTTACGGCTTCTCCATATCACTATTGCCTTCGTTGAATTTCGCCTTCTTTCCGACGTGGATGGCTTTGATGATGTCGTCGGTCGTCAATTACTATTACATCATCGCGTATCTTCATTAACTGCGACCTTTTCGTCAGCCGTTGCACGCGTTGATGCATCACAAGCAGTGTACGAGCTGATCGACTTCTGGAGCAGCGCAGCAGGCTTATACAGAGTGTTTCACCTAACTCTTCCAATTTTTTTTTAAAAATTGCTTGTGGCAGACATCACAATTCTAGTCCATGGACTGTTCTACTGGGAGAGGCGGCCATTACTTCCACGAAAGATTGAAACACATAATAGGCTAATTTATAAAAAGCTACTAATTTATTTTTTAATTATTTACCTTATGGCACATATTGCAATTTACAAATTCTAGCCGGTGAGAACGTAAGGCAT
This sequence comes from Dermacentor albipictus, assembly GCF_038994185.2. Lineage (NCBI taxonomy): Eukaryota > Metazoa > Arthropoda > Arachnida > Ixodida > Ixodidae > Dermacentor > Dermacentor albipictus. The sequence continues at coordinate 136,535,583 of NC_091822.1, forward strand.
ATCCACTTGAAAAGAATTGTGTGGATTACACCGTTTACGAAATATGAGCCGTCAAACTTGAGGTAAAAAAATACACTTTGGTTCCATTTACTTTTTTAACAAAACGTCGTTTTATGCGTTGAAGCACAAAAGTAACTGGAACGCCAGTGCATTTGTCGACAAGGTTCGGGAATTAATATATCGAGACTGGTGTCATCCTGAGACTTCGTTCCACGTGGATCCGCCTTGCGAACTCCTCGGCTAGAATTTGTAAATTGCAATATCTACCATAAGATAATTAGCCAAAACCTTGTTTAATCGAATAATCAATAAAAAATTACTAATCATTTCAATTGTTTTTCTGCAAGTAATGCCCGCCTCTTCGAGTAGACCGGCTCATGGACTAAAATTGTGCTTTTTGGCACAGGCAATTTTAAAAATTTTGGTAAATGTTCGCTGAAACACCCGTTGTATACATTCTGACATCGGCGTGCGCTAGTCAAGTGCGTCGCCAACGCTGCCTTCGCGCTAGCTCAGAGGAAACGTATGCGGAGGATAGCAATATAGCAATGGTACGGCGACGTCGGTTTCGTTGTAAAGCGAGCCATCGGGGATGCGTAATTTCCCTCGTTGCGCAGGCAAATTCGTTGCAGTTGTCTACGCTATAGATGCATTTACAGTGCACATGAAAGATAGGAAATTGGGCCGGGACACAATCAATTCTCAGTTGTACAGGTCATTTCGTTGTATACAGGCGTTCGTTTTAGAGGTGTTCGATTTATACAGCAGAGGCGCGTCTCCGTTGCTATGCGACAAGTGACTGGGCAGAGCATACGCAGAGTGGTCCCTTCTGGTGCGTGCTCTAAGTAAATTTCCACCGCTCCGCGTAGGCCACGAGTTGGCTATACAGTTAAATAGAGAGATTTATATCAGGAGTTCCCAACGCCTTCCGTGCACCTAATCTAAATCTCTGTAATGCCCACGCCGGTAAACGCTGCGTGTTGGCCATCACCGCACCGTAGCCATTGACGACACTAGCTGTGCACACTACTTCTCTTACGGTTCTGTATAAAGGGAAATTTAAGGGAAGTATGCGCCGGTTCGAATAGAGTGGTCGCGATGTTGCGTGCGTACGAGGTATTCACTTTGCATACGATTTAAGGTGCCTTGTCGAATGATATTTGAACAGCAGCGCAATTGCCACATACTTAAAAGGAGAAGAGGGACCACAAAACACGACACTGATGTATCTCGTGATCCTTCTTCTTGTCTGTGTACGTGCGTGGTTTAATTGCGTTGCCGTTCAATATTAATTTCAACCAACTCGCAAAAATATCAGTCTTGTTAGGGGATCACTTCGCTAGCTAACTTACTCTGCAAGTAATGCCTGACCGACTCCCTAATCGTCTCCTACCCAATCTGGCGTAAGGCAAACCCAAGAGAATAGTCGAATTTTAAACGATATATCGTACAGGAAATCAATACAAATCATACGTCGGTTCGCAAAAGAACTGAAATAATAATAATAATAATAATAATAATAATAATAATAATAATAATAATAATAATAATAATAATAATAATAATAATAATAATAATAATAATAATAATAATAATAATAATAATAACGACATCAAAGACTACAATAAAAGTTCATTTCAATGGCTGAAACACGACGAGGCAATGGTAACGTTACCTTTCAGTATAAAGCACCCAGCTGTTGAGCAACATGGAGCATTTTACGTGACACTACACTGCTAGACAGCTTAAACATCAAGCAGCCAAATACTTGCATATTTCTCTAGCAACAAACTTATTAGTCATTTTACTGTACGATGCGATATGAAGGTGCTCAGCAGGTTTATGGGAGTTTCGTGTCGTGTGATCAAGTCAAGCGCGTGGAAAATTGCAAATTGACTTTTCGTTGTAGGTTTACACGCTGCCTAACGATCGATGTCTCGTAACTAATACATTTCAGCGCGCGCTCTGTAGTGCGAGTTGTTTAAGTTTTACCCCCCAAAACCACCACTACCATCGACAATCAATTTGACTTTCTTCCCCTGTGTGGGTCCGTCGCTTTCGTTTGCTGGTGCTTCAACAACACGCGTACAGCGTAACAGATTTCCATCTCAAATTCATGGAAGCACGTGACGCAGTTTCAGCCCAATCTTCTGCAAGAGCTTGGCTAGCTGCCTGATTTTTTGCTGCTTGAACACATCCTGTGCAAATCCGCATATTATGGTACTTATAAGTACTTGTCATTGAGTACTGACCTTGGTGATCCATGATTTTGGTGAAGCAGCGCACTTTGAAGAAACGCGTTCACGCAAACATGAATGATCAGTGCCTGTGAATGTCCTCATCATTATTGTTTTTGTGAACGGTCTTTTTTTTCTCTTTTTTTTTCTTTTTAGTGTACTGCTTCGCCAACATTAGATTATCGGACAGGTGTCGCTGAAGTAGTTATATGTTTGACTAGGACAGCTTGCTTTCAGGGAGGAGCTCACCGAGTTCGTCCGATCGAATACGTGGAAGCTAGTAAACAGTGCTTAATGGGCCACCATGCTGTGAAATTTTTGACCGCGTAGAAAGCGTAGTTCCAGTGTGTATAAAGAGCGTGCTATGGGGTACCTGAGGAAACCCCGTCTACTGGAAAAACATCTAAACGCTCAGTGTTATACCTATTGAGAAGCAAGACAATAGACTTAATCTCTAGGACACCCTTTCGGAATACAGGGGTTGAATTTGTTTGCTTGTTTTAGTTTACTTTTGTCGGTCTCTCTCTCTCACCCTCTCTCTCTGTCCACATTTCTTTAAATTCTCCTTTAAAATCTCAGATAAAAGCTTTCCAAGAACGTTGAACGATGATTTCTGTTGGAAGATTGAAAACGCATTGAAATATCCATTGAAAGCAGCTACAATTAAGTTACAACTTGGTGCACAATAGCATGATGATATCATTAGTATTTGTGGAAATGCAACATAACAGCGCCGAAAATGAGCCTAATCGCCAAGGAAATAGATAATAATTTGTTTGATAAGCTATACAGACTAAAACCAAATTATATTTAAACACAAGAGAAGAAAAAAAGTACATAATACCAAAGTATTTCACTTAACTGCGCCTGCAGCACGAGTTTTCTTTTGTTTTTTGTTTTTTAAGAGGCAAATGAGAAATATAGCTCATTTAAGTTCGTTTTCCATAGGGAACGGCATATGTAAACAACTGCGTCTTGTAGCAAACAAGAAGCCCTCTGAGTTTTAGGAATGCTGCATAATGGGTTTAGATCTGTGGCGATATACGCCCGTTCATTGATGCTGGCCACCACAAGCGCGTCCGTAAACGAGCTTGTTGAAGTGCGCTTCGTCTTGCTTCTAAGACGACAGCTATGCTTCGCCTTTCCTCGGACCTGTTTATTTTTTCTTTGTTTTGGCCGCAAGGATGCTCGCGTATACCGACAGACCCTCTTCAACAACAACGTTAAGCGCGTGCTATGCGATTTGCCCGGGTGAACTTGGCAGCCCGCACGCCCGAGAATTGCACTCACGACAGTGTCGCGCGGGTCGCAGACGTGTGTGTCAGCATTGCCAAACCGCGCGGCCCGCTTTGTTTTTATTTCTTGTCCTGCGTGCAAGTTGTCTTCTCGTCTGCGACGCCGCTGTTTCGCGGACCCTTTCTGCCACACTTCGCCGCCGGTCAAGGCCACTGCGTAGCGAAAAAGGGCGTCTAGCCGCACGTGTGGCTAAGCCTTCTCGCGTCCGGCCTAATTTTGCTTAATTCGACCTTCACGGCGGGGATGTTGCGCAGAAAGGCCAGGGGCGACAGCGCGGGGAGAACGCGCGCCGCGTGTTGCGCATGTTTCAAAACACGCGTTGCCCGTGCACGCGTGCTTGTCGTTGTCGCGCGCCTTTATGCAAAACCGCCTGCCTTCTGCTGACTTACGGTTTACACAGTGTAAAGGGGAATTTGTGCGCAAATGGTCGATACGTGCAATTTCTCGCGCGACCGCACGCGTGCGGTGCGGCTTGCGGCGATGGGCGGCTCGAGCGTAAACAGGCCCTAATGCCCCATGTTTTCGCCTCCCAAATCTGTGGAGCCCCGTCCCACACTCCTTCGCGCAGAGACCTGAAACGAGGTTGAAGACGCACACTATTTGTTGTCCTGCTCCTCTTCTGATTACTACTACTACTACTACTACTATTCTCTGTTGCTGCTTTTCTTTCTCGCAATGGTGCAGTACTTAAAGGGACAATAAGGATAAACGTTACGCCAGTTTAGGCTGATACTGTGTTATTTCAAAACTATTTCTCCGTTAAGGGCGTGTTAATAGGTTGGTTATTAAAATATAAAATTATTGGTTAAAGTTGATTTTATTTATATTTCGCGCAGACCCCAGCGCCTGTACATCAGTGTGACGTCATGGAATTAAGTTTTCTTTTGTTCTTTTTTATATTCGGCCCATTGTGGGCACAGCAAACGTTAATTAAAGTTGATAAATTCAGTGTTTGACTCAATTGGAATACAATAAACGAATGAATCCAATCAATCAATCAATCAATCAATCAATCAATCAATCAATCAATCAATCAATCAATCAATCAATCAATCAAAGGTGTTTATTAAAATGTCCAGGAACAACCTCGAGGGTCTTGGTGCTGGTGCACTCATCAAGACAACGCACAGGAAAAAACTGTGCACGCCCACACACACATACACAGTTAAATACCGGCGCATACATAAAATAAATTAATGATTTATAGAATAAAGACTTTATTAAAGCATAAGATGTGCCGACAGAATATTAAGTAGGCCCAAACAGATGCCGACCAAATCCACTATGAGTTGGTGTGGCAATTTCAAGACGTCAGCGCCACCCAGCTTTCGTTCTTGCCTCTTTTCTGTTTTTTTTTTCTGACTCACAGTCAAAGCTGTTTATAGCGAAAAAGGATATAAGAAAAATAATTAATATAGCGAATTTAAGTGAAGCTTTCCTTCACATTCCCATGTACATTCATACTGCAGTACATACAACGACGAATATAACGAAATAAATCTGGCTGTCCCTTCAACTTCGTTGTAACGAGATTTTTACTGTACCAACCTTTTTTCTCATGGTACAAGGGTCTTTTCTTGGTATTGTGGAAGTTTAATATGCTAATACAGCCTAAATATATCTTTTTTTTCTTTAATGTACCTGCACTCTAAGAAAAGTTTGTCCCCTTTGGAGCGCCCCTTCTGCCACACAACGATAATCGTCATCTGCCTTGATGCGTTTCCTTTCCTGAAAACGCCGCGCCCGCTACTTTCATGTCGGGAATGCTATGTCATGCTGATAACGCGCATGCCTTTCGTTACTGGAAAGTACCGGGCTCACAGCGTTAAAGAAAAGAAACGCATCAAGGCAGATGACGATTATCGTTGTTTGGCAGAAGGGGCACTCCAAAGGGTGTAAATTTTTCTTAGAGTGTGTAAGCACAACTACCATGAAACAGTGCGTTTTCTTTTAAAAACTAGGAGAAAAATAGGCATTTTCAGTCCTTGTTCAGCTCCTCAAGTGATGATATTCACTACTCAGTAATGACGTGGAAAAGCAGAGAACACGTTATCTTCTTCGATATAACCTTAATATGCTATCTTCGATGCCTTGAACGCTAAGTTTCTCTCTCTCTCTTTTTTTTCTTGTTAAACAACTTGCTCTTTTTGAAACTGTACTTCCTTCACTGACTTCAAATAGTGGTTTCTTGCCTCTGACACATTTTCTTCTCTGATCTCTGTTTCTTCTTTTTTTTGCCATAACAACCTTACCGCAAAATAACGTGACACACGTTGTTAAGCTCGATCAGTCTACAAATACATTGAGCGCTCTGTCTCGTCGGCACCTGCCGCTCATGATTTCATACGGTGAAACGTTGAAGTGCAGCTCGCGTATACTGACCCACGTGTAACGTCAGTGTGTAGTGAGATGGTACACAATATCATTCTTGTACTCGCCTAATATTTATGGTGTGCGGAAAAATGAAGTTACTGTTCTATAACTCTGACGTTAACAGAAGTCTTGATGTTAAAATAATATTATTTTGGCCAAGCCGGTTGATATAATTCGTGAAATCACTGCAGCGCACACAAAGCAAACCAAACCGCAAACACCAACAAAACACTAGGCATACTTTCTCATCCCGAGTGCCGTGAAGCGTGAATAACTTTACGATATGCTCGCGGGCTCACCTCCTCGAGAATGCTGCCATGAATGGGCGTGTGGTAGAGGCCTTCTATGCAGGGCATGAACATGTCGGCCGCTTGCTTCAGAACGGACATCATTTGGCTGTCATCTGCGCAGGTAGGCAATTAAGATGGATTTAAAAACGCGCCTTCGTCTTGAGCCACGGTGGACCTGTGACTTGGTCTGCGCACTTGATAAGAGAAAAACGCTCCTTTATCGAATCTGTAATAAATGTGGACGCAAAGAGGAAAATAACCTTCTTGCATTTGTCTTTAATTTTAGTATTGCAGGTTGTAAAGCTCATTTTCCATCAGTGCGGTTATGTAGCTCCTCAGGGAGTTTGACCGACCGATAGCGTTGACGGTATAGCGTTTTTGCCTCCGCAAACGTATTTCGCTAGAATAGCAGCTTGGGCTTGTTGGTTTTCCATCCTGCTAGTAACAGCGCAAAAGAAACGTAGACATGATCAACCGCGTTGGTGGCACCATCTCGTGGCGCAGACATTAACCAGAGTGGACATGCAGCGATTACAGTATTATTGTAGCTGTTATATCACTTTGTATTTAGCGGTAGGTGTAAAGCTTGTGCGGTGACACAATCGTTAACATGCAAACTCTTGTCTGTTCTCCGTCAGCAAGAATACCCATGTAACATAAAAAAAAACATTTCAAATACGTCGGGATTTGACAAAGCGTCGCAAGCTGTTGCTACCATGAAGCGTTGCTACTACCCAAAGAGGTTACGTAAGTTGTATAGGTTAAAGGGACAGTAAAGTGAAAAATGATTTCTTCTCCATCATTAAATTACCGTTTTACAGCACCAAAAACACCACTCTCACAATGATAAGACGTTTGGTAAGCCAGAAAAAGCGCAAGAACGTAATACGGGTGGCGACGCCTACTTAAGTTCCCGCACCTGGGTGCTCGTCTTGGATTTTGATGGCATCTTCTAGGGCCTACTAATTATATATATCGGTACAGATTGTCTACATCGTGTTCTAGAGGAACCAAATATTAATGAGGGCAAGTTTCGCGAACCTTTATTCAGCCAACGCGGCCCAAATGCGAAAACATACTTTGGAATCCCTGACGTCACGCTGACGTACCAGCGCTGAGGTTTCGACGCGAAATTCAAATACTGATACTTGGACCTTCATTTTCTCATCTAATAATCAAACAATTTTTTTGATATGACTGCCTGTAGGGTTCTCAAACAATGCTTCGTTAGTCTAAACTGATTTACTGTTTCGCTTTAGTGTCCCTTTAAGTATCTAACCTCCGTGCTACAGCCTAGGTATATGTGAGTACCTGATTAGCTCAAGCAAGTTAGGTGACTTTTTGACGCTGCACTGTTTCGAAGGAGATGACAACAGAATCAATCAATCAATCAATCAATCAATCAATCAATCAATCAATCAATCAATCAATCAATCAACCAATCAATCAATCAATCACGCAAAATAAATAAATCATTAAAAAGGAAAGATACAGCAGGGGAACATAAGTAAAAAAAGGACAATGAATAAAAAGAACAATACTGAAAGGAAGAGTACGTATAGCAAGGCGAAAGGGGAATACAAAAGAAAAAGTACGAGAAGAGCCATTGAACAATGCGTGAAACTATGATACAACAACGCAAAGCTAGGAAAAGAACGGTGACGGCGAGTTATCAAAAATACCGAGATAATGAAAATAAGCATTACAAAGGCTCTGTGTTCTGTGTACGGTTGAGTGTTCCTGACAGATAGGAACATGGAAATGTCTGTACTTGTTCTCTGCTGAATAATAATAATAATAATAATAATAATAATAATAATAATAATAATAATAATAATAATAATAATAATAAATCTTTTATTGCACATAACGTATACAGGGCAATGAAACGGGCCTGTCAAAGCCTCTAGTGGCTTGAGGGACTTGGCCCGGCAAAGTCGGCAGACGGACGTGCAGTAAAACATAAAATAAGAACATAATAATAATAATAATAATAATAATAATAATAATAATAATAATAATAATAATAATAATAATAATAATAATAATAATAATAATAATAATAATAATAATAATAATCTTCCGTCCCCGTCTCTGGTAAAGATGTATTCCATAAAGGGTAATGTGTTTATGCAGACAGTCTAGAACTCTCTATTGAAATTGTCAGCATTGATCATTACGTGATATTAGAGCTTACGGAGAAGCCTGAAATCTCATAATCAAAATGAAGCCTTAGCTACAAAGAAGTAAAACAAAAGAATATATATATATACATATATATATATATATATATATATATATATATATATATATATATATATATATATATATATATATATATATATATATGCGGAACAGGTTGCAACTAGCTGGCCATCAAGCATCGTTTCGGATTCTGCAAAGCATTCCCAAGGGGAACCAACATGTTCGTGTGAGGCGAGCAATTATGTGCGTGATGCAAGCGTGTGCATGACAAAAGCATCGAGGTGCTAGTTGACGTCCCACAAGAGATGCATGCTTGCGACCATGGCCTAATAGGCAGAGCATCCAGCGTCTGCATGTGTGGGAAGACCCTAGTTCAGTCCCACCATCGGGCACGTATTCTGACGTTGATAAAACACTCAAAGAAAAAAACGAAGGCAAGACAGAATGTATGCATATTCTAGTACTTGGCGCCCGCTCTGTCTTGAAGTTGAGCGTTTCCGATTTGTACACTTTGGATTCTGCGTAAAAATATTCAACTATGATCTTATACTTCGTACCAATATGACACTGTATCCACTGAAGTTTCAGCACATGGATACCGCGTCATATCGGGATTGCTGAAAATGACTACGCCGGTGGTCTTGCATGCACAGATGTCTAACATCCTCTGAAATCGAAGAGTCAAAGCGCAATCAACTCACAAGACCTGATATCCGTGCTCACTTTCTGCCGCTTTTGGTTCCGTGACATGCACCTGCGTAACCAGGCAGTTTCGTGGAGAGCAAATCTCTCTATCGGGTAAAGTCAGGATCTGTCTATAAACCTGCATGGTTGTTCAACGACAGGACGTACTGACTCTCCGCTCTGCACTTGAGATGAAACAGGAGAAATCGAACACTTTCTGTGGTCGAGCCCAAGATACCGTGGTGAACTGCACTATAGATGAAGCAGGAGAACACTTTCTGTAGTCGTACCCAAGATACCGTGGTGAAAGGGTATGCCTTTTCTCGAGAAACTAATCGCGATGGGCCTTTCACATGCGTGCCTGCAACACCTTGTGTTTCCAGAGGGATCCGCTGTAGCCCGCGAGGATGTTTCACACCTTCTTACATTTCTAAGAGGCACTTATTTTGCTGGACAGGCCGTAAACATCCCAGTGATTGGCACTGCAAGATACGCTCACCGCCAAGCTTATCGCTTGGAACCTAACCTAAAATTGATATCTATGTTCAAGCACCGCTTTTGCCGTTCTGGCGATTATATTCCAGCCTTCTCAAACGTACCTCAACTCACACTTCTAAAATCAAGACTTATAAAATGAGACCTTCTGTTCCTCTACAAGGTGGCCTAGGACATTATACAACCTAATGTTTCTTGATCATGTGCAATTTTGCGTGCTGCGAAAGTGTACCAGGCAGCATTCCGCGTTTTCAACGCGGCCTTGTTTGCATTAGGCTGTCCTATGGCTCGACTCCAAAAAAACATGTAATAAGTGTTTTGCCTGCATTCACACATTTCAGAGTTCATTTCCTGTGTTTTGCATATATGTAGATTAACTTCCTTTTACTCCGTCTCCCCGTTTTCCGTTTCCCTATTTGTTTCTCTATCTCACGTTGTTTTGTTTACCACATTTACCTTTTCTGTACATCTTGTCTCGAGTATTGATTTTTAAGTGCACCAGTACGAAGGCTCCGTAGTACTTTCTGGATGTTATAATAAACATTTGATTGAGTGATTGATTGAAATAAACGTTCGATTGATGATTGAGGGTCCCACTGCAGTCGTTGACCTTGGGACCCTCGTTTGTATGCTAGTTGTTGCTAGCATACAGAGAGTTTCTTCGTTGCTAGTTGAATGGATAATAAACTGAAACTAAACTGATTGATTGATTTGATTGATTGATTAGTGTATTATCTTCCCATACCAAGCACAGAGTAATAATTCTTGATGATCTTACCACAGCTGGAATTTATTGGAACAGGCTTAGATATTCTCATTACAGTTATTACATAAAGAACAAATGCAGCGTGTTGGACTTTCTGGCATTCCCTTCAGCAGCATAACTTGATCGCTAATTGCTGTGGAAACGTCTGAAACATTTGCCTCTCGAATGCTCAAGTTTGTCTCTCAAGTTTGTCTCAAGGTGCCTCTCGTTCTGACATTTCCTTTGTGCGTCCCTGTAAGTTTCATCCGTTACTAAAGATAACTGCCTCTTTGTCAGCCCTGAATCAGAGGTCTTCCAGTGGCATACATGAATCGTCTAGTTTTGCTTGCAATTAACCGTGGTGATTATCTTGGTTCATATGATTTCTTGTGCATCACCGATGGGTCACAGGTTACAAGCAAAACTAATGTCGATGGCCAAGTAGATCAGATTACGGAACTTTCTTTTTAGTTGTATGGGCGAATACATTCCCCATTATACAGTCGTAAAAGCCCTCAATATCACCTCCGGTTCTCATCTGATATTATAACTGCTCTAAAACATAAAAGTAGCGTGTACCGGAAATTTAGAAGTCTTGTGCCTAATGAGTGAAGAGAACTATTCCGCTTTTTCGGACCTACGCAAACTCCGCTGTAAACGGGATCGCGACTCATATATTGCATTCCAGGAAAATACTGCCCATGACCGGCCGGCGGGAGTTTGGTAGTATATGCGCAAGCACTCTCGTAAACTTGGAGAGTGCATCCTTACGAGCCCCGAACACCTCAGTTGTGTCTTGTTTCGCATTCCGCGCAAGATCATTAGAGAACATAGACATTTCCATGTTCTGCATGCCTGTCATCACCATCACTCAACCGTCCACAGAATACTGAGTTTTTATAAGGCTTACTTTCATGACCTCGATATTTTTCATAACTCACTGTCATTGTCATTTTCCAAGATTTGCGCCATTGTTTCGCAGTGTTCCGTATTGTTTAACGGCCTTTGTCCATTTTCTTCTGTATTCACCTTGCACTTTGTTGTATGCGAATTCTCCTTTTCATGATCGCTCTTATTATTCGTTCTTACTTCTTTACTTACATTCCCCTACAGCTTTCTTTATGTAAGCGTTCGCCAGCATTCAAGCCTTAGGATTGTTCATGGCCACGGTAAATAAATGATTGATCGATTATGATTTTATTCTTCTTATTATTATTTATGCAAACATATAAAACACCACAAGGAAACAAAAAGGAAAGAGAAGAGGACGGAGATAAAGAGAGGAAGGAAGAAGTAAACTGCGCGCCACTAACAGAGAGGATCCCATGCGAGGGTTAATAACTCATGGCATACAGGGGTATGGGATCCTTGTCCTATGCGCCACTGTTTAGGATACAAGACAAGACAAGGATCCCACACCCCTGTATTCCCGGTTGCATTAACCCTCGCATTAAAAAAAAACCATAATACGTCACGTCACAGGCAGAGTGGGAGCACTACAGGCGAGAAGCTAGCTAGTCCCATGGTTGACAAGAATTCCAGTACAGCCTTGTGAGCCTCATATGAAAATATTGAAAGCAACAAAAATAAAACAAAAGAAGATAACACGCACACAAGCAACGAAGGAAGCTAGAGGGTATCGTAATGTGACGCTATTGGGACAAGGTTTCCATATTCGCTCCGAAGCGTGAAGGTTTCTTTTTTAGAGCGCAGCTTAGGCGCCCGTTTCTGTGGCGAGAGTCGGCGTCGCTTGACCGAGCGAACGAACGAGCACAGCGTAAGATGAAAGCGAACGCAGCGCGCGAGCGAGGAATACGCGAGGAGGAAAGCGGAGGACCGCATGGCGAAAGGGCGAGGAGGAAAGCGGAATGCCGACGGCGACCTGGGCTGTGTTCAAATAATCGCCGTAGACGGTTAAGTAGACGGCTAAGTGGACAGCGGCCATCTGAAGTCTCGTTCCAATTCCCACGAAGACGTCAAAGTAGACAGCTTCGCGAAGACAGCGTCGAAGTCAAAAATGATGCCGGCTACTTTCCTGTTCAAACAAGATGGCGGCTGAGCAGGACGCTTGGAAAGCCGACAGGAAGGTTGTCTGCGCACACACACAGAGAAGAAAAAAAAAACGTAGGCACGCGATCATACGCCCTTAAAGTAAGCTACATTGTATTTTTCATAGGTTTGCAGGCGCAAAGACTTACAATACAGAAATAATGTGTACTTTTTCTCAACGCTTCCTTGTCCCCGCGAGGTGGCGTAACGTCGCAGACGCGTCTTCGAGACGGCTAGAAACGCGTTCCATTACACGGTCTCGAAGCTGTCTCGGCTGCCTCCTTAGCTGTCTACGTAGACTTTCTCAGATGCTGTTCAGAATTGGAACACACCCCAGGCATGCGGCGAGCACGGAAACAAAGCGCTGGCACGAGCTTCGGACCCACTGCGCATGCGCTACTTCGCCCGCTGCGCCACCGCAGCAAGAGAATGCACGCCGCGCGAGCCACGCGTTCCAGTGTTCACGCTTTCTTTCTGAACAATGAGCGACGCAACCGGTGGAAACGCTTCGTCTGCCGCTGCTGCCAAACGAGCTGCCCGAGCAGAGGAGGTCTCAGCGCCACCGCCGAGAGCACCCTGTCGTTCAGAGTCAAGTTATCTGCCACAATATATCGCGAATTCAAAACACCTAAACAGCTGCACTATGAATTAGCCTTAGAGAGTATCCTAATCGTCGGTGAAATTTTTGTTCAATTCTCTCTTCGGCCACGGGCATGGATTATACGACCGAAGAACGAGTGCACGAGTGAGCAGAAAGTCCGCGCGCCGCGTCATCACCTGGTGTGTTGCCGCAGCCTTCGTTGCCGTCGCTTGTCCCGGCCAACAAGAGTGTCAGGAGAATGTTCCCGACGAGGACGTCCCTCGATCGAGCACCGTCTAGTAATCCGAAAATCGTCATGACAGGGAGTCAACACAAGGTCTTGTGTTTTGTCACCCCGTGGTGCGTCGCTGCGATGCCTGACGCTAGTTTCGCCACTGTCCACTAGGGTCTCGCGAGGTGACCTCGCGGCGAGCGCGTTTGATTTGATCCCGGGTGAGGCGCTCAATCTGCGTGTTTGCTTTGAAGCAGCGCCCTTGAACGGAGAGCTGTGCGCGACTACCAGTCTGCAGCAGCTGAGCAGCCAGCTGAAGGAAGCGTGGAGTTATGCGTCGGGGATCATCACTCACAGAGTCGGTATTTGCAAACTCGCCAGAGGCAGTCGCGGTAGAGGGGGTGCTTTTTACACATACACAAATACACACAAAATTGCAGCCTGACTGGCCGCTCGCGGCACCATGCGTGTATTCGGGGGGCTCTTCTAATGCGCGGAAGAACACTTTCACGTAGCACGTATTGAGCAACAGAAAGTTGTATCAGCAGTATTTCTTGTTGCTCTACAATTTTCTCGTTGGCACTTTTCATCTAATCATAATATATGAGAAGTTGATTAATTAATTAGGACTGATAATGTAATTAGGCGGAATGCAAAAAAAAAAATAATCTGACTATCTCCAAGCAACGTCAAAAAACTTAACCTTAGTTCTGTCCAGTTACTTGGCATTTGATATTTTAAGTTTGGCTCAACTTACGTGGAGAACCTTATATATACCCTCACACAAACTTATTTGAGCAGCCAATAGAAAATCAACAGAAAGCCCAGAATATGTATGAAGGCATTTTGTGATGGCTCCCTTGTTCTTTGCCGTTTGTAGATTTATAGATTATCTGTAGATTTTCTGTGGGGAGCAGCAGACCAAATCAAACAGGCACGTTCGGGATTTTAGTCCAAAGGCCCGCTTTCTGTATCTTACTGTTGACAAAATGACAATTCGGAAAGCACCCTAACGAATTCCTGTGGGCGGTCCACAGATTATTTGTACGCACGTTTATCGGTATGAATGCGAATGAGCGCGTTGGAATTACACTCAAATAATTTTTCTCAAGGACAGCACTGGCCGTATAGGCTGCATTCGCTTTCTGATTGAATTAACAAGCATGGCGTCAGCGGGCACAAACAAACATGAACGCATCACACTCGATGAGTGCGGACCCTCGCTGTCAAAACGCTGGTGAGAGCAAGCCCGGCAGCAGCAGCGAGCGAAGTGGCCTTCGTGCTGTCTATTGCTTCAGCTCAAGAGCGGCGACAACACAGCGCGCACAAAGTGTGAGCCGTCTGCAGATCTCTTTGAATATACGGCGCGCGCGACCGCGCGCGCCAGTGCAAAGGGCGCATTTGTTTGTGGAGTCCAAGCTGCGCTCCCCCTCCCTCCCGCGCTGCCTACCCGCTTTCCTTCGAGATTGAACCGCAATCGTCAGTTCCCCATGCGACCGGTCGCGAAATTCACAGCTGCTGCCGGAGAACAATGCTGCCCCACCTCCCCACCCCCCATGCCCATCCACGGCCTTTTGCACGACGGAAGACTGCGCGTTTGCTGTCCGCTTTCTTTCTTTGCGCACGCCAGACTGAGCCGTGATCGTAGGCTTCCCTCGCATGCTTTCACTCGCACATACAGCATACGACGCGCGCCGACGGTGTTCTTGCCCTTGGACTTTATGCGGAACATCACGGCGACGGCGACGGCAAAAATGCGGCTGGAGTGCCCATATAGTTCATATCGCAATAATGTATAGGCAGTAACGGCTGTCGTGCTTTCAGAAGATAAACACGGATGTTGTGCACTGATAGAACGGGGCTAAAAACTGCAAGGTTACCTGGTCAGTGTGCTTTTGAGATAAAAACAAATGAGTTACGTTTGTGAGTAGGGGTGTACCTTCTTTTTATAGCTGATACGTGTGATAAGGTCGTCGGCATCCGATGACTGGCGCTTGTTCGTGCACACACTACGCAGTGTTTGAGGTAGGGCTCCGGCTTGCGAACACAGCATGCACCTGCCGCCCGTACAAATTCTCAAACCCGGTTATACGTAAGAAGTTAATAAGAGCCAACCAGACCAGGCTGAGTTTCTTCCAACAGGTTTCCAAAATTTAGCGAGGGTTTTCTTCAGGCAAAGTCAATGGTGTTAGTGTAAATGTACGATTTCGAAACGAATTGAAGCTGCTGTAATGCTATTTAGCTGCGTGCACGGTGTCGGAAAGCAAACTATAGTAGCTCTGTGCGCAGGTCGAACGCTACAGAGCTGGAGAAAGCGCTGTTTACAGTTCTAAATTGCTTGCGAGCAAACAAACTGACAACTCACCACGTCGAATGAGAAAAACAGCATCTACTTGCACTGCTCAACTAAAGCATGATATGAAAGCGACATCTCGCCTCGCAGCGTGACTCATGATCAACTCCAGAACTTCCGAGGTAGTTATTTCTGTTGCCGTGTCTGCAGACAAAAGTACAATATAGTGACAGTATTCCTGCTGCTTAAAGCATTAGTGACACTAATACTGGGGCAGAAAACTATAAACGAACAAAACCAAATGAAGCTTGAGCGTACATCCCTCTAATTTATCAGAGTGCCTGCCTGAACAAAGTACACTGCGCGATTTGAAGCGCCGGCAAGATGTCTAAAAAAATAAAGGAAAACAATGGTCTACTCGCCGGGAAGAAAGATAGTGCCGAGTTAAGTGTTTCGAACAAGTCAGTCTAGTATTAGTCACCTTTTCGCGATGCGGAAGTTTCTTATCCAAGTCGATTTCCGATGTGCGTCGTCTGACTCTCTCTAGAAACGATGAAATCTTACATTGCTGCCTTTCCACCGCAATGACACGCATAATAGTATTCAACTAAAGCCTTTAGGCATCCGTCTTTTTTTTTCATTTTTGGGCTTGTGCGTGGCGGCATCAGAACGATTTGAGAACTACGAGGCCTTCAGCGCATGCCGTGATAGGAAAGCCTGTTTTGCTTCAAGCCTGAACCTAGATCGGCTGTTTCTCTGCGCGGCCGCTAGGTGGAAAGCGTTTACTTGCAGTCGCGTATACTTTCCAGTAACAACTCGTTTGCGAATCTAGAGATCACGAAATAATCTTTACGACGTGCGCTTGTAAACTACACTTATTATGGGCAGTCTATAGAGAAATATTCTACAAATGCACTTTATTATCCGTGAGCATTCTATTATAGTGTTCACCAGAGAAAAGCACAAATCTGTAAAAAAAGGCAGAACTGTCTACTGCAGTTCTACAGACATTTAGATTGCACACCGCCTTTACATACAAGGCAAATTGAGTTTGATTTGATTTCGTTGTCCAGTTATACAGGCATATTTTCATGGGTGTTAGACCAGGCGTTTCTTCACGTCTCTCAGCATTCATGTCGTGCTTGACGGCACTCCCAAGCACGTCAACATTTTTTTCGCCAATTGCATTTTGCCTCAATAATCTTTGCTCTCCTAGGTACACTTGATTGTGATAGGTATACCTGAGGTATACTTACTGGATTTAAATACATTTCGTGAATAGGTACAGAAATAAGAAGACAGTGAAGCGTCCCTCTTCACGAAATGTATTTCGCGCCACAATCAAGTATATACCTAGGAAATCTAGGCACTAACTCGCCCAAGGAGACTTTTTGGAATCTTTGCTTTGTTTTGCGATCTCCTTGGCGCAGTCTTCAGGCTAGATGTTCTGAAGAAGAGTTTACAAAGATTTTTGTTTATAAGTGCTCTTTGCTACTGGCTGGTCGCATATGTCATTTAATGGTCGTAATTTATATGGTCGTAATTTATATGGTCGCATTCGCTGTCATTCATTCATCATTCTTTCGGTGTTACCGTAAACTGTTACGTAGCTGGTACTGTTACTGTAGATTCTTTTGCGAGGCTGAAAACTAGATTTCAAGGGCAAGATATTACCCGTTTCATTTGAATGATATAAGTCATAAATTAACTGAAAATGTGTTTTTTTTTCTTTCCTTTTTCTAAGACCTGACATATGTTAAGTACAACGACGCCGTCTGTTCAATTAATTCACATAATACAGTTCTGCTTAAGAGAAAAAATATAACAAGTTTAAACGAACAAAGTATTATTTCAAAACGCTATTTTACTTAATTTCACCGTAAGAGGTTGAATATTAGAAGCAAAATTAAGATAAAAGTCAAATTTTCTTTAAACGCGTGCCAAAACCTCAGCGTCAGTACATCGATGTGACTTCTCGGATTTCATAGTATTTTCTCGTATTTTGGTCATTGTGGCGCAGTTAATGGTTTCCAAACCAACGAAGTTCGGTCTTCGGCTTCATTTACAATAGAAAATTCAGACGACCTTTACCGGCAGACGACCTCTTTTTCGGTAGGCCCGAGAATACAGCGTCAGAATCCATGACGTCACGACTGTCTCGTGCGGGAGCTTCAAGGTGCCGTCTCCACCTGTCTCTCATTTTTGCGTCTCTTCTGGTTTACCAAGCCTATTCTCATGTTAAGAGTGGCTTTTTTTTTTTTGTAGACGAGCAATTTACCAATACAGCTCGAATTATTTTTCTCGTTAGTGCCCTTTTGAAGACCCTCGAGATATATTCCAGCAACAACTGACTTAAAAAAATGATTAAAATGATTATCATCACATCATCCTTATTCTGTTAGAGTTTTCTGACGTGTATTGAAAACTGTTCACTCGATCCAGCGTGTTATTGGGTTAAATTCTTTCTGTTGTGTTAATTCTGTTGTGAAACTAGTGTAGTATTAATCACTTTTCTGGTAGCGTCCTCTCTTCTATACCGACGAGAGGTGGAGCACGGCGTGAGTATATGGATGAGCGCGCACCACAACTTAATTACAATTAAGCGTGCTAATACTCTGGTGCAATGGAAACTAGCTTGTTGCACATGCGTTCATCGCCAGACAAAGTGGTGTAGGAAGCGCGTTTCGCATGAACCACGAATTTATCATCGAGTTTGCTGCGCAACAAGGCACAGAATAAAGGTAAGCCAGATTTCCATTTTACTTGGCAATCTTCGCGCACTCGTTGACAAAAAAAGGATAATGAACAGCTAGAGATGAAAAATGACATTGGCGGAATTTGCAAACTTTGCCAATGTACGCCGAATGTGCCCAAGTATACAGAGCAACGGAGGAAGCTCCTTGTCCGGAATCTTGCACACGGATGCTCATATTGGCACAATTTCTGACAGCAGCTTATCAAGTCAGAAGTTTCCGTGCTGGAATGCAGCCTTGCTTCTAAAGTTTCACGTTAACTTTTTCTTACACGAGTTCTCTCTTTCTCTATTATAGAAGCGCGTATATTTACAGTTGTCTCTGTACTATAGTTGAGGCGAATTTCGGGAACCGCAGTGCAGCCACATGACATTTATGTCCAGTCTAACCGCGATCTTCTGACCGAACTTCTCTGACAGATGTAACATTTTCCACTTTGGTGGAATTTTCGTTCTATCCGGAGACTTGCGCTAGTTAATATCGGTCGTATAGCAAAGCAAAATATCAAAGAAAAACGGTGAAGGGTCTATGTAGGTAAAACATGTTTTATTCTTCTCCAAGTATTAGCTATTGGACAAAGCAGACTTGGGGAAGTAAAACGGCTCGTCAGTGCGTATTGCTGCTCATTCGATGGACACGGCGATCTGGTACCAGTGAACGCAGATGAAAAAGCTTTTGCGGTTCGTGATCGGCACGGTGGGTCTCCGGAAGCTGCAGCCCTGCGGAAGAGATGGAAGAATCGTCCTTCTGTGTAACGATACCTCAATGTTGGTTTAATAGTAGAGCTGTCATCCTAAAGCCCCATCAATACGTCGTCGTTTAACAACAAGCCTGTCATGCAGATATGACGACGCGATTTCTGGAAACCAGGATGGTCGCTGGGTGGCATACGCAACGGGAAAGCATCAATTAAAGAACAAACCTCGCGCTTATCACTCAGGCCTTCGGGTCGTGCAGATCTATCTTAGAGGTCATGACAGTTAGCGTTTACTGGACCACAGGCGCATCCTTAAAGTAAAGAGTGACAGCCAGAACCCGCTGTGTGTGGCTGGCGCCACTTTGCTGTCTCGATCACTTGGTATCGCAATCTCAAACTCTGGCTCGCGCTCTCGCTCATCCATTCGTTCTGTCACTGGCTAAGTCACACGCTCCTCTAATGCACAGCCACTCGACATGCACACTAATCAAAGGTCAACTGCAACGTAGTTTCACGTCAGCTAAATTTATTGTAAATGAGTAGCATATACTACAAAAGCAATCTTGGCAATGCCGGAAGGGCTGGTAATTGTATGCTTTTCTTGTTAGCAACCTTTAAACAACACCTAGGCAGACGACGTGTGCACCTGGTGGTCTTCCGCTCGTATCTCAAACGCCTAATTTTGTAGCCAGTCTCTTTTATATTTACACTGTCTGAAACTAGAACTTTCAAGTGGTACATTTTTCTTTTCTTTTTTTCTTCTTGCAGTTGGCCTTTAAGTCGCTTGTTCACTTACTCATTTGCCTTTCCGCTCATTTGTTATGTCACTGGCTAGATCATGCTCTCCCTTTCCCCAATTCGCACACTGGTTAAACCCACTGGTCAAGTCTTTTGCTTTTACTCACTCACTCACTCACTCACTCACTCACTCACTCACTCACTCACTCACTCACTCACTCACTCACTCACTCACTCACTCACTCACTCACTCACTCACTCACTCACTCACTCACTCACTCACTCACTCACTTCACTTGAGTCCTCACACAATTTTTTAAGATTCCTTTATTAACTCACGCCGCATATCTCGCTCACTCCCACAATAACTCACTCGTTCGCTCTTTCCATCACCCGTTCACTCTCACTAACTGCAATTTTACTAACCATTTCCTCCCACACAATCAATAATTAGCTCGCTCTTTCTTCCACGTCTTGTTTCACGCCCGCGGAGCGGATCTGCCCTTTCCCCCTACCCCAAACACACACACACTTTGTTTCTTGTTTACCGCTCTTCTGCCTAATCTATTTAGTTTTGTTTAACAATAAACAGATCGCTCGAAACCCACAACCTCGCCACTCTGTTGCAGAACGTATGAGATAACAGTGGAAAGGCTGCATAGTGAGACATCCGTGTTTCCCCTTGTTATCATATACACGGTGTCCCAGCCAACTTTAGCCATGGTTTAAAGATATCTGGGTGCGCTATAGAACGACGCAATTAAAAGAACGCCGTCGGCTATATTATGGAGAAAGTAGAATAATTTTGCACTGTCTTTAGTTGCATCATTGGTAAAGATTGTCTCTGCAAATCATAAATTCGGGAAGAGAAGTAATAAAAATCAAATATGTTAATGAGAAAGTCGATTTTTCATCTACTTTCATTGTACTCTATCATTTCTACATTTCAATCAAATACCACAGGTAACTTCTTCCAAGCTTTCCTTGACATCATTGTCTGTTCGCTTCATGTGTGACGGACTTACGAATAGCTTTTCGCTGACGTCACCGGCGGGCTTTGGTAGGTCTCCCATTTCAGACTTGAAAATAAAAAAAAAGAACCATGGAAAACAGTGGAAAATATACAAAAGATATAAGTTAAACCTACCACACAGTAAGTTTGAAGGTTAAATTTTGTAAAAGATTTTTTTGTCAAAAAGCTTGTCTTGACTTTCAGGTGATAAAAATCGCGAGTATTTTTTCCATGCATCAACCCATGAAAATAGTTACTATCAATAAGAAAGAATTATCACCACGCTGGCAGCTTCACAAAGGATAGGAAAAAGAGAAGGAAGGCTCACTAATGAAAGGCAGGAAGAACCGACCGACCGACCGACCGACCGACCGACCGACCGACCGACCGACCGACCGACCGACCGACGGACGGACGGACGGACGGACGGACGGACGGACGGACGGAGTGTTTGTGTTATAGTGCGTGCAGCACAGGCAGGCCAAAGCGTAGGCCATTCCTCTGGACACTCAGGCTTTCCGGCTTACGTCTGTTTTGCATCGACTGCGCGCATTGCTGGAAGGGTAGGTATCACGGTGAAAAGAGAAGTTATCGTTATAGCAGTTGCAGTCCGAGAAATTGCAGGAGGGACACACAGTTCCCTACATATGCACAATGCGTTCACGGAATTGTTCACGGAAGGAATAATAGGCAGATAGTAACGAATTCGCAAAAATTTCACAAATTATGCATGATCGCAGAAATCAAGCCGCATCACCAGTTTGGCCTTGACTTTCTCGACGATACACTGGACAATCTTCTCCTTCTGGTCGCCGTCACCCTCCTGCGCGGATGACAGGCAGCCGTCGTATTCTGTACAGATAGTCGGCAGCACCTGCGAACGTCCGGGTCAAGGCACTCTGATTAAACCGGAAGACGATGGGAAAGATAAAGCATGGCCATGCTTTGATGTTTGAGTGGCGCCGTTACTAGAAATTAAAATGCACTTCAGGAATAGTATGCGATTAGCATTCTTTGTCTACTTCAGGAGTTTTGAATCTATCTATCTATCTATCTATCTATCTATCTATCTATCTATCTATCTATCTATCTATCTATCTATCTATCTATCTATCTATCTATCTATCTATCTATCTATCTGTCTGTCTGTCTGTCTGTCTGTCTGTCTGTCTGTCTGTCTATCTATCTATCTATCTATCTATCTATCTATCTATCTATCTATCTATCTATCTATCTATCTATCTATCTATCTATCTATCTATCTATCTGTCTGTCTGTCTGTCTGTCTGTCTGTCTGTCTGTCTGTCTGTCTATCTGTCTGTCTGTCTGTCTATCTATCTATCTATCTATCTATCTATCTATCTATCTATCTATCTATCTATCTATCTATCTATCTATCTATCTATCTATCTATCTATCTATCTATCTATCTATCTATCTTTATGCCGACCTATAGGGGCGCAATTAATTGTCCACCAGCTTGGGCCACTGTGATTGTGCTCGCGGTCCTGATGCCTCGTGGTCCTTCTATCGTCGTCATTTTAGCTTCGTTATCTCACTCTCGTCATGCCATCCTCGTCACGTTTTTTTTTTACACCGACCGAAGTCCTCTAATAGCTTGGGTCACTAGGTACGCGCTCGTGGTGGTGACGTCGTAGTGGTCGTTGCATCGCCGTCATTCCACCTACGTCATCCGACTGTCGTCGTGCCGTCTTTGCCACGCTATCGTCGTCATACAGGCTACGTGGTACAGTCGACGTCACGCAGTTGTTCTCATACATTCGTGCTCATCGCATTGTAATATTATTGTTGTCATGTGCCGGCGTAGTCATTGCGTCGTCTTCATACAGTCGTTGTCACGCATTCGTTGGCATACCTTCGTCGTGATGGCGCCACAGTCGCTCCATCATCGCGATTATAACTTCGCCATCATCCTCTCGCCGTGCCGTAGCCGTCACGCAGTCGTCGTCACTCTGCGCTTGTCGTGCCATCGACGTCAATCCGCCTTCGTCATTCTTTCGTGATTAAAGCGCCAAAGTGACTGCGTCGTCATCAGATAGTCGCTATCACGTATCTGCTCTCATGCAGTCGTCGTCATGCCCGCCGCCACACCGTTGTCGGCCCACAGTTGTCGTCATACCAGCCTCGCGGTTCCATCAACATTAATCGTTCTTCGTCGTTCTATAGTGATTAGGCGGCCATCGTCATGCGCTCGTCGTCATCCCGGCCGTTGTCCTCATTTCGTCGTTACACAATCGTCGTAATTTAAGAATCGTCACCTCATTGTAGTCATATGCCGTCGTCATCATACCGCCTTTATCGTTCCATCGACGTCAATCCTTCGTCGTTTTATTGTAATCATGCTGTCGTCGTTCAATCGTGATTATGCGCCACTGCCATGGCTTCGCCGTCATTGCGTTGTTGTCACACGGTCGCTGTCGTGCATTCGTCAAAATGCCATTGTCGTCGTGGCGTCGTCTTCATTCCACCTTTTGTCATCCGGCTGACGTCATATCACGTCATTGTCTTCATGCACTCGTGTGTGTGTGTGTGCGTGTGTGTGTGTGTGTGTGTGTGTGTGTGTGTGTGTGTGTGTGTGTGCGTGCGTGCGTGTGTGTGTGTGTGTGTGTGTGTGTGTGTGTGTGTGTGTGTGTGTGTGTGTGTGTGTCGAAGACACGCTTGGAAAAGGAAAAGTAATGGCCAAGACAAAGGAATTATTGCACCATTCATTTAGCACCAATAACGCGCAATTTTACCCTCCTGTGCGTATGTCTTCTGACACATCACTTTCGTTTCACCCTTCCTTCCTTTCTCTCATTTTCACTACAAGACTGTTTTCACCAGCGGCGGACGCAGCGCCTGCTCAACAAGCAGTCATAATGCTTTTTCCGCCATCTCCGGCGTGGTCTAGTGGCTAGGATATCTGGCTTTCACCCAGAAGGCCCGGGTTCGATTCCCGGCGTCGGAACGTTCGGTCTCATGGTGTAACGGTTAGCACTCTGGACTCTGAATCCAGCGATCCGAGTTCAAATCTCGGTGAGACCTACTTTTTTTTTCCGTAGTGAAGCTGTTTATGGCTAAGGTTCCGTGAATTTTTTGTTGGTGTTAACAAATCTTTGTGAGCAAAAAAACGATGATCAGCAATGGCTCGTACCACTGCTTGCGCGTTCGTCGTCGTCTTCTACCACGGCTGGCTCGTTGGCGCCACTCGGCGTAACCGCGTGAACGCGCTCGTGCCAGCGCTCGCGTGTTCGTCGTCGTCGTCTTCTTCCACAGCTGGCACCGTCGCCGCTCATCGTGCCAGCGTTCTTATACTGGCCCTCCCTCCGCGAAGACGCTGACGGCACTGGACAACTGCCACTCGGTGCCGAGATTTCGTTCTCAAATTCTTTGCTTCAGTATAATGCGAACTGAAAACACGAATGTATATAATGAACGTATAACACGAACGAACGCGGATGTATAGAAATAAATGGGTCGCGATCGTCACGATGACCACCGATCATGGCAAGAAATGTGTTCGTACCTTTGTTCCAAATTTTGTGTCACCCATTTGTCGTGTGCTACACAGCTTCGCTGGTAATCCACCTTCACAGTGTGGAATGGCTCTCATCTTTTTCTTACAGGAAAATTTGAAAAGTGAGCTTGCTAGGACACTATTTATTTATTTATTTATTTATTTATTTATTTATTTATTTATTTATTTATTTATTTCTTCATTCATTCATTCATTCATTCATTCATTCATTCATTCATTCATTCATTCATTCATTCATTTGATATACTTCTAACCCCAGTGATAGGGGTTGTGGCAGCGTAATACAAACCGAAGAAATACACGAGAAATACGTAATTTGAACTTGGCATGAAATAAGAGAATATATACATATATATATATATATATATATATATATATATATATATATATATATATGCGATGTATATATGCGATATATATATATATGCGATATATGCGATATATATATATATTATTATTATATATTATTCTCGTTCACGACGTTGTGGAACGCTAGGCAAAACAAGGCACTCCAAGGGCTGTCCGAAGCACGGGGTCGCTCGAGATCACGGCACGGCCCTTCGTCTTCCTCTTCAGACGGCACATACACAGGGGCGCGTCTGCTTCATTACAATATATATATATATATATATATATATATATATATATATATATATATATATGAATAAGACACCATCCTCGGCAAGAAAAGGAAAAGCGACAGAAATAAGAAGGGAAAGAAAAGACACAGGAAAGATTTGTTTATGTATTAGGAGAGCACTGCTCATGAATGAATGAATGAATGAATGAATGAATGAATGAATGAATGAATGAATGAATAATTAGAAATGTTTAGGCTCTAGGTACGAAAGTGACAATCTGGCGTTGTTTGTCCTACACCACGAGCAGTTGACGTTTTGCAGCTGAGTAAGTACTTAGCCAATATTGTTGCTACGAAGTGCTGTTGTAGCGAAGGCAGGCAAGAAGAAATGAAGATAAAGTCAAGTGGGGGGGGGGGGGGTCTTCTGTATAGTACTTGCCCCTCCCTGGGATCAGTGGTTAATAGTTTGATAAAAGGCAGCTAGTCATGTGTTTGACGTACAAGAAAAACGCCTTCAAATCTTACCTTTGTCAGGTACTTGGATGGAACCCCGTACTGGTCGTAGTTTTCGTAGCAGTCGACGAACATGTCTGCTGCTGGTGTCAGCATGGACATCATTTCCTTCTTGTCTACGCGAAGAAAGAAACAATACTGGGCGTCATGATACACGTTCAAAGCCTTAGAAGAAACTGCACATGGAAACAAAAGACGTGTGTGTGTGTGTGTGTGTGTGTGTGTGTGTGTGTGTGTGTGTGTGTGTGTGTGTGTGTGTGTGTATGTGTGTGTGTGTGTGTGTGTGTGTGTGTGTGTGTGTGTGTGTGTGTGTGTGTGTGTGTGTGTGTGTGTGTGGTCTTTTTATTTAGCATCTTTAGACGCACACAATATATGGATAGGGTGTCTCACGTAACTTAAGCGAAAATGTAAATATATGCAGATACCACATAGCTGGACAGAAGCAAGGTAATGTTGTTTGCCGCCGCTTGGAGATACTCCTCTTATTTTCTGCAATCCGCCTAATTACATAATTAGTCTTAGTTAATTAACCAACTTCTCAAATATTAGATTTCTATGAAAAGTGCCAATGAGAGAATTGTAGAGCAGCAAGAAATACTCCCGATACAACTTGCATTTGCTTAATACGTGCTACATAAGATGTGTTTTTCCAAGCACCAAAGTAGTACAACGGTCCAGTCGCGCGACGATTTTTCATGTTTTGCGAGCTTCTCTCATGCTTGGAAAAACACATTTATGTAGCACGTATTAAGCAAGAGCAAGCTGTATCGGAAGTATTTCTTGTTGCCTTACAATTTTATCGTTGACACTTTTCATCTAACTACAATGTTTGGGAAGTTATCTCATGTATACATTAATTAAGACTAATTATGTAATTAGGCGCAGCGCAAGCAATAAGCTGAGTATCTCCAAGCGACGGCAAACAACATTACCTTGGTTCGGTCCAGGTACGTGGAATTTGCATATCTTTAAAGTTAGGCTCAACTTACGTAGGACGCCTAGTATGTATTACTCAGGGGATGTATCTATAGACACAAAACCATTTTCTTTATAAACGAAATGGTTTGGCTGGCTGATCCCGGCCACGGCGGCCGCATTTCGATGGGGGCGAAATGCGAAAACACACGTGTACTCAGAGTTAGGTGCACGTTAAAGAACCCCAGGTGTTCCAAATTTCCAGAGTCCCTCAGTACGGCGTGCCTCATAATCAGATCGTGGTTTTGGCACATAGAACCCCATAATTTTTTTTTATTTTTTTTTGGCTGGCTGGGCCAGCAACACCCTTTGCATTTGGTAGAATTGTGAATGCCCGTCGACTTTCTTTTCGCAAAGGTATGCGACTTTTGTCGAGGAACGACAAAACAGGCACTCGGACATGGGAAGGAACAGCGTATAGACAAACTGCATGGCGGGGCTGATGTCTGAATGGTTAGGCGTTCGTCGCGGTCTTGTTGTGGTCCGTCTAGCACACGCGCGTGTAAAACGCAGTGCTCGCACTCTCAGACAGGGACGTCTTGACAAATTGCTCCACACAGGCTTTGACAAATTATAGGGCCTCCTATGCAAAACATCGGCCAGCCTATCTTGAGGTGCTTGCTGTCGTTCACCTACCGACGTGCTCTCCCCTCCACCTAACCTCTCCTCCCACGCACGCACAGCGTACGTAGCCGTCGTGCGACCGATTGAACGATGAGGATGTTATTCGCGAGCTTGCTTGTTTGCGACTACACGGTATATGGCAAGCCGGCGAATTATCGAACCGATTGACTATACGGCCTAGCTACAAAAACCGGCAGACTCGTTGGCGCCACAACTGAGGCGGGGAATATTAGAAAATGATTTAAAAGAAGAAAGGAAGCGGAAGCTGTGTGTACATTCAATACCGAAGGCGCATGAATACTAATTCGCCCCCGCCAGCATCTCTTATGTACATGGTGATCGTTTAGAAAGCCCAAGAATTACTCTATTTTATTGGCGGCTGTGAATTTACATTACTGAGCTGATCGCCACATGTTCGAAGACGTCCCGCACTAAAACATACGCTGCATTCTATAAGAAAATTGACGGTTTTGTTTTCGCGGCGTTTAGGTCAAAATCCACATGCGTGTTTCTCTTTTCTGTCTTAATACCCCCGTCACAAATTCTACGCACCTCCTGCTCCACTGCTCCGCTGGCGCTACGTATGTGTGTCAAAAGTACAGGGAGCAACGAAAAAAAGCAAAAGTCGCCTACTTTTGTGGCTCTCCAGTTCTCTCCTACCTCCAGCTTCAAGCTTGCCCATACTCAGCTTATATTTCGTCTATTATTCATTTACCGAAGTTGTGATCACTTGTATATCTGTGTTCACTCACTTCTCGAGAGTTGATATAGAATAAGTCGTGTCCACAAAACGGACTGCAGTATAATATATTGTCCTACACCGCATTACAATGTGCTATTTACACCTAAATTAACTACCCTCCGTTTCGCTGCACCGCACTAAACCACACTACACAGCCGCCGGCTCCATAGGAAACACCCAGTATAGTGGGCATACGCTGTTATATTCGGTGAACAGGCGTGAAAAAAAAATTGCCGGATTCCTGGCCTGTGCACGCCACGCTGGGATGGGCCATTTTCACTCGGGCCGACCGGACATCCAAAAACGTACTGGGTTGCGGACCGCAGGCGTCCTCCAACGGCGATCCACCGGCGAGCCCCGATAGGACCCACGAAGCGGCCAGCAGCGCGCCGATCATGGCCGTCGTCTTGCGAGGCTTTGCTCCTACGCTCCGGGCGGCTCCGTGGAGCGGCCATGTTTGATCAGGCCGTCGCGGAATCCGCGCGCGCGCTCTTCACGGGCGCGTGCACTCGATCTACGCCACCCGGAGCATCACATCCATCAACGGGTCTACAGCCCCATTAGTGTACGGTGCAGCATTCGCGGCAAGCGACAGCTGGCACCAACCTTTTTTTTTTTTTTTTGTCGCCACGGATACAGCGCGTTCTGCTCCTGACCGTGATCGCGAGGCCACCACTTCCATTCCAAGTTGGCTGCACTTGGGTGGATCGCCAAAAGGCACGTTTATTAGTGCACGCAAGAGAACCGCGCAGGAAGAGCCAAGGGAATGGGGGGGCACTGATATGGCTATGCACGTTAAAGGATCCAAGGGGGTTTTTAGAATAAATTCGTACGCAACCGCAGGGTGCATCGTCAAGCGGTGGCATATGGGGTACGGCCTTATCCCTTTGTCAACGAAAGCGTAATCAACTGCCGAAATTTGTGCGGAAAATAAAGAACTCCTGAATGTAGCTTTAGGACCCGCTAAGGAAAAATCGAAAGACAGCCACGGTGAGTTATAGGTAGAAATCGTGAGTCAAAACCTCGTACAAGATTCACAAATCACTTCGTGACTCTAGCTCAGACCGGTTCCTGATAGACAGGTGACATCTGTATATGCACCGGGATGTCAATATATAGGCCGATTTCACACCTAACTGCCAACCACGAGCTGTTTTTACTATCTTCGAGTGTTACGATCTTCTAGAGCGAACCCCTGGTCAGGTAACGCCTACTCCATAGCACCCCTATATATTAGGATATCTGATATGACACATAAAGGCCACATATACAAGAAGTATGATCATAGGAGAGTACATATCGAACGTGTGTGTTCATACGAGACTATTGAACATGTGTAGCACATGTTCCATATGTCATCACAAGTTTCCGGAACGCGAGTGAGGAGGGCCGGCGCGTTAACATGGTACTTTTTCATTGCGACGCCTGTCCTGAAAGGAAGAGAGCGAAAGACAGACGTGATGTTTTAAAACCTGTTTGTAACAGCCTTCATGAGTGTTAATCACCGGTAACATGGATGCTAAATGTTGAAACACGTCGCACGTCATGTGGTGACCTCCGTCGGGATAATATAGCAACTCTATTAAAGTTCTAGTAGCCATCGTCATCTTACTCGGCCGCCTTTTTTAAGTGAGACACTCCAGTGATTATGTCTCGTGCTTCGTTGTGCGAGCTTAGAGGGCAATGGAAGAAGAATAAAAAGAAAGAGCTTCTTCGGCTTCCGCCATCGGTCCGAACGGTTCTCAAGTTTTTCACTCGCTGACTGACACATTCTTGTAGTGGACGGTCTTTATAACGTGGTGACCCGGATGTGATTGTACGGCCGGTATGACGTCATGGACGAGGCCACGAGGGAAAGTCATGAGAACCGCTCGGACCGATTCTTCTTCCATTGACTTCTAATCTCGCAGCTCGCAGCACGAGACACGAGCCAGACGTGCCAGAGCGCGCCACGTAGAAAAGGCGGCCGAGGAAGATGGCGATGGCCGCTAGAGGGTCCTCCCTCTAGACACCCCAAAACTGGGCATCATCCGTCCTTCGTCGAGCAGTTGGTCTTCAGCTCTACACATTGTACCAAAGCGTGACCCAGGGGATTGGCGCCCGTGCGGTGACTACCGTGCGTTCAACGCGCGCACCGTCCCGGATCGCTATCCACTCTCTCACATTCATGACTTTATAGCACACCTAGCTGGAACGGTAATATTCAGCAAGATAGATTTAATGAAGGCCTACCGTCAAATCCCTGTCGAGCGAGCGGATATCCCAAAGGCTGCGATTGCGCGACACCATTTGGGATTTTTCGAGTACGTTCGCAGGCCCTTCGGAATGAAAAACGCTGCTCGGACGTTTCAGAGGTTTATCGACGAGGTCACCCGGGGACTCCCCTTCGTCTTTGCATACCTCGATGACCTTCTGGTGGCGAGCATTTCTCTTGAGCAGCACGTAGCAACCATTTTCGTCTGCAACTCCTTTATTAAAATTTATTAATGGACCCAAATTCCACGCAAGAGCCCCCTCGACTCACTGCGCAACAAGGATAAAAAATTTCGCACGCGAAAACGTTGAATACATTGGCATGCGGAAGCGAACAAGCGGCACCTACTTCACTCTGCCAACAACATCATGTGCTTCGCATTTGTCTCCCCTCTCTTTTGCACTAACTTCTCGGAAACATGTAGAAATTTCGCAAGCGTGTGTCGGTCTTTCGTGTTTTGGAGGCCGTTGTGGCACTGAACTGTTGGCTTGTGCGGACAAATTCGCGGAAGACACGATCTCGCAGCCCGTACTCCCGTACACAACACGCCTATGTAACCGCGCTGCCTGGCGACTTCGTCATTCGCTCCCGCGAGGGGCGCTGCTCCGCAGCGTTCATAGAGGTTTAGAGAGTTTGGTGATGGGAGTTGTTCGTGTTTTTCTTTTCCTTTCTTCTTTTTCTTTTTTTTGACATAGGTATGACATTAACAATATAATAACAAGAGCTTGGTGTCGCAACCTACTGCCCCCTTACAAAGGGGACGCTTATAACATCCATCCATCCATCCATCCATCCATCCATCCATCCATCCATCCATCCATCCATCCATCCATCCATCCGTCCATCCGTCCATCCGTCCGTCCGTCCGTCCGTCCGTCCGTCCGTCCGTCCGTCCGTCCGTCCGTCCATCCATCCATCCATCCATCCATCCATCCATCCATCCATCCATCCATCCATCCATCCATAGCGTTGCCTAGCTCAGGTTCGGAAGTCTATACTGATAGTCGGGGTAACGTCCGCAAGCAGCACAGTTGAAAATGAGGGGCATCGCGATGAAGGGTCCTATATATGGATTACTTTTGACCAGCTGAGTTTTGAAACACACCTTTAAGAGTCCTGCCTTGACATGCCGGAATGCCTTCTAATGCTGCACTTTTAAGAATTCACGACCTGGTGCAGTGCAAGAAAACAATATAACACTGAGGGATCTAGAAGGGGATGGGGGGCTCCCTTAATTCCTCCCTCCCCGTGAGCACCGTAACAAATACATATGTGTGCCGTGATGGTGACAGGCGTCGACAGTGACGTGTGCTGAATTTCGCGTGTTCGTTACTAGCCTTTCTGGCCAAACAATTCAAGTGTTTGAGCACTCTATTTGCACGCAGCACGTTATTTAAATTTGAGAGCTCTATTTACCTGCAGATCCTGGTCTGTCGAACTAACGCTGGTTTTGTTGACCCCAAAAAGCGCTCGCATTTGGACGCAGTGCTTACATGCGCATACATATGACATATGTGGTGGTTATACAGGGTGTTCAAAATTAAGCTTCATGGTTTTATTAAAGTTAGGCACTGGGAGGCACGTGAAGACCAGCTGTGCAAATAAGTTATGTGGCCAGGGGGACACAAATTCAGATGATCGTTATCGCAGTCAGCAGCCTAATTAGCCAAAAATTCAATAATTAGCTTTTTGTTGACTTCAGTAAGTGGGTATGTTTGTATTGAAAAGTTAGAGGCAGTCGTCTTTCTACAGTATCAGTTCGAAGCATTCTAGTGTGTCTGTGCTCCGAGATATCCGACTGCAAATTTTAATTGTCGTCCGCATGATCACGCATGAAAGAGAGTTAAGATCGGCGCAAAGCTCCTCCCTGACAACGGGGCGGAGGCATTGACAAATATGATAACTTTCCCCCTTACCCTCTCGGCTGGCTAAATAAAAAAATCGAGGAACCCGGAACTGCTGTAGTAACACGCGACTGCGCAGCCTGTAACGACGGCGGCAGCTGCCCTGCCGAGATAATGGTGCGAGTGGAGAAGCCGGAATGCAGTGCGCGTGCGTAATGGCGACTAGAAGACCGGGCATGGTCGTTGACTGGGCTACGCAAATAAAGTGACTGCTGATTTTCAAGTAACGTAAGTGTTATTGAAATCAAGAGCAACAAGTGCACGGCACACCCTGCTGTGATATCTCGATTTCGCCAGACGAAAGGGGAAGGGGAACAGTTATCATCTTTTTCAATGCCTCCGCCCCGTTGTCAGACTAAAGGCCGCATGTAACAGCCGCGTCAGATCAGGGACGAGCTTTGCGCCGATCCTCCCTCTCGTGGATGCCTAATCCTGCGAACGACAATTAAAAAATGCTGTCGGATATCTCGGAGCACAGACACGCTAGCGAAATTCTTCCAGCTGATACCGTGTAGAAGTACGACTGCCTCTAACTTTTCAATACAAACATAACCACTTACTACAGTCAAGAAAAGGTTAATTATTCGATTTTAGTTAATTTGACTGCTGACAGCGATAATTATCATCTCACTTTGTGTCCCCCAGGTCACATAACTTATTTGTACAGGTACTTACCGTGTGCCGCCCATGCAGTGCCTAAATTTAAGAAAACCATAAAGCTTAATTCGGAGCGCCCAGTATATGACTTTATATAGAGAGAGTCACGATTTTGCCCGGACTGTACATGCTATATTAGATTGGACAACCTATCGCTGACGCGTTCAAACAATAGCGCATGGGTCAAATAGAATTTGATTTGTTGATTGAAAACACCATTCTACCGCCTATAAATAACCAGCAGCGACACTGTCTATGCAATGACGACTTGCCGAGGATGCCTGATGTAATGTTGCTACACGGATCGAAATGGCACTATTGTTATACGTTTATCGGGGCCGTGCACGTCGCGCATGAGGCAGTTACACCTTGGAATTTATTGCACTCTCGATCAATCGAAGCTTCGTTAGGTAACAAGAGGAAAATGTATAGATCAAATCTAATGAATAGTACCTGCACCCCCTGAAGTCCGTCGTCATTTATCTGCGTGTCGTACACGTATACGAACTGCTGTGAAAATTCTAAGGACGCAGGTGCACACGCACTGCGAAACACCAGAAGCCATCAATTCGAGTACGTTCTTCCTTACAAAGCTCACAGACTGCAGCTCTGTCAAAGGATGCGTGATGGATGAGCGAATACGGACCATCGATGCGATCTCACTTCTCGGGAATAAAGGAAAGGCAAAGCTGCAGAGCCTCACAAAAGCCTGTGCTGCGGATATTTAAAATTTTTCCCATGCTTTTGTTTCTATTACAAGTACTGGATGTGAGAATTTGAATTTCTATTTCTACGAATATTCAGTTAATTGCTGAACACGCAGGGTTACAGCAAACGTTCGATGTTATACATGCCGTGCAAAAAAAAATCAAAGCCATGCGCATATACATTCTACCCACAATAAAAAGGGACACTAAAGGCAAATATCAATTCAAGCTGAATTGAGAGATGAATGCTCGAGATCGCCTAAGGCGTCAATATTATCGCGAACAAAGCTTTAGTAATCGAGAAATTTTGGTGGATGCAGGACACGATTTGAGACTCATTCGGGACATTCGTGTGCTAGCCCGTTGACGTAGACACGCCTCATTATAATTCTCTCACTTATGCTCGACCACTCATATATCAAGGTCACTGTATTGCATTATAACAATGAAGAAACTGCTACTTGTCCAGTGCTGTTCAATTTTTTGAAAAGATAACTAGCTGACGCTATCCTTGACAACGACTGGGGCAGTAGAAAGGTTTCGTTTTCTCTCGAATCTGCGCCGCCTGCGTTTTCGTATTTCAGTATTTTCGTTATCACATTGTGCTGCGCTCGTTTTGCTGGCTTGCGAAACTCACAAAAGCTGCAAGTAGGGGAGAAGTCCATGTCCGTGTTATGTCGCGGGATGTCAGAAAAGTCCACGCCACTTGACCAAGAGTAGCTGCAGTGGCGAATCCAAACCTAGTATCTCATTGTACCATAACATAATCACCCGCCACCTACCTTTCCCTGTATTTTCCACTTCCCCTTTCCCCGGTGAGGAGTAGCAGGCTAGAGACATGCTCTCCAAGCCGACCTCTCCTCCTTTCTCTTCATTAAAATCTACTCCTCCTCCTCGGTCTTGGCTCAGTTTCTCTATGGCCGTGTGTTTGCGTTTTGCGCAAACAAACCGTAACGCCGTCTGTCGAGCGCCGTTTTACTCACCGATGGCAGTAAAGACGCACACAGCGTGGAGTACTAGTACACTATAGCGTGGAGTATGCAACGTCATCACTCCCCGCTCGGGCACGAGCGATTGCATTTACGCGAAAGGCATGCGGAGCTTTCGGGCGCGATTTTCTCTTAAATTAAGCATTCTCTTGTCAGGACACAAGCACCGCGACTGGCGATCCTGAAATGGTATTTTAACAGTCCACGTTGATTTAATATTTGCCGTTAGTGTCCCTCTAAAGTGGTCGTAGTAAGTCAGCCATTGACTGGGTGTGCTTTCACATTTTCCTCATGTATACAAGCTGCTCACTTGAATGCCTGCGTTCAGGATTACATGTACTGAAGATTATTCTTTTTTTTTTGACGCCAACTTGGCTCGCTAGGTACGTGTCACTTGAAACGCGCCTTAAATTTCTACGATGGCGAGCAGAATCGAACCAACCTCACAAGAGTTCCTCAAGGACAGCAACCCGACGCTTTATACCAGGCTGCGTGACAAACGTACTGCGTATGTGCCGCGTGTCAATGAATGTTTTTCACGGCAACGCTTTAGCGAGGAGCGCCATGAATGCACTGGCTACGGGCTGCTCTTCAATGAATCTGTCGCCAACTTGGGTTACTGAGTATGTGCCACTGAGTGTGCGGCAAGCGAGGGAACGATTATCACAGTTCGCAGGCACCGGCGCGCCGCGCTTCTTATCTCGGAGGCTACGCGCGTACTTCTCGGTAGTTCCGCTAGATGGCACAGCGTGTCCAGAAAGGAGCGCGAGGGAGGAGCTCGGTTGTCGCATGACGCGTTTCTCAGAGTTCGCACGCACCGGATGGATTTCGGGGGTCACGTACTACTTTTGCGGCGGTGCTAGATGTCGCCGAGTATTTTTTTTTCTTTTTTTATGGAAGCGCGGATGAGAAATAGCGCTGCAGTGTACGCCGGATAAATAGCTCGTTTCAACGGTGGCAACGTTTTGTGTCGCTAAATTGATTCAATGCTAAACGCCTTTCCGTCAACAGTCATAGTGAGATGCGTTTCGCGGTTGTTGTTTTTTTTTTGACATCATAACGGTTATTTTTGTGAGCTTCTATTACGATTCCTCTCGTATTTCAAATGTCAAATTTCCCACGGTGTCTCTTATATAGATCTACGCCATTTTAATTTAGGCCTTGGGCGCGGTACAAAGTTTTGTTGCAGTTGACCTCTCGCTAGGTTAGGGCTATGCAGAGAAGCGCTGTGCGTAAACCAAGCGCTGGCTATCGTGTCTGCCTGGTACCGAACTACTGAACGGTGCGTTTAACAGGTGAAACTTCAAACGAAAGCACGCTTACGCCTTCCTTCTCGAGGCAGTCGCTCTTCGTGCCGGAGGATCAAGGTGCCAATTTAAGCACGAATATATCCCTACGTCAGGAGCCTTGACTGCAGCGCCACCGATACGGCACGTGACTCCGGCAAATGATTTTTATCAAACGCGCAAAACAGACACTAGAAGTGCGCCTGCAGTAGAAAATGGGCAGAAAGAAAGAAATTATAGGAAGACGGCCTCGTGACGTAAAATTGAAGCGCTCCACCCTCGGCTCCGCTATGGCAGAAGGCCGGGAAGGAAGGTAGCTCTCCAACGCTAGTAAAAAAAAACGATAGAGCGTCTATATAGGCAGTAAATCTCACCTCCAGGCAGCACGGCGACCGTGGCATGTTCATTTCTGCTATCTCATCTAGTAATTGACCAATCGGGAAGATTCGTGTGATAAAACGCTCGAATTGGCTTTACAAAACGCTTTATAACTTTCATGTAAACTTTCTGATGGAGCCTGATGAGACGTAATTCAAGAAGATCTAATTTCTTGGCAAGTTTCGTTTGACATTACGAACTGCGTGTGGAAGCCCCGTTCACAGGTTAATTCACAGGTTCACAGCTTCATTCGCTGACGTCGTCGCAGTTGCCCCGCTAGTGAACCGGCAGCGCGGCAAGGAAAAAAAAAAAGCTGGCGTTTATTCCCGTTCGTTATCTCCATTAGAGCAGTGTAAATTTGGATGGCGCTGTAATATTATCTCCAAGCGCAACCTAGAGGGGCGCTGCGAGCGCCGCTAGTGTGACGTCATGGTAAGCGCACGTTGCTGTCATCTGCTCAATCTGCTGCAGTTCAGGCTTGAGTCACAATATAGCTCTAGGGGCGTCCGACCAGTGTTTCCGTTTGTTCGCTCTCGTTCTTTATGCTAGTACACTTATGGTGGTCATTTGAAGTATGTTTATCTGATGCTATCAGATATTACCATTACCTAGACCATTACCTAGATACCATTATCTGAAAAGCGTACAGAGGCATGCCGATGGAGCTCACTCCACCGCGGAGCTGGCTGACTTTTCGTACGCGGTTTTATAATCTGCA
The DNA here is from genome assembly GCF_038994185.2 of Dermacentor albipictus. Classification (NCBI taxonomy): domain Eukaryota; kingdom Metazoa; phylum Arthropoda; class Arachnida; order Ixodida; family Ixodidae; genus Dermacentor; species Dermacentor albipictus. The sequence continues at coordinate 136,572,127 of NC_091822.1, forward strand.
GGGGTAGTTTACGTCGATAATAAAAGTAGAAACGCGACAACATAGGACAGAGCATTCAACTGAAAGACTGCAGTAACACTTCGTGGGGTGCAACGAGTATGTAATAATCGCTGACTGCACGAAGTTCTACAACATTTACTTTAATTTTAACTCGCTATTGCTTTTTTTTTTTCAGGGGTTTATGGTAAAACATCTAATTTCCACATCAGTTCGCCCAAAGGTCCGAAAATAGTTCGAGGACTTAACTGACGACGCCGCTCAGACTCCGCGAGCGCCGTTTGCTCTTTGAACAGCTTTCCAAAATTATAGAGTTTTCGTCGTCTGTTTTGCCCGGTGGTAATCATAAGTGAAGCTAATTAAGACTTTCACGGAACTCGAAAAGGAATGAACCGGCGTTTATTTCTTGTTTCCGTGCTACGTGCACATTCAAAACAGTTCTGCTATTTCCGCGGGCATGGAGAATAAAGAGACAGAGATCGCTGTAGGGAGGCGGACTTCCAGAGGTGTGGAAATGCCCCGCAAGAGCGCTGATAAAACAACTCAAGCTTCTTTCAAACCGGCATTTATTTATCCACGATTTGCACGCGCGAACGTTCTCGTGCACAGACACTGGCTCCACTTGCTCGGGAAGGGCCTGGTATAGGACTATACTGACTCGATCTCGCAGTCGCTGAGGTCCTCGTATTCCGACTTGGAGTCTTCTCCCGACTCTGCAGATTGCTGGTACGCCACCTCTACGTACGCCTTCACGTCGTCAGGCGCGTAGACGAATGATGTGAAGAATGGCGGATGACCACGCGGCCGAGGCGCTGGTGCGTAGTAGCGGCCAGCCGTGCTTCCCCATTGCAGCTCGCCAGATTCTGCGACTCCACGGATGTACCTCGTATAGCACCACGGATACACTTCCAGCAGTTCTGCCAGCGAAGGTGTGCACCCCGCGGCAGGCCATAAGCACGACGCAGACGAACTTGGGCACGCAGCTGTCGAGAAGGCAGACGGCTTTACACAGGGCGTTGTCGCACCTCTGGGCAAACGCCACGTGACCTCGGGGGTGAACGTCATGCTGGCTTGGCTTCCGGCGTACCTGCGAGGCGAAAAAGAGGGAAAAAAAGAATGAGAGTATATACACTCTTAAGCTAATGTGCAGCATTTGCGGTATATATCTGCCACACAACAATAGTCGTTATCTGTCTTGCTTGCGTTTCCTTTCTTGAAAACGCTGCGCCCGCTAATTTCCTGTCGAGAATGCTCTGTCATGCTCATAACGCGCATGCTGTTCTTGACTTGGAAGTACACTCTCAAAACAATATTACGCCCTTCGGGTCGTGTCTTGCCGCGCAACGATAATCGTCACCTGTCTCGTCCGCATTTCCTTTCTTTAACGCTGCGATTCCGGTATTTCCAAGTCACGAACGGCATGCGCGTTATCAACATGAAAGAGCATTTTCGACGGGAAAGTAGTGAGCGCAGCGTTTTCGAGAAAGGAAACGTAAGCAAGACGGACGATGATTATCGTTGTGTGGCAAATATACGCCCCAAAGAGTGCACATTTAAGAGTGTACCGGGCTCGCTGCGTTAAAGAAAGGAAATGCGGATGAGACGGGTGACGATTATTGTTCTGTGGCGAGATACGACCCGAAGGGTGTCTGCGAGCCGACGAACAAGGAACTGCCGCCGGACAAGAACTATCCAACTCGACACGACACGCTGCGCTCGACACGAGATAAGATTTCTAATATAAAATTGGGAGAGGCGCGTTTTTTTAATGCTCAGCTTGTTTCAGAGGCACAAGCTTCCCCGGCACGTATTTTTTCGACGTGGCTCCGACACCCTGCCCGCTTCGCTAGCGCAAAAAGGAAAAGTGAAGAAAAAAGGCAAATGAAATAAAAAGATTAGTACCGAGGCACTTAGGCTCACTTACCGGAGCTCAGGTTGAGTTGGCGGAGGCGATGGCGAAAGCTCTACTCGTGAGCCGCTCCGGGCGGGCGAATTCTTCCCAGCCATAGAATCAGACGTAGCCATGTGCCTTCGCAGTCCTGCTCGAGGCGACGATGTCACCGATGCGAGTTGGCCGGCAGGAAGGGGGCCAGATGCGCGCTATGACTTGTGGCGACAGATCTGAGAGGTCCACCCTGTCGTGGGCCCTTTTATCCCCTCGATGCTTGACCGGGGGAGGCGGGGCAAGCAGCGAATCAAAAGTGACCCGAGTCACAGTGAACGAGTGTGGTATATTCCTGCAACTGAACAGATGAACAAAGAGGGCCGAGAGGAAGGTCCATGAAAAGGAGGGCCAGTAATGTGGGTGGGGTGTCGCGCTTTGTGTGGTGTTGGCCGTCGTGGGTAGCTTAGCATAGGTAAACGAAGGTGAACGAATCCCGAAGTGTTTGTGAAAGAGAGACGGGCCTTGTGTGGAAGGGAAGTAGGTGAGCCTGTGGGCTTTCCCCGTAATTTGTCAGACCATTTTGTTAGCACCAATGGTTTGTTACCAGTTATTGAACTATCTAGCCGATCCGCCTGTGGCACCTAAGACAGTCCAGTTCCTATACAACGCCGTTTTACTACCTCGAAATATGGGCAGTGTGGGTTTAGACAAAATAAGTGAGAAAAAAGAAGCATTGGTAGGGAAAGACGCACCGGGGAGCACGAGCGTCGAGCTTTCCTGCTAAATATCCTCCCCCCCCCCCTTCCACCTCAGGTTTATTTCTTTCAGTGTTTCCTTTTTCTTAAATTTTTCTTTTTGTCGATGGCAATCTCAACTTTCAAGCGTGAAAAAATATTAGCTGAGATTTGCGGTTTTACGTTCCAAAAACCACGATCTGATAGCGTGTACATATACATGACAGCAGCGAGTCACATTGGAAAGGTGACACGGGACAACCGATTGCGAGCCACCGCGTCGAATGTGCGCAATGCCCTCTGGAGTTCCGTGGCCGTCTAAAGTTGCAAGGTGTGCTTGGTATATCATGATGGAGACAAAAGGCGTAGCGCATCAGAAACAGGACAGGGAAGGTTCTACGCTCTAAGTAGAAGGACTTCACAAGATCATTGTAGCGTGTCAGGCGATCCCTACCGGTGGGGGCAGCCTCCCCTTCTCCCGCGCGGTTAACTATATAGGCCTCGCGCTAGGGAGTGGGTAACCTCGTTGAGGTTGGGGAGGTGTGGGTGGACGGTGCCTACATGAGCCGGAAACCAGACGAGCGTAACCTGATGGTCGGTTGAGCGGGGCGCTTGTTGCAAGATGCGCAAGGCTTGGTGTGAAATACGGCCGTTGATATAGTTGATAACGGCGGAGCGGGAGTCAGAGACGATGGTATAACAAACTATCCCGAGCGCAGGCTACAACTTTCCGCCTGCTACAAACCAATACTTACCCCTCGTTACAACTTTATAACAAGATCTACCCAGACATTTACCCCAATCCCACGTGCCATATCTGCAAGACACAGCCAGCCACACTTCCACACATGCGTTGGGACTGTACACACCAATACCTCGACACTAACCCCACGACCCTCTCATCGAGGTGGCACGCTGCCCTGCGTAGCCCCAACCTTGACGACCAACTCTGGGCGACCCAGCAGGCCTGCGAGGCGGCGAAGAGGCAACACCTCGACGTCCCCACGTGGGAGACCTAGGCCCAGCCACCATCTCTTGCTGGTTTCAATAAAGTTTATTCAGTCAGTCAGTCAGAAACAGGACAAAAGAAGAACACAGACGACACACACGTTTCACCAGTGTGTCGTCTGTGTTCTTCTGTTGTCCTGTTTCTGATGCGCTACGCCTTTTGCCTCCAGCCTGGGAGTCGTCACATTAGACGCTTGACAGCTGTAATTATCCGTGACCACTCTCAAAAGCATTGAAGAAGCAGCAGCGCTTTGCTTTCTACTAACGTGCGAGGACAGAGGGGACGCAGAACTGTAGACATTAGAGAGGAGAAGATGCAGTTCCTATACAAGGGAGGGCTGGGGGGAGATGACGTGAGAAGGCAAGCAAACGCTACTACTAGACAGGACAGCGGTAAACGGGATACGGGATAACCGTACGGTTCAAGGTACGGTACAGTACTTTCCTGCTATGTCTGAAAAATAAACACCATGCCAATATGTCAAGGGGACAAATGATGCAGGGCGTGCAGAAGCAGAGTCGCATTAATTAGAGCGCACCGCAGGGCCCAGGCGACACTACGGAAGCGGTCGACCGTCAAATCGACACTTCTGTACCCGCCGTGGTAGTTTGCGTCCATGGCATTGCTACAGGTCGCGGATTTGATCCCGAACGCGGCGAAATAGAAAACGCACGTGCACTAAGATTTTGGAGCAGGTTAAAGAACATCACGGTGTCAAAATTATTCCAGAGTCCACCACTACGGCGTGCCTCATAATTCGGTTGTGGTTTTGGCACGTACAGCCCCATAATCCAATTCAAGTTTAATACTTCTGCCACAAAGCGATGTGTCACGTAAGGCAATGACAATGCTGAACCCTCTCTCGAATTATGAAATATGACGCACAACGCCTCAAGCAAGCACCTCTCCCTGTGTGTTCTGTGTACTGCGCGGAAAAACAGCAGTGGTGCATGCAAAGTAACGTTTAACATCAACTCGCCACTCTCGTGTTAGAGTAAACGTTGAAGAAATTAAACTTTCGCCGTTAGCATCACCGCTAATTAACGTCGATCAATGTAACCAGCACTGAAAGCTTAGTTTGCATCGACTCCCACAGTGCATGGGATCTGCATAATTTTTCGTCCGGTTGAAGTTCGCGCTTCAAGTACACAACGTGCTCCATCGCGTCTCTTAATTTTCGCGCCGCCGTTAATGACCTCGATTGGCCTGGAGGCAATCGTAACGACGAATGCAACGGATGCCAACGATATGTGGGTCATAGCGTGTTTTCGATAACCGTACCGCCTATCACGTCACTCCGCCGTGCCCAACAATACTCGTGGCGCTCAGCTTCGGAATTGCTAATAGAGATCCGTTCCTCTTTTATCACGCCGTTGAACTAAAATGACTCGTACCCACTCAACGTATTCTGAAGCGCTGTCTAAGTATCTTCAGAAAGCATGCTGGCGTTACCTCGCCAACATCATGTTCAAACGAAGGTGGCGAAATGGGGCTTGTTTGCTGAGTCATGACGAGTCGGCGTGGAGCGTGGAGTAACACGTGAACATCAATACAAGAAAAAAAAGGAAAGCGAGACCCAGTGAGCTTACATTGAACAATGAAATTTCATTTTCGTACCCACCCGCCGTGGTAGCTTAATTATCGGCTCTGGTGTGGCGCTGCCGAGCTCAATGTTGCGGGTTTCGTTGCAGCCGTGGCGGCGGCCTCATTTCGTAACGGGCGAAATGTCAAAACGCTCCTGCAGTTTTATTTAGGCGCACTTTAGAAAACCCCAGATGATCAAAATTAATACGGAGTTTGCAATACTGCGTGTCTCATAATCAGATTGTCGTTTTGGCACGTAACATTCCACATTTTAGTTAGTTCAATTTTTGCACACATTTAGCTTATTGCTTAGCAAAGTGCGCCATTAAAGTAACCATGATAGTATTAAAAAGCATGGAGTTAATACAACTTTCGGGGCCATATAACACCGAATAAAAAAATACTTTGAGAAAACTTCAAGAGAAAAAGGAAGAGAAAATATCCACGCCGCAATATATTTCATGCGATGTACGCGTGCAGCTTTCCAGGCATGTGTAAATACTTATGTTCCCTAATGAACATGGATATTGATGAGTTGCCGTTGCACGGATCAGCACTGCCATGTAATTTATGCGTGAGCGAATCAGAAATTAACTTTCGCTGTTGGCAGCCATCGTTCATTCTTGTTCCTTTGTTGCTGCACATCAACCCGATTCATCATGTTCAACCTCAAGAAATGTAGTTTTCCCAGTGCGCCTCAACAAATGCCGCGTCCTCACGTAAATAAGCGAGTGGGCGTGCAAGCCACTGGTTAGCATTTTTCTGGTTTTGCCTCGTTACGGGATATTAACCTGTCCGACCACTTGGCATATATAACTATATAAAACACACGCCAGCACTACCGCAAAAATCAATCTATTGTCGTAACGCTCTCATTTCCTCTCGCGTCATTATCAAGGGTTTGTTGATATTAGAAATTCCAAATACAAATGGTTGATTTTAATTCTGGGGTTTTACGTACGAAAACCAAGATCTGATAATGTGGAACGCCCGAACGGGCGACTCCGGAATAAATCTGACCACCTGGGGTTCTTAAACGTGCACCCAATGCGTGATTCACGGGCTTTTTTTATTTATTTATTTTTCCTTTTTATTTAGCGCCCACGGAATCACTGCCACAGCTGTCGGCATTTGATCGCGTGACCTCGTGCTTATCAGCGCACCGCCAAAATCAGTAAGCATTCACGGCGGATCGAATACAAATCGAATACTCGCTACTCTTCGATTCAGGAATTCGCTTTTCGAAGAAGTCCAGTATTAGTTTTTTTCGAATATATAACGAATAAAAACACTAAATGAACGAACAAAAACAGAGCCACGGCTGTAAGGGCAGTCCGGCAAATTAATTTTGAGGTATGCAGAGTGAACACATGGGGCAAAGAACTTAAACTTTATGATTTCCGGTCATTGAGCAAGTATGGCTAGCTTTTAGGCAGACTGCGAATTTGTTCCGATTTATTATTTGGCCAGTCTCGGCACATGTGCACCCCTCCTTTATAGTTATGATCGGTGTTGTCATACTTCCTGATTCGAGCGAGCGCAACATATGTGCGTCTGGTAGCATACTGTTTCCTTCTCTCATTAGTGTCCTTGACCTGGTGCTCCAGGAAATTTGGGAACAGCTGTTTTTGATTTGCAGGTTGCTTAGTTGTCCGCGGACTTCTTTATGCGAACGATATTGCATGCATGAAATATTCTCGGTAGAAAACCAGCGCTAAAAACCCGGACAGTAGGAAGAACATCGGACGAGCGCTGACTGCCAACGATTGCTTTATTGTGCACGCGCAAATGTATGTAGATTGAAAAGGGGAGAAGCAATGTGGGAGGGAAACAGAAGGGAGGGGTGTGGGTTAACATAACCGTCGCGCATTGGTCTGAAGCTAAAAACTAAGGGAAACATAATGATTAATCAAGCAGATATTTCTATTGCTTGTCAGTGAGTACGAGTGAAGGGGAACTGACGCTTAACGGACCTTTGCGCATCATCGTGAAGGTTTCAAAAATTTCACATGCTCGATTGCACCCACAAATGGCGTAGTGGTTAGCGAGATTACTCCCATTCTTGTTCTTTTTTCTTTTTCTTTTTTTAACGTTGTACGCGTGTTCCCGCAACGGCTAGCTGATACACCGTCCGGTCTTGTCTATGTACGTTCTGCCTGACGTGGTGGGGTTCTCGTAGACGACTTCCTTGTTGCTGCACATCCATGGGTGCGAGGTGTCATTCTCGCTGCCGATAACTGTTGTAGGGGTGGCGGACGTTCACTTCTCTGCAGGAGCCGAGTTTGTTGGGCGCCGAGAATACAACCCGAACACCAGCATGCCCTGCCGTTTCTTTTTAATGTATTCTGTGGGAAACGTCGTGCCGGTAAGGGTCGTGCGGTAAGGCTTGTTTTGACTTATCGAATTCAGGCGGTGCCTTTTCCCTGTGAAATCTGTGATTGCTTGGGCAAGAACTTCTTTCAAGGAACACAGTACGTCTTTCGTAGGGCCGCTTTCGATAAGGCGCAGGATTTCACTGCTTTATATAGCTCTGGTGAATATCGTTCGCAATGAGCCTGATTTCTTTCATTGTTACTTTTTCCCCTTCTTCTGCGCCAACAAACTCCATGCAGACTTCGCACTTCATCTTTCTTTAGAAATGAAATTAAAATATTCGATTCAACGATTTGGATATTCAAACAGCCCTAGGTGCTACCTTTTAGTAATTGCCCAATTGACTCTTCCTTCGGTATAGGTCGCGCTGCCTCCTTTTGGCATTGGTGGAGAACAACGCCACGTGAATTCATCACGACGGCGATGCAAGATCAGAAGTCTTCTTCTCACGTTGACGGCTTTCAGTTAGATCCGATCATACTAGCCAGGTGCAGATAATGTTGGTGCAGATATAACGCTATAATACATTGGTGTTATGGGCCGCGCCATTTGAATCTAGTGCCCTTTTATTTCCCACCAGTTCCAACGCTTCGAGAGCCCCTATTTTGCCTTCAACAAAGGCCAGCACGCGCCTCGTGCTTCCGGCTTTGTGCTACGTGTTTGCGTCTGCGAGCCGCCTTATATTTGGCGGTGGAGGCGCTTGCGACGAAAGATGTAGTTGCCCACATGTTCTAAATACATCCAAACAAATCAATCATTCGGCACTTGTAAGGTAAATGTACACGGGGCGACCGCAGAAACGAAGCGCACAGGGCGCTGTGTGTGTCAGGTTTCGGTGGTCTCCCCTTGTAAATATTGCGCTGTAGATTTACAAACACATTCTTGAAATGGGGAATTATGGCAGACGTTCCGATTCCAAACTTTCCTTTGCCTCTTCTCCTCTTGACGGGTCGCGAACAGGCCTGCTCGTGCAATAATCGCTTCAACATGCGCAGTAGAGAGAGAGAGACTCTATATTAGAAAAACAGAGAATTCTGCCGTCGCGTATACAACCGCCGGCATGCTACACTGCATGGATATGGGAAATGGGATTAAAGGATTCCAGAGGAGAGAGACTGCTAGAAAAAGATAATAAAAATAAATATGAAATGTGCAAGTGGAACTGATACTAGTATTTTCAGGTGACATGGCGTGTGAATGTAGGCTTTTGTATATAGAATTTTCAATCTTTAAAGCTTTCCTGTTAGACCAATTTATGACAGGTATTCGAACAATAAATCCAAAACCCTCCGCTGTGTTGAAGGGCCGGGCATTGGACCTAACATGCTGGGTGATGTTAACGGATCGTGGCAAATCGTGTCCATTTATTGCTCAATAAAGCTTCTCTAGTCGCGCTACGCGGGACATTCAAGTAATATGTGCTCCATTGTCTCTAAGTTGCCACAGTTATCACAGTAGGGGTTGGGGGTAAGCCTTATGCGGTATAGATAATTGTTCGTGTATGCCACGTTCAGTCGAAGACGATGGTACGATGTCTCTAAATGTCGAGGAACTGGTCATGGAATTTTCGGTCTCATTTCTGGGTTATCATAACGCAGGATGTTATCTTGGTGAAGCGGCAGATTCCAGATGCCGCGTCACCAACACGCAGCCGCAGCGCATATTTTCACAGATGGCTCTACAACTCCACATTGCTCATCGTGCGGACTTTTATTTCCCTCTACACAGCAACGATTCTTGTTTCATCTTGAGCGCGTGTCATTCTCTACTTCAACTGAGATATACGACATTAAGGAGGCCCTTGTGTATGTACTTCGACAGCAGCCGCCCAAAACATGGGTGATTTTCACGGATTCAAAAGCAGCCCTGCAAAGAATGTGGAAAACGGCACAAGCGGTGTATTAACCAACCTGCAGCATTTAACATTGCTTACCTTCACCACAAGGCTAAGATTGCTGGGCATTGCATCAAGTTCCAGTGGATACCTGCCCATGCCGGTATTTCGGGAAATGAAAAAGCGGATGAAGCTGCCCGAAATGGATTAAGCACCGCAATTTCAAAAGAACATCTTTTACAAGAGCCGACGCTTCAAACATGGCAAAAAATATGCCTACCAAGAAAAAGAACATCCGTAGTAAAAATATACCTTACTTTATTATTTCCTTACTTTCAGTACTTTTACGGTTTAGCGTGTTATTTCACGACGTAGTACAATCAACGTATGCTGTGATACAGAAAATTAAAGCCGGATCAGTGGTGTTTTGAATTGAGGTAAAGAAGTAATAATCGCCCAGAAAGCTTTAGAAATTTGTTATGTAAAACTTGAAAGATGCACCTCAGGGAACATGAGTGAAAGTAATAATTTTCTCATTTTAGTATAAGTTGTGAAAATAAAAAAAGTCTGAAAGATTCAGTATAGGCCCCTGGATTTTAGCTCCCACCTTCTCTAAGTCAGACCAGGCAAAATAATTATCATGCCTATTTCTTGGTGTTGATAGTAGACATAGCGATGTCATTGTTACGTGGGGACGCAGTAGCTCCGCAAATGTGAAAGCGGTTTCTATTATGCAGTGCACACTTTTTTTTTTCATTGCAGCAGACACCTCGTCTACATTTTACTGCATTTTTTACACCATGCAGAAGCCTCTTTGCAGTTGATTATTGCATCCGATCAGCTTTGTTCCCTGACCAAGCCGGTCAAATGCGTGTTCAACTGGTGCTGGAGCATTCACTGCTTTCTTCAGGTCAGGCACAGTATTATAGAGTAATGCTGAGAGTTGCACAATATTGTAGCGTATTGAATAAGGAGATTTGCATAGGCGGTCTTAAGAATGTAAGAGATTAGACTGCTCATCCAGCCGCGGTCGGTCTGAAATCGATGGCGTGGATCTCTGTGAGTGAAAACCCCACACGACGGGCACGATTACTCGCAATAATTTGTGCATGCGCCATCGAAACGCTGATGGATAAAAGCAGCCCACGGTGGGAAACATAAATGTGCACTTGATATTAGTCGGACACAATAATCAAACTAACACGCACCCATGAGCATCTACCGTTGTTTCAGACATATTTAAAAGAGCCAATATGCCTGATGGGAAATATATACGTATGTGTCTTCACGGCCGTCGTCATTTAAAGGTTAGGCCGCAGAGTCAACGAAAATGCAAGTTTTGCGTCATTTTATTCAGGAAGTGCTAGGAGCGCTGGAAGGTAGTTTCGGCAATACCTTCAGTCAAAGTATTATTTTTCAAGACTCCCCAATCTGCCACAAATCTTTAATATATATACTTCACTCATGCTTTAAAACGATCCATGGTGTTGCTTGTAGAATAATCCAATGGAAATGTTAACAACGTGTCGAAATACTGTCGATCAGAATTGACTGACTTCTATAGGCCCCATACGAGGATTAAATAGTGGCTGGGATAAGTTAAAGTGTCACATTTTTGCTTTAGAACCTGCCAGTACTCCTTACAGCTGCCTTTAGAATGAAGAGGGATTCCGGTGAAACTGAGCAGGCTCTAACCCACGTTTCCAGGAATGCGCCTTGACCTGGTCAGGATAACGCCTGGCGTGAACGTGCGCAGGATTTCCCATCTCTGGTCGCGTACCGCCAAGCCTTTCGGGAATTCAAGAATAGCGACGTAGGCTATCATTCCATGAATTATACCTCGCCTGTTGTCGTCCTGTCGAGTTAGCAGACCGGGTCGTGGAAAATAAATGTTCTTCACTAAGTGTGAAAGACGACCGTGAAGCCGGTAAACACTTGGTTATAACAATGCGCGTCTGGCACCGGCAAGTGGGTGGCCAAATAGCGAGCTAACGCCCGCGAAATCCTATTCTTTATAGCAGTTCTAAACACTGTGGGACAGACGGAGCTTAAAGGACCGGGCGAGAGAAGCGAGCAAGAACTGAAAGCCATGCAAAATGCCGATTTCACCTTTAAACTTCCCCCCTGCCTTTCCTGTCAACGGGAGCGCGCAAATGCATGGCTTTCTCGGACTAGGGCACTTGACAATGTCGCCTTTAGTCGACCACAAGGAACTTCCGCGTTCCAGGAGCCCGGGGATGGAAACACGGAGGAAGGGAGGGAGCTAGCGTCACGCGATTATACTGAAGCCAGAAAATGTGGACTGCGCCCAGAGCACGCTATTCCGGAAAGACAACGAGTGTGGCGACAAAGTGCGGCGTCCGCACAAGCAGCTGCACCGGAGGCGACAATTGTTGGTGCGCTGCAAAAAAAATGGCTGAAAATATTTAAAATATTCAACCCGTTCAATACGCAGTCCATCCAAACTATAAACGGATCCAAATGTTTCAACTTCTTTTAATGCCTAAATAGCAACTGTGCGAACAGATACTTTATCTAACGAGATCAAATATCATCAAATAAAGACTGTTTCGTAACCGCCAGCTTCCTGGCCAGCCCTCCGTAGTGGGTAAGCGCCATTGCTCTGGAACAAGAATGGGAGATGACATTTACAGCATCGTCAGCATCCGGGCCACGCGGCCCAACAACAGGCCGCTGCGCGGCCTCTCGGGCTCCGAGTATGACAGGCAAGTGAACCTGCAGGGCTTGCGGGATAGTGTGTATTTGTGTGTGCTGCGGTAACACTAACAGTCAGGGTAACGTCCCCGAGCAGCACTGTTGAAAATGAGCGACTCCGTGATGGACGGTGCCACACACGCTACACTGTGGACTTGCTGGGTTCTGAGATCAGAATGCAGCCGCGGCGGCTGGCAAATAACGCTGGTTTTGTTGCTCCCAAAAGCTGCTCGAATTTGGTCGCAGTGTTGGTCTGTACAAGTGCAAAAGAGTGATTACCGGCCGTCTCATGCTGAATGCGCGTACATATGACGTGTAATTGGCGGTTATATATAGTTACGAGATTGCCCGGAGTGTGTATACGCGCTATTGGAAAACGTGTCGCTGACGCTTTCGAACAGCAGCGCCCGTGTCAACTAGAATTTCCGCAGCCACATTTCGGTGATTAAAAACACAATGCTGCCACCTAACACCGCCCAGCAACGACAGTGTCAATACATGCTAAGACGACGCGTCGATGATTGGTGTAACGTTAGGATGTAAGTTTGATGTGGTACTGCGCTATCAGCGTCAAATTAAACGCGAACAGAGGAGCGCGTGGCCGAAGCATAACTGAAGATATACTGCGCGCCGCCCAGCCATCACCATTGAAAGGCGTGCATGTACGTACGTCCGGTTTGACCACATTGCCCGATGATGCTCCCTCTTTTCTAGGATAGTTTCGTTTGTGTTCTGCTTCTCTTTTATTTTAAAAGCAAGAAAAGATGACGTCCTATAAGTGATGATGACGGCGCAAGCAGTACCATGTGCACCGCTATTAGCGTTTCATTTGAATCCGATAGCACATAGTTCCATCGAAATGTGCGATAGTACTCGCCCTATATGGCGATATTTAGCTTCTGTATTCTTCTGTTTCTGTTTTTGTATTCTGTTTTCTTTCTTTTATTGTTTTCAAATAAAAGAGAACCGAAATTCGCCCCGCCGTGCAACAATTGTTCTTCGGCACCTGACGCAAACGCCCCTGCGGTTGTCGAAGTCCGCCCAGGAAGTCCGCCTCAGGAAGTGACAGAATACTACATCAAATGATCAAACGCTTGCACCCTGAAACCCACAGAACACTAGCGGCACTATTTAGCTCCATGTTCTCTGCCGGCTGCATTCCGTCCGCCTCGAAAGAAGCAATTGTGATTTCTATTCTCAAAGTGGAGGCAACGGCCTTTCCTCACCCAATAGTCAGAGGCCTATAGGTCTGACCAGTTGCCTATGCAAACTTTTTGAGAAAATTATTAACCGCCGCCTCATCCATTGTATTGAAAACGACAAAATACTCGATCCCTTACACAACGGTTTCAGGCAACGTAGATCCTCAATAGATCGCCTTGTCCGCATCGAGACAAATATCCGTGATTCGTTTGTTCACAAAAAGTTTTTCCTTGTCAGTATTTATAGAAATGGAAAAGCCATACGACACGACTTGGCGCTTTGGAATCCTGCGTGATCTGCCTGAAATGGGAGTCTGAGCCAACTTACTGAATGTGATTCAGAGCTACCTCTTCCATCGCGCGTTCTGTGTTAGAGTTGGTAACGTTCTGTCTCGTCTTTCCCGCAAGAGGTTGGTGTTCCACTAGGTGGTGCGCTGAGCTGCACTCTTTTTATTGTGAAAATGAACTCGCTCCACACTGTCATACCACGTACCATGTTTTATTCTGTACATGTTGATGACATCCAGATAGGTTACAAAACATGCAATCTAAGTATATGCGAGCGACAAGTACAGCTTGGCTTAAATAAGTTGTCTAAGTGGGCGGACGAGAGAGGTTTCAAATTAATACCCCCCCCAAAAAAAAAAGTGCATGTGTCCTCCTTTTCAACAAGGGAGGTGTGCTACCAGACCCCGTTTTAGACCTTCATGGATAACGACTATCTGTGAGCTTCAAACATAAATTCTTATGTATTGTCCTAGTAAACTGGTATTTTTCTTACATCTGAAGTATCTTAAAGCGAAGTGCCTCAAGACTATGAACCTGTTGAACCTGTCTCTCTCTCTCTCTCTCTCTCTCTCTCATTATAAAGACTGAATCGTTGACGCACTGGTTGACTGATTCCTTCCGCACCCTTCATAAATGACATGCGAGTCTCAAGCTCGTGCATTTGTACTCGTGCAAACATTGTGTCAGGCTTTCGTGCTCGTGCAGACTGTCGTACTCGTGCAGGAACCGGCGGATGAACAAGGCGTGCAATGTGAGCGTCGGAGTGTGCGCCGCCCCCGTCATTCTGGCCCTGGTCGTGCTGCTCGCCATCGAGTATCAGAAGTACTCCCTGGAAAAGGCGCGGCAACAGCGAGGTACGGGCTCGGTACTTCCGATGCAAATATTTGAGATGGACGAAGGAGTCTTATGAATATCCTCTTTGAAACAAGGCAGTGAACGGCGTCACAGAGGTCGCTATTTCTTGCGTCCTTGTACGTTTCTTCTTTTTCGCTAATAATAGTCGTGACGCCTCTTAACGGATAGTTTATTTTTTACATAATTTAGTCTCCTAAGGTCATGCTTCCATTGAATGAATCCTTCCAATGAATCCTTCCATTGTAGATTCACGTGTTCTTAGTTACACTGCCTAAAGCCTTGGGCAGGGTAACAAGATGCTCATTTAGGTCTGGACAAACACGCAGATATGCTGAAAAAACATGTCCTGTGGTGGGTGTGCTACTTGCACAGCAAGAGCACACCTACGGTCGTGCCATCTGTGGACGTAATATTTTGTTGTGACCTTTTGTTGCCATCGACCACTGATTGTACGCCTTACTTCAAGCAGACAACCGCATTTACAAATGTAAGTCCTGGAACCATTACACCTTTCCACATATTCCGGAGCACCTCGTACCTATTGTATCACCGTAGCGTTCTGAGTTTCATTATGGCAGCATTTCTCTTCCCCTTTACTGTTAGGGCACATTCACACCGGCGACTTGAGGAGGCCGCGCGACCGTTTGCGACTCGCAATCAAAAAGCGACCGAAGGCGACTGATGTTCACACCGGCAAGCCCGGCTGAGCGCGACCCGCAAGTCGCAATCCCGGAGATTATCGTTCTCAGCGAGAACTCTCGGAATCTACGCGGAATTTGAATGCGACGCCGATGGAGGCCGGATGTAGACACACGAAAGATCACTTCCGGTGTGCCGCTGATTGGTTTATCAATTTTGCGACCACGGTCGCGCGACTGAAAAATCGCGCAGAGAGCGACTCGCCCAAAATGGTCGCTTTTCGAGAAAGGCGACCGTTTGCGACCATTTGCGACTGGTCGCAAAGCGACCAACTTGGTCGCGCGACCTTCCTCAAGTCGCCGGTGTGAATGTGCCCTTATTGTTTTTTCCTGTGTTTCCATATGTCTATTGCCTTCGTTTATTCATATATCAATGTATTTATATTCTTTTACGCGAGGTGTATTCCTGTCCTTGTATTGACACTGTCTGTTCAGTGTTTTCATTGAATACCATAACACCTGATTTTTAAAGCTAAATTTCAAACCTAGATTATCGCCATCCTGTCAACAGATATTAGCCAGACGTTGCATATCACTTGGCTTGTTAGCTAGCTAAACAATGTCGTCCGCATAGAACAAACCTGGAAGCTGCTACTCTACTACTGTACCCGCCTGTTTGTGTGGGCGATTGAACGCTGTATCACTTCCTTCTAGCGCCCTTTCCACCCTCGCCATGTACATCATAAACAGCAGTGGGGATAAAGGGCACCCCTGCCTCAGTCACTTGTTGATAACTTTCTCCTCGCTCCTCATCCGTTCCCTTTCAATGCACACGGTATTTTCTAGGGTAAATTTATCTCAAAAACTGTAGACAATCGTCGTCTAAACCTTCCCGTTACTGCAGAAGTGAGTTAACAAGATTTCGCTCGAGAATCTTCCATTGAAATAAGAGTTTCTGCCTTGTTGGCAAGTTATATTTATTAGCCTAATTCATAAGTATTTTGTAACATTCTTTTGCTTAAGCAGCGCGAAGCGTTTTGAGCCTACCGCCTAAATATGACAAGGGAACGAAAGGATAACAGCAACAACGTAAAGCATTGAAAGTATAACTGCAACGGAATAGAGCAGAAAAGAATGAATAATAAAAAGAACAAAGGAATGAAAAAATAAGTACAACAGAATAAATCGCAAGAGAAGGAAACATACGAAAAAGCAAACGAATGAATGGATGAAGACAACACAATATCACACAGAAAAAGCAAGGAAATGAAAGGATAACTGAAACAGGATAAAGCAGAAAGGAATGTAACATAGAAAAAACAAAGGAATGAAAGGATATGTACAACAAAATACCGCACAGAAAAAAAAACGATGAAATGATAGGATAACTGCAACAGAAGAAAGCACGAGAGATTGAAACAATAAAAAAGAACAAGGGAATGAAAAGAATCACTGCAACAGAATACCGCACAAAGAAAAAAATGAATGAAATGATAACTACAACAGAATGCAGCACAAAATAATGAAGCCTAGGCAAAACAAAGGAATGAAAGGATAACTTCCGCAGAATACAGCACTGAAAGAGAAAGCACGGAAATGACAAAAGAACGAATGGGAAAGCGTAGTAGAATATCTCAGAGAAAGAACAAAAAAAATGGAATGATAACTGCAACAGAATACAGTAGAAAACGACAGGTAATTTGTATCTCGCACTACAACTAAGTTTAAAACCTATCCTTCAACAGCCGTTTCTAAATTTAGAAAAAGCAACAATAAAGTGGCGGGGGAGATCGCAAGCGGCATCGCGATTACGGTCATGGAGAAAATATTCGCCCCTGTGCAGCGGTGGCGCTACGAATGTATTCTATAAAAGGAAAAAAAAAAGAAATGTTTAGGTCTCACCGAGATTTGAACTCGGATCGCTGGATTCAGAGTCCAGAGTGCTAACCATTACACCATGAGACCTCCAAGCCTGTTCCGACGCCGGGAATCGAAGCCGGGACGTCTGGGTGAAAGCCAGATATCCTAGCCACTAGACCACGCCGGAGACAGCGGCACCCGAGCGAACTTTCGAACCGGTCGCTGTCTGCGGCAACCACGGGGCATTTTCGATGCGTTTCGTGCAGTTCACTGCTGACGATGGTTATCGCAGCAACCGCAAGCTCCCGATTGTTCTTCCTGTCGCTGAATAATATGCAGCTTCGTTCGCTGTACTTGCTGAGGCTTGTTCTCGAAAATCATATTTAAAATTATTAAATGAGCTTGGCGGACATTCGCAGTGTTGAGGAACGTTTACGAGAGGGAAGTTGGCGCGGTGTGTGTTACACTAAATAATAGAAGAAAGGAAGTCTGTAAAGGATTATGCTTCTGAGTTAACAACAAAGATGCATTTTTTTTTATTCGTACTTTCGGGTGCGTGCCAAATTTCTCTGTATATTTTCCCTCAGCCTTGTGGATTTTCGCCGAAAAAGCACACATACCCATGGGGGAAAGCCAACCTGATGTTCTCAAGCCACGAAATGAGTGTGATGAATGCACACACTGGCGCTGCTTAAACCTGTGCCTAAACGCGCTAGCCATATATCAATGGCGGCACTTGAGGCTTCCCTTCGACCGCAAGCGTCATGTGGTTGAAACTACTGTTGCATTTCTAGAACCATGTTGAACCTGACGCTCTTGAACTGATCCAGAGACGTCGCATGTATTTTGCGCTAAACAACATTGTTAGGTACAGTGCAGGTCCAGGTGGGTTCTTCGTTTTTTGTGGTCTCTCACGTTACATAATGACAAATGAGATATGTTTGAAACTAGCGGACGCGGACGTCCTGGCATATAACCATCAGGAAATAGCGTTAGCAGCACTTCGCGTGCGCAGATCTCAAATTTTGGTTGGCTTCTGCATGTGCGTTGCCGCCATCGTGCGATATTCATTTTGTCAAGTCATTCCTTCCTATTTTTTTTTCTCAGATCCAGGAGCGTCAGCTAAATTAGATACGCGAGCTCTTTCAAAAACCTTTGCCAAATGCAGCATATGCAATAATGGAGTCTCTCAACCCTGTAATCAGAGACAACCTAAGCAAAGTACGAAATAAGGTATTGCTAACTGCAACGTGATTTCAATTTGGCTAAATGTGGTATAAATGGGTATAGTATATACCACTGAAGCAATCTTGTCAAAGCCGCACAGGGCTGGTAATTGTAGTTTTCTTGTTAACAGTCTTTAAACAACGCCTAAGCAGACGACGCGTGCACCGTGTGGTAGTCGTTATGACGTACGTAACTCCCTCCATGCTGCCTCCGAGATCTTTCAGTGCGTCCCGGACGCCTCCCTATCTCGGAGGTCATACCGAGTAGTACTCAGAAGCTACTCATTGTAAGTCTTGCGTCACTTCTGCCGAACGGTAATGGCTGCTTTCTTTTTAGTTTTAGTATGAAAATGTGACTTAGAGCGCACAGCGGGGCAAGGGCACGAAACGACGAAGTGCCGAAGTCACAGTAACATGGACGACCAACTAGCCCGGTCTCAAACCTTCGCATGAAAGGTGGTTATTTCTGCGAGCTTTCTATGACCCTGCCGCTCGTATTTCAAACGTGAAATTTTGCAGGGATAGTTCTATGTCTACACTATCCTAAACAAGGGTTCTTATGCGATCCTTATTTTTGTTGCTTTGACCTTTAAGGACCATAAACCATCTTCGACAGCAGCACGCCATATCAACCGAAGAAGAATGTGGGTTCTGTGCATGCGCACTACGTCTGCCGCTATTTCTTGCGTACATGTTAAGTCACTTGCGCCCACCCACCTTTACGCTAGCTCCCACTTAAGGGCCCTGGAATGTTTTGTAAATGTCTGAGTAAACTGGTATTCTAATATAGTTGATACGATGGTGACCCTCTCACATTACGGATCGCCAATAGTTGGTGTTAAGATTTATCCTCCTCTCAACTCAACTAATTGAAAGGTATGAGCAGCTAACGTGGCCTTTTTCTGAGATCGTTTGACGAGCCTATATTTCATAGACTTGACGATGGATCTTCTCGACTCGGACAGACCTCAAACGTGGCGCCAGGTGGCGCCTTATGCGCTAGCAAGAGCTTGGTGGCGCAACCCACCGTCCCGTTCCAAAGAGGACGCTCGTAACATCCATCCATCCATCCATTTTTGTTTGCGTTGCCATGTGTTAAACCAAAAGCCTGCAAGAGGCTCGCACCGCAACGTCTCGCAAAGTGTTTGCATTTAGCGCACACAAAGCGCGTCGAGCGTTTTCTTTACACTTGGGAGATTTAGGTTGTCCGTAAACGTATTACTCCCTGCGGGATACCAGGTTACGGAAGCACCCAGGACTAAAGCCCCTCAATTTTGATTCGCGTTGGTGGCGCCATCTTGTGGTGGAAATTTTAACCATTCAGAGAGCTAGCACAGAGCTAATATATCAGCCACCAACTATATTCCGCCTAACTGGTGTTGTAAAGCTAAGAAAAAAGACTAAGACAGACGACGGAAATTAGAAACATCCGAACGCGTTGTAGTTCGACAAAGCGTCACCAGGTGTTGATACTGCCGTCCATGGCTCTGGTGATCTGGTATTCCGCAAACGGCGACACCTTCAGCGACAATCTATAGCTCTGTACCACGACCTACAGTAGGTCGTGCTCTGTACCGTCTATTGGAGACGTACAAACGAAAGCGGCATACAAGCCTCTTGCATCCCCTAATATAAAGCTACCTATATTGTCTTTCACGTGAGCTCGCGCTCTCCTGCCTGGCACGCAAAGCCAGGGCAAAATTGCAGTCGACCAACTCCACGAGCGGTAACACGACTGCGGGCCGCCCCACCCACGATGCGGGCAAGGCGAGTTCGGAGGCCGGGTCGCCGCCCGCACGCGACCAAGTGGTGTTCCCAGCCGAGGCCGTGCTGGCGGGCCTCCTCTTCAACCGGCGCCGCTTCTTCTTCGGCCGCTCGGTGGACTCCCACCGGGGTCCCTGCGTTGTGGCCGCCCCGCAGCCGCGCTGCCTCGTGGTGTGGCAAGGGATGCCAGCACGATTCGAGGACGACTTCGAGTACCTGGTACGCACGCACGAGGGAAGCGGGCACATATGCGCCGAGAACGACGCGGCTTCCGATATCTTGCCGGAAAAATTACTGCGTGGTCCGATTTATTTGATGTTATCAGATGTTATTGTTAGCGTGCACACCGGCTCTCCAACGCCTTACTGCGTAGCGAGTTTTTGTCGGTTATGTAGCAAATCGTGGAACCAAAGCAGGCAAGAAGGGAAAAAAATTGCTTCGCGGCCCTTGTATTCGATTAGTGGGGCGCAGCTAGGGCACCATAACTGACTAAAAAAAATTGAGCGCCCCCTCCGCGTCTCTTGCAGCTGGACCACGAACTGCAGGTAGGGAGGAGCAAGATCTCACAGCGATAAAGCTATTATGGGGTTTGAAAACTGTAGATAAGGAAGAGGTCAGGGACGAAAGATACGAGTTTGTGCCAGCGCCGTCTTAGTCGTAGTGGTTCGATCAACAAACCGCATCCGACGGGCGTCAATCTCTGTCTTCCAAGTAAATGTAGTTCTTGGTGACGCGAGAAGGCAGGCGTCCGTGCACCGACTATAACTGTAGATCGACTGCGACGCAGTAGAGGCGCAGTTCGAGCCGCTGCCATGAAACTCATCTCGTTCGCCACCGAAGCACTGCAAGCCGAGAATCCTTCGCCGTCCAACCTGCAGGTTATTTCGGATAGGTGCGAGTAGTCTAGGTGACTCTGACACCACACAATTATGGCGTAGTCTTCTCGTCTCTCCTCCGTAGTGCCAGATAGTCTGCGGAAGGAATGAAGCCGATCATGCCGCACATCGGTCAGCTACTCGTCGAAGAACTCGAAAGTTATCTTTGCATCGAACATCTGTAAGCAATCACGAAAAGGTAGCATGAAAATATACATATACACATCTATACCATGAGGAAGAAAACGCTTTCTTGAAAGCAGTCACAGTAAAGTTTTTTGAGGGGGTAGAACTTAAGTATGCCTTCCTATGGCAGAAACTTTTTTCTTGCTGAAGGCATGAAACAATTTCACTTTATTTATTTATTTATTTATTTATTTATTTATTTATTTATTTATTTATTTTATTTATATTTAATCGTTTATCATTTACTATTGGGACCATATGCTACCGCAGAAGAGGCGTTAAATTGCAGAAGGAAACCCTATATTGGTTTGACAATAACATTTCAGTATTATATAATAGTTCGAAGTACAACGACAGTCTTGAGTGACAAAATAATACACAGTACACCGTTCAAAATACGTGTGTATTGCAGCACTTTTTGTTGCTAATGGGAACCGCGTCTGCTTGAGTTAGGAAGCAAACAAAAAAAAATGCTGTATTGATTTGAGTAATGGGGTTATGTGCTCTTCGCACCATAATGAACGTGACTCTGGTGCTCACAACCCTGCATTTGTTGTCCCGTGTATCGTGATTCAACCTTCCTAGAGACGCGAATGTTGCTACACACAATCACATTACCCTTTTGGTGTCAGTTCATATCCAGAAGCGGATGATATTTTTCAGGGGTTGGCATAACTGTACCCGCATTTTCATTGCCCATAGCTAAGCCGTATGCTATCGCCCATTGGATCGTCACGTGTGTGAAGTAATCTTGTCTAGAGTGGCCAAGCGACCGACCACACCATACGACGGCTCCTTTGGAGTAAACAAACCAAATATTTAAGGCTATACGTTTGTGAAATAAAGGCGCTGGAAGCGATTGCAGCATCCACAAACGCGTCATGCCCGCCACGTTTTACGTGGGCGAATCAAAAAGCCTTTGCCCCAATTATGCGAAGCATATTAACGTAGGTTTCGGGCCTTCGCGCGACGCCCGGCGGTGGCCACCATTGACCCTGAAGTGAGATCACATGATGTGACGTCACGTGATGACGTCACACCGGCTGCAGACGGGGCCTCATAACGCGCCATCGGACGTCGCCCGGCGGAGGCCTCCACGCTTCGGTTCGCGCCGTCGCGCGCGACGCGGCGGCGGCGCCACCATCGCTGCATCACGTGATATGTGACGTCACGCCAGGGATAAAGCGGCGCGCACCCGCCGTCGCGTCAGTCTCTGTGCCCGCAACCGCGCCAGCGTCTTTGCGCCGGGCGTGTATGCGGTCAAGATGCCTCCAAACGCTAAGGATACGCTAAGGTTAAGCCCAGTGGATGCGAAGCATCCACTGGGCTTAACCTTGATAAGCCTCCAATTTTTTTTTATGAGGCAAAATAAGGTACGTACAAGTAATTACAAATACACGTACTATTCTGCGTTCCTTGCAGCGTTTTTTCACATAGTCCTCACATCGGTTTAGACGTTTAATTTGTCCCATCATAGCACCAAATTTGATATGCCCCTGTGGTAGACGCTCGTTGTCATGCAAGTCTTCACGGTATTTTACTAACTCACAGCACCACCACCTCACACTTCTCAAGCGAGATACCTTTCTCCGTGCGTGGGCTGCATTTCCTTGTGGATTTATATGGGTGTTCGTCCTTTGCTCCATAGAAAACGAATCACATTTCGTTGCTCGTACGGCGTGGACGTGTGAAGCACAACCGCCATCGCGGCATGTTATGCGGTAAGAGCCGCATGCCCCGATACCTACACCTGGCATAACGCCCTGTCGTGGGGCCAGTCTCGCTGCATCCGACCTTGTTCATCCATCGCACGCTTGTGAGCAGCACAATAGCAGTGCGCAAGCACCCCGTCACGTGGTATTTTTTTCATATTTCGCGGGCTTTCGTTGGAACGCGGAAGAAAGGACCACGTGAGATATGTCGTGTTGGAAACAATTTATTGAGGTGTTTCTCAAGGTGCTCTACAAGTTTGCGTGTCACACTTGGGGTCTGCAGCCAATACTTAAATAGTTGATTAATAAACTGAACTAATCCATTAGTTAAGGGGAGAATAAAAAAAATTGCCCGAGTAACTCTAAGCCAGTGCCAACATTATGCATTCGGTTCAACTCGCATCCGGAGTGCCTTTAATTTTTAAAACTTTGGCTCAAGTTATGCGGGACAACCTGTATATGACCTGGAACACACGAGCTGGCATTTCCACACATTCAACGAAGGGACAAGATATTGCGCAAAAAAAACAGAGGCGCATGTCACGGAACGCGCGCGGACAAGCACAAGAGAACTTTAGCGAAGGTTGAATGGCTGCACACAGGAGACAGTGCTTGTCACAACAATGTGGTAATGCCGGCATGGAACAAACCTTTGGTTGACAAGGATGAAGGCTTCGTTAAAACTATTTGGCATGCAAGAATGACCCATGAATCGCGCGACAATTCAGATGAGCCACGCGCAGTGCACACCAAGCGCATCAATGTAACGACTATGGTAAAGTACCGCCCGTTCTGTCTGCAACAAATATTCAGAAAGAGGGAAAATTTGCCAGGCACTTAACAGACAGAACGCGATCTTTGAAAACGCGAACAATGAATTACCCAATTTCAGCCCAATTTCGGCGGAATTGCGTGCGTATATACAGGAGTGTGTCTCATTAAAGTCATAATAAAATAAGTCCCCTGGTCAGGTCGATTAGGCAAAGCGAAAATTTCTTGTGGCGACAGAAGCTGTTGTTCGCTTGCCGGAGGCCTTGTCAATAAACACGTCTGTGATTTCAGACTCCAGTCACTGTCTTTTCTTAGGGTCGCATGGCCAGGATCTTGTGTATGCGCCGGATCCTGTAGTAGTCACCCAACCTCTCCTCCTTGGCAGCAGATGCTCTCCGGAAGGACCGAATTCGATCACGCAACTCTTCCGCCAACAACTCGTCAATGTATTCGAAAGCGATGTCTGCGTCGGACACCTGTAAGCAGTCACAAATTGGCAGCGAGAAAGTTTACACACCTGAAGACCATGAAACTAATTACTCGTTATCAGTCGCATTTTGTGGGTAGCTGTAATTGATCTATTACTTCATTCTTTTTCTACTCAGTAAGGTTCGCTGTAGTTACTCTTTCTGTAACCGATTACGTGTAACCAGATACGTTGTTTTCCGAGGAACGCGGACTTCGCCTGGCGTCCCCTCACAATTTCACGGTCTAAATGGCTAAAAGAGTGGAGGGCGTCTGCCCTGCTCTAACATATATTGGCCTATACTAATTGAACAGGCGGTGCGCTTGCTTGTCAGTGATGACCAGTCGCGGCCTTAATTAGGCCAGACAATTACCTAGCTATGATTGTTTCAATTTTCGTTCGACCTACCCGGAGCGCCTCCCGTGAGCCTCAGCAACATTGAAGCACTGCGCTTCATAAATAGAGGGCACGTGTAGGCGAACATCGCGGCCCTGAAGTGAACACAGTGTTGCGAGCAAAGTGTCCGTACATTACAACACAACCCATCACTGCTGCGCGCACATCCAGCAAGTTTACAGTGCAGCTGCTGAGTGTACGCTGTAAAAACGAGGAAATTATGACCGAGAAAATTTTAGAAAGCGATTGTTAGCGATAATAAACAAGGTTATGAAAAACTGCAGAGGAGGCACTGAAAAAAGCCAGGTCAGCTCTGTTTTCTCACTGTAATTAGCGACATGGCAATAGATGTGCCGAGGAAAGTAACGTAAACCTAATCGACTTTCTTTTTCAAATTGATCAATTACTTTCGTGAGGAAGGAAATGACCGCTAACAAATTACACTTTAGAAGGCAGTAAGTGCGATTAGTTACTTTTTCGGTAACGTGCAAAAGTTCGCCAGATTGAATGGTTTAATGCAAAAGCATTATATGTCCCGTCACGCGAAAATCGCCGGGCGTGGCAGAAACATGGTACCAAAAATTGCCGACGGCCCAAAGAGTAAAAACACCTAAAGAAAATGGTCGGATTAACGTGAAATTTCTCAGGGAGATTCCTATAAATGAAGCAAATTAACGGATTTTCAAAGAAAACGCGCTAAATTTCGGTCTGGGTGCGAGTCCAACCCGGCACCTCCCGGGTCCGAGCCGAGCATGCTTCCCCGACGCCACGGCAGCTTGACGGTTCTGGCTGACTAAGGGTGTGGCTTACAGAGCGCGCGTCATTGGTGGCGCCACGTCATGAGTGTAGAAAACGAGGGTTTTCACGATGTTCCGAGGTCTACCAACGATGTAATGCTGTTGCATTGGCACACGTAAGCAATACAAATTGTCTATGAGGTTTTATTTGGTTGTACCGCTCCCTTAATTTCACTTGTAGCGCACCTGAGAAAGTTAGCATGTGACCAAAAACACTGGGTGTGTGGAAAAACAACGCGCATCGGGGGAGCAGTTTTTTTTTTTTCGGAAATTCGTTTCACCCTTTCACTTGTTCACTGGCACCATGCAGCAGATCGCACTACTTCCAACACGGCGCGTGCGGGTGGTGCATGCGCTGTTCAGCTCGAGACATTTTTTTAATTGTGAAATTTACTGTCGCGAAACTGCACAAAATGTTAGGAGATTCGCTGTGGTGGAGGATTCCGAAATATGTTTGGGCAACTGAGGTTATTTAACGCACACTCATTGCACGATACACATCAGAATGAGGCCGTGGGCAGGAAGCCGACCCACGACCTCTGCTCGGCTACGCATCGCCATAAACTGTACTTGAGCAGGTTCCGTATAATTGCTACACGCGATAAAATGACGCGTGGAGTGGTCTGGGACACCACCTCGACATTTGCGTGACGTCTGATTATGACAGCATAGTAAGGAAGCTAAAAATAATACCGCAGTTTCACGCGCCGAAGCAGCATGTACAGAACGGTGGTTGTTCAACCATACGAATTAAGCATGAGCACTGTTGGGCACTGTAAGCATGAGCACTGTTTCTGTGCCAATCTAATGAGATAGTGGGAAACACTAAAGGCCCTCCAGTGTGCTATCTTTAAATTGGGTCAGCCATCCTTACATCTTATCGTTGATGAAGAAGATAGCGTTTGTGAAATATATGCCCTAGCCATGGAAGATATGCAAGTCGTTCATGAGCGGGGTGTAAGATGACTAGTTTGTTTTCATTTTCAATTGCGAGTCTCATAAAAAAAAAATATGTTCTTTAAACCTGTAAAAAATACTCACATCAGAAAACTGCGAATTCATACGGCCCGTGTCAGTTGTATGGCGTCCCTGCTTCATTCCAGTTGCCAAACAATCATACACCAAACACAGTGCCAAACAGGAAGAAGTGACTCTGCATAATGGCGCGCAAAGGAGCCACCAACGTTGGAAGGTTATTGTGCGGCGAGGCAGCATAAAAATAGGCTTAACTCTGCCGCATAGAATCAGGCACTTCGTCATGCTGTACAATGTCTCGCAGGAAATGCTGCTTGTCAGTCAGACGCACACTGCATGCATGCGCTTCCCGATGTCGTCAACTGCGGAAGGAGAGGACATCGAGGTACATGCCCCTGTAACAAGTTGAACGGCAGGCCGTGGTGTTGCCCGGTTGTCTCAAAACCCCGTACGCCTGCACAGCTACCTTATACTATTGAGCGCGTGAATAGGACGGTTACCGCCCTGCGATAGTAACAGGTGCGTTGAACAGCTACTTGGCACGAAGCGCAGCACGGTTCCTTGCCGCACAATACAATTAGTCCGCTGCGTCATGAAGTTCAAAAGAAGCAAATAACTTTGAGGGACATACCTTTGGAAGAGTTGAACTGCCGGTCGTGGTGTCGAGCAGCACGACTGATTGTGGCGAATCGTGGAAGGGCGGCAGAGTTCCAGTTTCATTGGAGACTGTATCAAGGAATGCGGCAGGCGAAGTGGCTGGAACACGGCCATCGCGTTCCTCTCTGGTTTCCGGCATCATGACCAACGTCTCTTGGTTGACCGCGCTTTTGAACATCGCTTCGCGACTGTGGTGCATTTTACGTGGCGTGCAGAACATTTGCTGGCGGTCGCCGTAAACTATAAGCGCACGGTTTCGCGCAGGGTGTCGCCTTCCGCGCTGATAATGCGCCCGCTAAGATAAGGTGATAATGGTTTCAACTCGTTCCGCAACTCCTGGGTTAACATTGTCATCTTGAAGTACACCACTGCGCGTTGACTGCCACTTCAAGGGGTCGCCACTGATGACTGAGGCCAACGAGAAATAAACTGCCACGTATTCTTTTCTACTTCCGTTTTTTTTTTTTTTGCATGTGGGGGGGGGGGGGTACGCATGCAGTAGGGAATTTTTCCTATAACAGTCGTTCGTTTTATTTTAATATTTTTTTCGAATTGTGCCTTTATTCGTTAACGCCTGGCGTGTGCCACAAGAATAAGGCTAGAATGATGCATCTGCATCGATAAAGCTGGAAGTCGGTGCTGTGTATCGCGTCTGCTGCCTGCAGCACTTGACGTGTGCAACACCGCCCTATTTGCCTATCTGTAAATTCGGACCATGGCCTCGCATATCGCAGCTACAAAAGGCCACAAAAGCGCTGCTGCGATATTTGAAAGCGACCGGATTGAGTCAGCGTCTGTGATCGGGACTGAGTGACCGACTGATATCTCCAGTGGACCTTCTCTTCTTTTAATCTGTCCGTCCCCCTTTCCCCAGTGTAGGGTAGCCAACCGGGCTCAGTCCTGGTTAACCTCCCTACCTTTCATTTATCATTTTCTCTCTCTCTCTCTCTGTCAGCGACGCCTGAGATAAACAACGATAAACTCGTTGTAATTCAATACCACCGTCAATGCAAGCGATAATTGTGTATTTAGAAAAGGAGCTACACCGTCAGGTGGTCTAGCACTGTAGATACTCATGAAAGCCAGTATTTCTTTCAAACGTGTTATCTCCCACAATTCATTCCACGAATTTAATAAATCACAGTAAATAAATTTAACTGTCATATTTTTTTAATTCGGAGTAATTTCCATGTGTGGGTCGACTTCCTCGCGATTTTCATGAATATTCGGCTAGACGTGGGAGTCACATTACATAGCAGTTTCTGACTTTGCCTCCTTTTGGGATGTTAACTGTTATCCACGCATTTGTTCCACCCTGTTCGACTACAGTGCATAAAGAAATTATAAAAGTACACACGCACTTTTTCAAAAGCTATTCTATTGCCAGAATACATCCGTTCGCCTCGGGTTATCCTTCTAGTATAATCATTGAACAAAGCTGTCTAACATGTATTTGACCAGCCAGAAAAGCGTCTTGAAGTTTATTGCAGACGTTTTTGCTGGATCGCACAATCACGCTAGGCATCTTTATATATATATATATATATATATATATATATATATATATATATATATCGCCTGCTGCGCACCGATCACGTAGTGACCTGCTGGGGGTTACACTTGTCGCCGACTGCTGGCGTCCTTTCGCGCTCTGCAAGGAGCCACTCGGTGCAGTTCCCGAAATATCGTGTCGGTTGTCACCCTATATGATAAATGCATTGCGCATAGTGTTGGAAGCTTGTTGCCATAGCTCACCTCACTTGTTGCTGGGCAGGGCGGCGACAGCATTTGCCGTGTTCTTCCCGCGAAGCGCCGACAGCTCCCGCCCATTATCGCGTGTCGACATCGACGGAACGCACTGCCCTGAGCGGCGAGCCTGAAATTATCTGCTTGCTCTCCAGCTGAGATTGTCTGGTGGTGCAGCCATAGAGAAAGGAATTCTATGTGGTGCAGCTGTCTCTCTCGTGTACGAGGGCACGCACGTGGTCACGTGGTGTATTGATGACAATGCCTTCCTTGGCGAGTTACCTGTTCCTGACGGGTGGGTATGTTACTAGCCTATCTTGTGGGCTGATTCCTGAGAATGTGCACACTCGAAATATAGACCGATCACGAAGGTAGCGCAGTAAAAAAAAATTAAGCATTTAAGTATACTCCTCCTATACTCTTCTCGCGCGAGGGATGACGGGATAGAGTGTTTCTCGCAGTAACTTCACCCCATTCTCAGCCACAGCTCGCTCAGGAAGACATTGTCCTTCATCGACTTCAACTGTAGTGGTTGAATTGCCTGGCAGTTTTTTCATATTTCGTGCGATTTCGCTTTTCGACGGTAAAAGTAAACGCGTCATGGAAACAACCTGTTTTGACGTCTGTGACGATTCTAACCCGCACGGTAACATCTCTACGATTAGAGCAAATAGAAGAGTTAGGTCATTACTATTGGATAAATAAATGGATATTTAAATAAATTAAATAATTATAAATTAGATAAATCAAGGGTTACGGACTGGATTCCAAGGCAAGGGAAGAGTAGTAGGGAGCGGCAGAAAGTTAGGTCGGCGGATGAGATTAAGAAGTTTGCAGGGACGACATACCACAATTAGTGCATGACTGCGGTAGTTGGAGAAGTATGGGAGAGGCCCTTGCCCTGCAGTGGGCGTAACCAGGCTGATGATGATGATGATGAAATAAATGGATGTCTGGAACTAAAAAAAATAGTACAGGTGTTTCTTAATAAGACTAAAGAAAAAACATTTTTACTTAAAATAATCCACCTTTCTTCCGTTTATTTATTTATCTATTTATTTATTTATTTATTTATTTATTTATTTATTTATTTATTCATTTATTTATTGGTGCATTTTTGCTGGGCCACCCTGTATGGGTCCCCCACCACGGCAGCGCTACTTGATGCTCACCAACACCCACCGTGGTTGCTCAGTGGCTGTGGTGTTGGGCTGCTAAGCATGAGGTCGCGGTATCAAATCCCGGCCACGACGGCCGCAATTTCGATGGGGGCGAAATGCGATAACACCCGTGTATTTACATTTAGGTGCACGTTAAAGAACCCCACATTGTCCAAATTATTCCGGAGTCCCCCACTACGGCGTGCCTCATAATCGGATCGTGTTTGACACGTAAACGCTGAGCAAGTTCAGACGCTCGCGAGTTTATCCCTAATATGTCGGCCTCTGGAAGTGCCACGTTGAAAACCGCAAAAACTGCGCCGGCACTTCTAAAATTCCAGTAGGCTTGAGTGCATTTAGAAATGAGGTAGCGCGGCTGAGCTACAAGCAGTGAAAAGTGCAGAGAAAGTTGCGAAAAAAAAAAAAACATTGGCGAATTATTCCAGTGAAAATTGCCAACATGAACCAAAAACTGCAATCTTCGGTTTCGCCCTGGAGCGCAAAAAAAAAAAAACACCTCCTGGTTTAGTTCCTGTTCGAGCAAATTATAGCGCCTTTTATTTTTCCGGTTTCGGTAAAGTTCTGGTTCGATGCCCTTGTCTGTAGAAGTTGTAGTAGCAGGTGTTGTTGCTTCCGTGGTGGTGGTGGTTGACGACGACCACGACGACGTCGACGACATGGTGATTCCGATGATGATTCTGATGATGGCGATGATGATGCGGTACGGATGAAGGCATACAGAGGCAGCGCTTGCGAATGGGGCGCCCTCGCCGGTGGCGCAGGCCCACTCGGCGGGCGTGACGTTCTCGTGGACAGCGCACCAGGCTGGCCACCCGTGGCCGTCGAACGTGGTGCGCCTGACGGCCAACACCGCGTCGGGGCCCGGTCGCCGGCAGCACCGCGCGGAGGAGTTCCACTACGGCCGCAGCCCCGGCTTCGGCCGCAGCTCTCTGCTCGCCGGCGTCGTGCGCCTCTCCGAGTCGTCCAAGCTGATCGTCATCGACAACCAGCGGGTGCGCCTGTTCCCGCACTACGAGCTGCTGGTGAGCGCGATATATCCGTGGCGAGTCCGCCGATTGGCGGCTGTCCGTGCCCTCGCCCGGCGATTCTGGCATAACACTTCTGTCACTCGGTACTCAACTTTGAGGTTTAATTATAGTGTTTTTTTTTACAATACACGATTGTCGAGACGCGGGAGCAGAAGGCGGGACTCTGCACGCCTGACTAGGCTCCTGGCGTGTCACGAGCCCAGCAGACAACAGTGAAAGAAAATTTGTAAAATGTAAAATAGATAGACATATATACATACATACATTCATATATGCACACACACACATATATATGCGTGAGCGTATGTGTGTGTGTGCATGTAATCCACAGTTTTACGTACAATAAGTTACAACCACTCCTTTTCTGGAAAGAAAGCAAAGGGAAGTGAAGGCAGACAGTCTTGCAATATACAAAATTGCATATTAGTTGACAATCAGGAATAGCAATCAGAAAAGGGAAGGTAATTATCGAGAAAATACAGCTTCCATTTTTTTCTCTGAATATTGAAGGAGTTCAGGAATGGTCCATAATATCAAGTAAAGCATGCTCACCATTAAAAGTAATCTGCCACTGTAATAGCTGATTGCCGTAGTTTGTTATGGATTTTATCTTAACAAGGTTCCTAGATCTTAAGATGTAATTAGTTTTGGTATTGGTGTATATACAAAAAAGGAATTTTTGCAATTACTTATCAATTCTAAAAATGCTTTCACATGACTTTTGTTTATACTGACTGTTGACATTCAAAATACTGTCCTGTTGAAAGTACACAGAAGTATGTTCTTACACCGATAGGTCATGAACAATACGAATACGCTTTTTCTGCCTTCTCAATAGAATTTCCATGCTAGCTTTATAAGCGACGCCCCTAACAAGTAAATAATAGTGGTGTCTAGAAAGAATAGTGGAAAAGTGCACCTGACGCTTAAGTTTAAAGGTCACAAAATGGGATACTTATCCAGCATATCGATTAATTGTGCTTGTTACGTTTAATATCACTTGATGCGACCACCGTAGATAGTGGTGTCTAGAAAGAATAGTGGAAAAGTGCACCTGACGCTTAAGTCTGAAGGTCACAAAATGGGATACTTATCCAGCATATCGATTAATTGTGCTTGTTACGTTTAATATAACTTGATGCGACCACCGCAGATTCTCGTGTAAGAATTACACCCGGAAACTTTTACTGGGAAACGCTTTCAATTACTTGTGACTTAAATATTAAAGAAGATGTCAGCTTAACTATCTTGTTAGTAGGAGCAAAAACAATATACTTCATTTCTCTAACTTTCTGCTTTACTTTATTAGCCGATAACCACACTCAAAGCAAATTTAACCATTTATTAAAAAGATTAGAAGATAGATGCTGTCAGAGGAGTAAAATACATTTGAATTGTAGGCATATAATACAATATCGGGTGCTTCTGGTTTTGCAACGATGTCATTCATATAGAGCAGATAAAAGGTTGTGCTTGAAAGAGAACCCTGCGGGACGCCGTACCTAATATCTAATAAATCTGATTTTATGTTGTTGATTTCCTCACATTGAGAGTGATGTCATAGATAGCTACACAGTAATTCTAATACAATGCCTCTGATTATATCAAAGGGTAACTTAGATAAATGTATACTATGTTTAATTGAATCAAATGCTTTAATGAAGTCTGAAAATATACCAATCCTATGTACTCTTTAGTGTTCATTTTATATGTTGGGAACTATTTTATCACGTATTTCAAGTGAAGCGGATTCAGCGGATTAACCCTTTTAAACGACATACTGATTCGTGGATATAAGCTTATGCTTCTGCAGGTGTCCAGTTATAGTAGAATGTAAGGCTTTTAAATTTACTTTAGAAAAAGAAAGTGGTAATATGGATATCGGCCAATAATCAGGGGTGCAATCAATGGCGCGACCTTTATGGAAGACGATGATCCTAGCAATTTTCATGTTATCCGGAGATTTGCCTCTAGAAAACACAAGGTTTGTTAAGTCGCAAATGAAATCGCATAGGTCCGCAACTACCTTAATTGGTCCCACGTTAATACCGTCATGCCCACAAGACTCGCCAATTAACAACCCGGCTCCTGAAAGAAAGAGTGTTCATCATAAATTTTGTTGCATGCTCATTTATAGAAGATACCCAAGAATTTTGGACATTTCCCCTGCTGCCATTTGTTGAATGTCACCGAAATGCGCCAGTGTAACTCAATGGGCAGAATTCTTAAAAGCGATATTTCAAAAAAGCACCCGAGTTTCAACAACCTTTAGTTGGCAACGTTTAGGAGGCACCTCCTGCTAATCAGATGTTTATTTACGGCGCTTATTCCTAATTCTGCTGCTGCAATATAGCAGTGTTTTAATCCTGACCGAAATTCTGCTATAACGCGCCATAGACATCACGACTACGTGCCGTAAATAGGCACGTTAATAAAATGGTAGACACCCTCGACGTTGTTAAGTGACAGTCCTTGAATTACACGCGGCCGTCATATGATATCATTTTTCGAAATGTTCTGTATTTCTGGATGTGGCACATCTTCTCGAGTAACTAGTGTATGGCATGGCCATCCGAGCACAGTTCGTCTACAAGAGAGTACGTTAGTGCAGAAGCAGTGTGATCGCACGGTAACGTTCTCGTACGTTGTGTAGGCGCTCCTGTTGATCGGACACGTCCTGGTGATATAATGTTCCTGTGTACTCTTGCCCGACAGAATACACAGGAAGGCCAACAGAAAGTCGCGGTATCTCGTATTACTCGAATCAGCACCGCGACCGGCACGTGTTCGGGCCTATAGCGAGCAGCAGGGGCGTGTTCCCCATCCCTCGCGCAATCTAACGCGTAATGTACCCTCCAAACAGCACTGAGCGATATGTGCCGCAGGTAACCCAGACATGACACAAATACAAACTCGATCCCCCGTTAGGGTGCCTCGATGGCATCGCCGCCGTTTGGGTATCGACGCACCTATAATCCCCGTGGCTATACGTCGCGCACTCTCGCGGTGACTAACGAGAAGCATGGATTTACTTTTATCGGTTTTGTAAACTTGTAGCGATTCCCTTACGAATTAGATCATCGTAAAACGTATAACCGGACATGTAGAGACAACAACGGCCCCTCAAACGCGTAAAACCGTGAAGAAAAAAAAAATTTACGGCAGCACTAACATCTGACCGCACCCCGCGCCAGTAAGTGCAGCATCCCTGCTTCCGGGAGAAGCCGCCGCACGACACCGCGCTTCCGCGCTGGCTTCACCTGCGCCCTGCACGGCGAGTGGCGAAGCGGCATCCAGCAAAACGTAGCGAAACCGGAGCCAAAATTCAAACGGAATGTTTGGATATCCGTTTTTCGGTATATATGTGAACATGTAGGTGGACTAGTCGGCATTGATGGTCTCGTCGGTATTGCATTACGTAATGTGTAGTGCGACGTGATGTAGCGTCGCGTCTTCGTCATTTCCGTCCCATTGCGAGCCCCGTTTGCGCTACATATGTCACGCTGTTATAGCTGCCTTCACTGATTACAATGCCACCCATCGCGCTGCAAGAAGCGACGCGACGACCGTAGCTATTAAATTCTTCTTCTCGTCGATACCTCTCACCTCGACCGGGGGCTCACGAAGAGAGGGACGAAAGCTGCAGTTAATGCGCATGAAATTTGCATGTTGTAGAAAATAAAAACAACGACCGCGTTGCCAGAAGACGCGTTGTTATGATTACGTTCGCATCTAAACATTTATTTCGATACTAACGCCCAAGCGAAAACGCCCTCTCCATACTTTCAAAAACATCTGTATTTACGTTTACTAAGGAAGGACACGCCTGACTCAGCGACAACTTACTTCCTGTTGGAGGTTCCTTCCTCGGCCGCGCAAGTAAACAAACTGAACGCCACCTTTGCGCCGAAACTTTTTGAAACGCTTAAAACCGCTTTCACGTAGTTGCGGCAAACAGTGAAGGCGTATGCTGATGTCGAAGCCATCCTCCTCCAACCGGCTTCGTAGCGACGGGGCTGACCTTCTAGTCCGCGCGCGGGCTGGTTGTAACCAGGAAGGAAAAAAAACTGCTGAGAGGGCGGCAACTCTAGAGCGGATGCTTCGAGACCAGTTTCGTACTCGACGGAACGTCTGCGATTGCACTCATCGCTGCCAACTGAAGACAGGTTGGCAAGGAGGCAACGTTTTTCTTTTCGCTTTCTTTTTCTTTTATCATATTCCTCGGTAGTCCTGTGCTCCGGAGTCTCTGAAAGAGCTCAGGTGCGCTGACTTGGAAGCACGCACACGTCGGTAACAGCTGTGTGCAGCTGTGGCATGCGGCGTCCTCCGCAGACAGGGTATATGTCATAGTACACTGCACGTACCCCGTGCACGGCAGCGGGACGCCCTCTTTGAAACCTGACGGAAAGCTTGGGAAGACAGGTAGGATTGATGGACGGCTTGGATCGTTCATATTTATTTATTGATTCTTTTACGCGAGTGCCGCAAGAAAAAGAAAAAAAGAGAACATTAGTGGCGGTTTAGTGGTAAACGCGACAAAAAGGCGCCCGCAGCACGTTGCCCCTCTTTGAGGTTCCGGATTGATGGTTTAAACCACGTTCACCACATCGCTAAGTGTTGTTCATTCAGGGCCCACTCGAGACGTGTCCTGCTTCTTCGAGGAGCGGTGTGCGACTGACCTGGGTTTATGACTATATATGTATATTAGTTATACGATAAGAAGCCAATAAACAATGATACCAATGACGTCTTAGGAGAAATTATCTGCAGTTCTTCACTGAATTGAAATTAGCAAAAAAATGGCAATGAAAAAAAAGGAAACTACCAGTAGCTGAGATTCGAACCCACGTCTTCCCATTACGCTCGCATGGTAAGAGCATATCGCACGTCACCTGCCACTCACAGGTACGCAACCCGCCGGGTTACCCCGTGGAGCGCTGGCACCAGTGCCAGGACCGGTGCAACTCGACCGAGGGCGCAGTGTTCGGCGGACTCGAGGGTGGCACTCCCACCCTGGTTGGGAGGGCTTTCTTCGACGGCCGCTTCTCGCCCTGCAAGGTGGTCGCCGTGGGCTGCGTGCTGCCCGGAGGACAGGTACGCGCACGATGCAGTAGCACGTTATAGTAAGTAGTACTTGGCGCTTTATTTTAATTAAGATGAAGAAACTGAAAGTACAGTAGACTCCGCTTTAACGAAACTCGGAGGAACAGAAAACGAAGTTCCGTTTATCAGAATTAAGCTTCGTTTATATGCGAATGATCCAAAATTCTGGAAAGAAAAAAAAAACAATCGTTTTTAGTTCAAAAGCTTGGAGTGTTTTCGTTTGACTACGGTGTCGGGAAAGACGTTATTGTGCATTAGCTGTTTTCGTGTTATTAATTTGCAACCCTACTGGGTACCGTATGGGAGCCCAAGGAGGGGGTGGGGGCTTCGAATATAATTTTCGCCAGCTTAGCCTCTTGATAACGTGCATCGTAAGCTAAGTACACGGTCGCCTTTACGTTATGCTGCCACGGCAATGCAGCCGCCGCGGTCGGGGAACGAACCCGCTGCCTGCAGTACGCATTATCACCACAATACGCAATAGCGAGTGAACCGTCGCGTATGATTGGCGTGGTTACCGTATACGAATGCGTGCGAGGACACATTCCCCCTGTGTCGACGTGTTGAAGTGAGGTTACCGTACGCCGAACATTTCGGCAACTAATTATTCAGAACAGTGCTGGAGATATTCAGTGCATGCAGTGCAAGTAAAGCACAAGTAACACCGGTATTTGTAGGACACGCGTGTGATTGGTAGAACGGAAGCCGATCGTAATAAGACCTTTTTCATCCGCGCTGTGGCAGCAGTGCATTCATGACCCCAGAAAACTTCCGGTCATGCATTTCTGACAGTCAAGTTTGCCAAGAAAACGGAAGTATTTTGCGCATAATTTACTGTAGGCACATATTCTTGATGTGTTCAGATATAAAGAAAGTGCGGCATGTGTAGATATCATGTATGGGATTTTTTCTGTGGCGCTGAACAATAAAATTAATTTGTAGAACATTCCAACTTCTTAGCAAAACTATGCCAGCTGGAGGGTTCTGTAAATTTATAGGCTATTGTAACTTGCGTTGTTTCAGAGGGCTTAACCGGAAGTCTTCTGGGAAGCCTGTTTGTAAGCGTGAACAGGGTCTTATTTTCTGCTCCTTGGTTTATTTGCACCTCCTATACATCTTCATAGGAGTTATACATCTCTTAATGAAGCACTGCTATCTTGCCCTCCTCCAACCCGGTGCACGTTTAAGGCAAAAGCCTTAAGTCGCTCGTTGCAATGGCTCATACCCGAAGAAGGCGGCGTCGAGTGAGACAAAAAATATCATCATCAGGAATGGTTAATACCCCCCCCCCCCCCCCCCCCGTAAGCAAGCAAAGATGCAATGGCTGGATATGAATGAAGAAACAAAAAAATAAAGAATGAAGAAAAGACAGAGAGAATGAAAGAACCTTTAGGTAGTGCATTATATTAGGTGCACGCATGTGTCGTTGAGAGGGCTGACCTGCGCTCCATACGTTTACTTCACGCTGCGGCTCGCTATGTCTTGCGAGAAGTCTGACGCCTCCGATCGTATAACTCGATGCACTGCCACGTGTGCAACAGGCTTTCGCCTTCACGTGTCGCAGGAGGGTAACATATATGCTGCCGACCTTTTGTTTTATCCATGTATTTCGTCCGCCGACGACCGCCAATGGAATCAGAAATTGTCGAACAGTCACCGATGGACTATGCATGTAATTTACAAAAGTTTACTACGTAACGTTCTTTAGGAATTATCCTGCAGAACATGACCGTCTTATTTGTTAATGGAAGCCGATCAGTGCTCCTAGCACGCTCGCTCAGCAGGGTGCGCCCAGTCATTCTGCCAGGAACACAAGGTCGTTCGACTCCCGTGTCGCTGCAGATTCCGATGCAAGCGGGATAGCACCTAATCGAAACGTATGCCAAATAGAGCACACATATATAGTTATCGAATGGCGCTGATATGCGCGCTCATAATAATGAGAGACTGAAATATTCTATTGATAGATGACACACACAAAAAAAATTATCGAGTTTTACGTGCCATAACCATGATATAGTTATGAGTCACGCCGTAATGGGGGAGTCCGGGAATTTAGACCACCGCGGGTGCTTTAACGTGCACCTAAATCTAAGCACACGGGTGTTTCTCGCCCCCATCGAGATGCGGCCGCCGTGGCGGGGATTCCATCTCACGACCTCGTGCTTAGCAGCCCAACACCATATTCACTAAGCAACCACGGCGGGGGATAGAGGGCTTAAGTTGCGCGTTAGCGTATGGAAAATGCTTCTTCACCTTCGTGCATGGGAAAATGAAATTTATCTTCCCTTCATGCTTTGGTGTTAGAAAGAGGGAATGGTGGTGAACAAGAAACAGTGGCGATGACATCACCGGTCTCTTTCGGTGCCCGGTCTCTCGTATAAACTAATTAAACATGCATAAAACGCTATGCGTATAGGTAAAATGCCCGGTCAAGCTGATTACTAACGGCTGTGTTGGAGTTGGTACTTGACTAGGCTCTTGAGAATGCATTTTTCAATTCGAGAGAGCGAACTCGATTTTTATCCCGTACATTTAAGTT
The DNA here is from genome assembly GCF_038994185.2 of Dermacentor albipictus. NCBI lineage: Eukaryota > Metazoa > Arthropoda > Arachnida > Ixodida > Ixodidae > Dermacentor > Dermacentor albipictus. The sequence goes on from NC_091822.1 coordinate 136,610,526, forward strand.
CGTGCGCAATGTGCTACGCCTGTCTGAGAACGAGCGGCAACGTCGCAGCGCGCCGAAAGTATGGCCTTCGAGATCGCGGCGCCACGCTTAGTTGCAGCAACAACGTGATTTGGGAGAGTTGGTTATTTTTCAGGTAAAACTTTAAGCAGCGCGTTGAAGACGAGGGCAGGAATCTAAAACAAACACAACAGGACGAGCGATGTACTGCCAACTGGGAAACTTATTGAAAGATCAACCAGCTTTTATAATATCTCAAAAGAACACCAACAATAACCACAAAGGTTTATGAAAGGCATGCGCACTGCCTACAAGTAGAGGTCGTACTGCCTACAAGTAGAGGTGCTTCTCTTCTCTAAAGCACATCTACTTGTAGGCGGTATACGCATGCCTTTAAATAACAGGCATGTGTATACTGCCTACAAGTAGATGTGCTTTAGAGAACAGAAGCACCTCCACTTAGACAGTACGCATGCCTTACAAAATCTTTTCTGGTTATTGTTGGTGTTTTTTTTTTACATGTTTTAAAGGCTGGTCGATCTTTCAATAAATTTTCCAGTCGGCAGCACAGCGCTCGCCCTGTTGTGTTTGCTTGCGATTCGTGTCCTCGTCCCCTTCGCGCTGCTTCAAGCGTAGTTGCAGCGCTGCAATCTCGGAGCCCATGCAAGAGCTGACGCATACTCTGAACTTCGCCGCAGTGTTATGGTGCTGGACGGCGCTTAATAAATACTCAACGCTGGCGTGTCACTTTCTGTCCTTTTTTACTGCAGCGATTCTGCCATGGTACAACGCAGAGTCGTTATTAAACTTGTTTTTTCACTTTTGTTCTAAAATTATTTCTACTGAAGTACAAGAGTATTCGCGGGGTGTTATCTGGACACCGCCCATTAAAACAAAACCGGTTCGTACTGAAACGGTCGCACGATTAAAAAGCATGGCTGTACGCTTTCGTAGAATGGCTGTTGTAATGACTTCTCGATACTGCAATAAGTGCAGAGCCAATAAACTGTTGCGCCGAAGTTGACAGCGAGTTCTTAGGCTTGAATAGTTGCTGCGATTTGCAAAGGTGCAGTGGAATAGTTTGTGCCGAAATGCAGAATATTTTTGTTGGTGCTGTAACTGATAATAAACGCAATAAAAAAAAAAGAAAAAAAAATACACCGCCTTGCCCCGGGTGAGGATCGAACTCACGACCTTCAGATTATGAGACTGACGCGCTGCCTACTGCGCTACCGAGGCGGATGTCTGCGGCGCTGATATAGGGGTACTTTTACTGTTTAAGCGCTGGTGTCCATATCGGACTGTGTTTGTTGAACTTTTTTAACTCTCCCAAGCCATTTCAGTGAGCATTTCATGCTATTTTGCACCACTACAGAGGGTATACAAGCACCTCTTAATACTGTGCACTGTGTGAAAGGTAGAAAACGCCAGGTTGCGGTAAAATGAAGGGAAAGTGAAATTGCCGGTTGCCGCATTTTCGCGGTGATAAGCAGCGCTATTTCGTTAGCTTTAGCGGCTACAAGGGAACTCGGCCTTCCGTAAACTGAGAAGAACTCATCGCACTTTTCTTTGAACTACAAAATAAAAGAGAGGGTCATACAACAATGCCTCAATCCGGGCTTTTTGGTTGGATTACACGAACACAAACAGCAAGTAGCGTCGTTTCTTCGCGATTGTGTCCGTGCGGACTCGGTGTCGAGTGCGCTTTATTCCTTCTAAGTAACAATAATCGGCGAAACTTAGAAAAAATAAATAAATAAATAAGCTTGTCACCCAGATAATCTCGTCAGACAAATTTCATACCAATATTCATTTGTGTTCATTAGTACAATCACAAGCTCATTCAAATGGACCGTGCGGACGCTTTTCTTTTTCTTTTTATTAATTGTTTTTTTTATACCAACACTGATGTCAGCTTCACCGCACGTACATATTAGTTATAGTGGCTCAAGTGGTTGCTAAAAAGGGTGGAAGGGGACTACCCTATTTCTCTCTGATGCATCTCATGTGGACAAGCTACCACCAGGCGTGTCCAAGCTGGGCCATTGCAAAAGCGCCTGTACAACTACTAGTTACGAATCTGCCTCATTGAACAGTTGGAGCTGGCAGTGGGAGTGGATCGAAATAAGCCGATTGCTGCAGTTGTGATTTTGGCGAAATGAATGTTCGGGAGCGCTTGGTTTGACCAACGACGTATTCCCTTGCCGATCCTATCCCCTTGTTTTCTTCATTTTGTTCATTTTTTCACGCTTCCTTACATGACGACAAAAAAGCGTTCAACGTCTGGAACCATGCCATCTGATGTTCGGGCTGAGAAAAGTGGTAAAAACATCCGTTGAAGCTCAGAGAAAGGCTGTAGCCTCAGCGGTCTACTCGAAGCTGTCTCGGTAAATAAGCATAGCGAGGAGATATGACGAGGTGCAAAACCGACACCTTGATACCAGGATTTCCAAGCATCCTTAATTTAGCGGGACAGCTCTTGGGTAAATGTCCCGTGTCCCGTCTTTACTCAGTCGGGATGGCCAAATGTCCTGACTTCTTCTTTCTTTCTTTCTTTTTTACTTGATAACAATAAACAGACCAGATTTCCTTTTTGAAATGTCTGAGAGCTCGTTTAAGCATTCTTTTTTTTTGGTATTTTGTTGCATTGCCATGAACACAAAAGCGGTCTCGTTTGTGCCGTGGTTCTAGTTCTGTTGGAAGGCCCTAACATTCACGTTGCCGTACCTCTACTTGTATTACTAGTACTAGCCGCGTTAGTCAGGCAACTATGCTGGCACGTGCAGACTGGCGGCTCATGGCACTGAAAAGGTATGTCGCCGCCAGCGGCTAGGGATGGTCGATTAATATTTTTATTCGATTAACATATATTTGTTCGTCATATTAGCCTGCAGTCGCTTAATCGCTTGGGACGCAAGGTTTTTCATAGATTAATTGAATAATATAAAAACTTGCAGGACACATTTAAGAAGGCTGAAACACAGTTTTCTACTTTTGTTGGACACTGTTTCAATGTTTCAAAGGTGGAACTAAGCTTGAAACACAAGTCTATAAACGTTTGATACAGTATAATCTTTAACTTGTTAAAGACTAATATAGTTGTCACTTAGTGCTGATTTAAATAAGAAAAATTGCAAAAGTGAAAGGAGAAAGAAGTCCAACTGAAATATGCAAAAATTTGAATATGCATAGGGGAAAAGAAAATTACTGGATTAGGATTTGAAACCACATGCTATTATCTACAAAGTGAAAGAACGTCGATTGGTTGGGATGTTTGAATGAAATCACCCCCTTCTTTGAATGGCCACGCAACCAGCATGTGAGAACAGACGCTCGGACGCTACAGAACTGCTGGAATCGACGTTAACTCCATCGCCATGTCAAAATACATGCTCCAAACCGGCGCGCATGCTGTGCCCCCTCTTTAGGTAGACTGGGAGTGGCACGACGATCAACGACTGGGTTTAAAAACAGTGCGCACACCGTGTACTATAAATCCTCCGCAAGGAGTCCCTCCAGTCACAAGTTGTCTAAGGTCCCTCTAAAGTTGTCGTCCTCTGCCGACTGAAAAGCTTCGGAGGCTAACAGTCGACAGTCGCTCTAGACCACAGCGGTGCAGTCACCGCTCATGCGCCACCACTCGAGCACGTTTCAAAAATCTTCGCGTCACTTCTGTCAAACTCTCGGAAAGGTCTAATCGAACAGGTCTAATCGATTAAATGAAAGGTGGACATCGATGAAGATTAATCGTCTTGTGGGATACATTTAATCGATTGATCATTCATCAATATTACCAAGCCTACCAGCGGCCTCCCTCAGATTAGTAAAAGTAATTAAGAACCAAATTATTATTATTATTATTATTATTATTATTATTATTATTATTATTATTATTATTATTATTATTATTATTATTATTATTATTTATAGTTTCGCGACGATAGCTCAGTCCCGGCCGCTGGATTCTTTTTTTATCCAGCGGCCGTGCCTCAGTGCTCGTCCGTCATGGTGACGTCAGATTCTTAAGCATTCGCTCGTATTTGGGCACAGGAAAACTGCTCGAAACTTGCTAAGTCCAGTCTTTAGTTCCGTTTAGTGCGCATGTATTGGCCTTTTATGTCGACAGATAATTCACTAAGCACAAGCAGAGGCCCTCGAAATGAGCGACGAATATCTAGTTGGTGGCCGTTTCGACATTGCAGAGGTGTGCGTGATTTGCTAAAGCAAACCTAATTTTCTTCTTCAGTGTCCCTCCTAAAGGGGACGCTAAATCAGTTTACGTTAAATCATTCTTTAAAAACCTCATATTCATTCATTTGACGGAAAGGCTCACATCGGCGCCATGCCAAAGTCTACATAGGCGCCATGGATACCAAAGAGATAATTAGTACAAGCAATTAATTCCAACTTCTGTCGCGCTGCTTGAGTAACGTGGTTCAAACAGGGCGACGTCAGCATGACCGGCTCCGCGGACATAACTGCAATATCCGCGAGGGACTGCAGGGACACGTGTCGGTGCACTGTAACAGGTGTGGCTGTAAACCAGGGTTCAGGAATCCGAAATGTGAGCGCAGCTGTATACGTGTTTTCAGTTTGAGAGAGACATGTATCAGTGTCAGCAATCGTCGAAAGTCTGATCTGTGGGTCAAGCACGTCGGTTTGTATACGTGACTCGTCGAATGTTCCACTGTAATAGCTGGTGCCCCGTGGCTTCCAGAAAGTACTATACAATCAGATTACAAAGCAATCACAAATCACGACAATCGAAACAAGCGCGAACGAGACCAAATCAAGCAAACCAAACAAGCGCGAGTGAGAGCTGACGCGAGCAGACGATAGTACGAAACGAGCGGTTCCCGCTGAGACCAGATACGAGTACGCATCGAGTGGTCGGGCGGGTCCGCATGACAACAGTTTCCCGCGCCCACGTCATTGAAGGAGTTGCTGCTCTCATTGATCTCCGCTATTCGCGCCTCCCGTCTTTCATTCTTCGCTGTGCTCGTTCGCTCAGCCACACCACCTACACTCGGCGCAGGAACGGACACCTATAGAGCTGCACTCTAAAAATGCGCTGTTTTGTACGAGAACGCTGACCTGCGAACCATAGTCGGAGCTGCAGAAATGGCTAAGGGTGAGCGTTCATGCGTAAGCTTGCCATCCATTGCTTTGTTAACCAAAGAATTGAGGTATCTATGCGTTGCACGTACAAGTGGTGGTTGACGTGGAGATTCTTGCACGTTACTTGCATTTATTTATTTTAGAGCGCAGCTTTTAGGAGCCCATTCCTGCGGCGAGCGTCGGCATCCCTCGTAACACCGTGCTCGTAACCAAGCGAACGAGCACACCGAAGGATGAAAGAGCGAATGCGGAGCGCAGCAGGGGATGAAAGACGGCGAGAGTGAAAAGAGCGCGAGCAGGAAAGCGGAGGAGGAGGGTATGGCGATAGCATGAGCAGAAAAGCGTAGTGCCGCGCAAGACGGGCTCTGCCGGACCAAGGCCACGAGATGGCGCCAGATTAGCGCGCGTCGTCTGTTCGCCGATGACGCCACCAATGTCATGTATGGAAAGAAAGCGCTGCATGATCGGATGTCTGTCTGCTGCGGCTGCTGTGAATCGCGCCCACGTGTCACCTACGCGCTGCCTCTCGCGATCTCCCAATTAGCGAAGCAGTCGCGCCACATTTCGCTTGTTTGGCACCGTGCCCCACTACACAGATTGTCCGCGCAAGCCAATATATCATGAAATAAAAACATGTGTTGAGCTGCACTCAAATTTCGCATTAGGGGGTATCGTAATAGTTGGTGTACTTTTTTTCTCGCTTTCCTTACTTCTATATGCGCCGAGGTTGTCACTTCTGGTGCTCTTGTGTTACGGGTTCTATATAAGGCTTCTGCCATGTACAAATTATATATGTTCACAGTGATAAAACTGTCGCCATAGCGTTTGTGCTGGTCTTATCCGTTTTGTGGCCGCGGTTCCTGTGCGCTAAATAAATAATAATTGGTAATAATGACATAACAACTAGCTCCCTATATCACTTGGTGACGTGACTTATTGCAATGAATTTTCTCGCAGATGAACCAATTTGGCGTAGGAATTAAGAGGCCTCGAAGCTTGCTAGCCTGAGCCTCAGACTCATTTGGCAATCAATGTATTTTCTGTCGACAAACATTTAACCAAAGTCGAATAAGGCGTTCTTAATACTCATGACGCCACCGCGACGTGCCGACACTTCTGGGTGACGTTGCCAACTCTCGCGTTCTTGCGGCATTTCTCGCTTATCAAGCTTTTTCTCACGGGGAGGATGGCCGTTTCGTTATTGCAGAGGCAGAAAATTTACTAATACAGTTAAACTCGTTACTGACTTTTTTGCGAGCACAAATTGTAAGTAAATTAAAAATAGAACTCGAAGACCTGTTCTTTTCTCTGGTTTTTGTTTTTTTGTCACAGTGAGTTTCCGCACCGACTCAGCGTGACGTCATTGATTTTAAAACTACTATAACAATGTTACATTATTATGTGCTCGTATAATATCGTTCCTATTGCACAGTGACCTTGAACTCCTACTAATTAACGTAGTGGCGATGGCGTAGCGCTTCTAAGCAAGAGGTTGCGGGCTCGATGCCCTGCTTCGGTGGCAGCATTTCGATGGGGTTGAAATGTGAAAACGTCTGGGTACAATGTAGCAGGTGCACATTAAAGAACCCCAAGTGATCAAAATTTATTCAGAGTGTCTGATCATATATTTCGTGCATCATAATCACACCGGTGTTTAGGCTCGTAATATCTCAGTCTTTTTTTCTTATATTTTCTTTTATTTTAGGAATTAACGCTAGTGCACATGACAAAATTTATTCAGAGTGTCCGACTATATATTTCGTGCATCATAATCACACCGCCGTTCTGGCTGGTACAACGTGTATTTTTTCTTACATTTTATTTTATTTTAGGAATTAACGCTATAGAGTGCACATAGGACGCTTCTTCTGGATAGCTTGTGTGTGTGCGTGCGTGCGTGTGCACACACACACAGACACACACACACATCTAGACGATACTCTTTATTTGTGGAGACAGTATGCTACAACGGCGTGTGGAATGATTGTGCGTGTTACATGACGAAAGTAGTAGTTTAGTAGTTTCAATGCCTTAGAGGTGTGTTCGGATAGCCGGCACTGATGTAGTTTAACTACACCAATTTTATTTTACCGGTCAATTCGTCCGGTATACTAGGTGGCCCTCATCTTCGAGTTCCTGGTCGAGTCCCGTGGCGTGGTGTTCGAGTGGGTGGACTTCGGCGGCGGCGGAAGCGCGAAGGGCAACGCCAGCGACGACCTCTCCGGGTCGCCGACGTCGTCGCCCGAAGTCGCTGAGGTGACCGTCGGAGGTGCACTGGTGGGCCGCAGCCGGCCGCTCAATCCGGACGGCAGGTTGCTGCTGGGGGCCGTGGTTTCGGGCAACGGGTCACGGCTTTACGCCTGCGACGTCAGGGAACCACTGCCGGCGCCCTTGGAAACCTTCCAGGTGCTCGTCAAGAGACCTGCGGGCACGGAACTGCGCTTGCACTGAGCGGACGCAAACGCGCTGATGGGGAATTTACCTCTCAGCGACTCGGCGGAACTCTCCTTTTCTTCTCCTTCCTTCTTTTTTTTTGTGCGCGTTCTTTTGTAGACAGCGCCTCAACTTCCTTCTCCAAGAACGTTTTATTTGTTTCTTTTTCTTGCCCATCGACAGTCACTTTTTTTTTCTTTCTTTCTCTTCTTGCCGTTTTGTATGTGACTCGCGTAGACACGAAGACAAAAAGGCCTGTTGCCGATTTAACGTCGTTAGTATAAGGTAACGGTGCGCAGCGGAAGGGAGACAAGACGACGCCCAGAAAACACATTCTCCGTTCGCTCCTTTATTTGTAACAGAGCTGTTTCAAGTGATGAGCAATAGAGTGGAGTAATTGTGCAAAGTTCCGGTAAGAAAGAAAAGGCAGTGGTCGGCTCGCCACGGGGGCACTTTTTAACGAAGACCGCTCTTGCAGATGCCATTTCGCTGTTACGCCGTCGCTTGTTTCGCGGGGATCGTTTCCTCTTACGCATCTCTCTACGTTGAAAGTGAGGTTGCTGTAACGACTTTGCGCTGAATGAAAGCGCTCCGACTTACAATCTGGTGTGCTATGGATGCGATGCATTCAAGGCACACACACAGAAAGACGCCGTATTTAGCTAACACTATTGATAACCGGCCAGAAGCCTGACTTGTGTATTCTTTAATCTGGAATAGCGAATACATTGAGTTTTCTACACTTCTTCCGCGCTGACGGATTTTTTTATCTGTGCTGGACGTGCAGTTCCATCCATCTAGTTGGCGATATCACAACTTTTTAAAAGTATGTTCTGAACTCGCTTGATTACATGTGTTGGGTGGCCAGTGCCAAATGCTGTAGCTCATTAAGACATCACACGATTGGTCTACTTTAAACCTATCGGGCCGATCACACTTCGGAAACGGGTATCAATCTTCGTCCTTTATATTTTTTTCTTACTTTTTCTTTCGTTCTTTTTCTTTTTTGTGGTTGTTCCCTTGTTTTCTTTGGTCTTGATGTTATAGATTGCTGCAAATGAGATTATTACTTGTGTACATGTATATTTCGTGAAAGCTGCCAAAGGACGGAAAAACCTGAAAACCTTGATTATACAATATTTGCAAACAGCCTCTGTTCTAAATCACCTGTTCGTTGCAAAGATATGGCAGAGCTGCAACACTGAAGAATTTTCTTACATTTACCTGTTTAAGATTACGCCTATAATCTTTGGAAGAATATTTAGCTGTCGCGACCGATGCATGTGCGTTGGTGGAGCGCCATCAAATTTTAATCAGCGCGTCGTACTTCGCTTAATTTTATTTTTCTTGCAGTTAAAGGATTACTATACTAGACCCCGTGGCAACACCTTGGTTATGACACATATACTGTCTAGGATAACCGCGTCAAATGTGGTCTCCCAAAGTTTACACGGCGTATGGAGCCACAAACTAACTTTCGCGACAGTCGAATGACGTGAGTTGCTTTAGATCAGAAGTACGGAGTAGTGCGGTTTACGGTATACACCGTGCCTCCAGCAAAGCACCTAGTCCGCCGTTGGTCAAGGCGAAGCCTTCAGTCGGGAGATTCGATCCTCCCTCCCCCCTGTCTCTTCCCTTTCTATCGACAGACCGCGAGCCCTTAGCGGACGCGCCTTCGAGCCCGATCAAGGCTCCGCGAGCGCAGATCTCCGAGACGTGCTTGGACGCATCCGGCGCTTCGACCGAAGAAGGACGAAGCCATAGCGCGCGCAGAGGAAGCGAGGCGCCCTCATTGGAGTGGGACGACCGCGCGCGCCGTGGTGTACGCTACATAAGCGCGCGCGTAGCCCGTGCGACGGCGGCGGCGCCAAGAATTGACATGTGTATGTGGGTCACGGAAAGTGGCATCAGCGCGGCAATTTAGCGCGGACCGCTGCGCCACGGCGCGATCAGGCGCGGCCACCGCCAGAAGCACCCGCGCGCGAGTGTCGCCCCGCGCCCTGTAGTGCGACGAGCGAGAGGGCGTCGCGAAGCCTCCCCTTCCATATTGGCCTTGCGCTGCGCGGCGGCCTCCTCTGCTGCGGCGATAACCGCGAGCGCGAGCCCTCCCGACCATCCCGCGCTTCCTGTGAACCGCGCGCGCGTCGTCGAAGGGCGAGCGTCGAACGAAAGCCCGGGTGCATCGGCAGGACGGCCTCGTTGCGGTGACGAACGCCACCAGCCATGGCGCGGCTCCGGAGGAGGACTTCGCCAGCACCGGGACCGACGGTTCGGACCCCCTGCGGGTCGTCGCTGTCCCGTTTCGCCCTGTTCGCGCTGACGCTCTGCGTCGTGGCGTCGTCCCACGGAGTGGCGGCGGCGTTCGGGGCCGTCCGCAAGCGGGGCGAGGACGTGTCGCTCGTCGAGTGGTCGCACGGCACCAACAGCCGCTGGAAGCTGGAGCAGGCGCTGAGCGGCCGCGCGGCGCCGTACGTGGAGGCGGACGTGAGCCAGGCGGACGGCATGGCCGTGATGGCGCACCCGCCCGTGCGCTCGTGGGACCTGAGCCTGCGCGAGTTCCTGCGCATCGTGTGCGGCTCGCCGCGCAACGTGACGCTCAAGCTGGACTTCAAGGCGAGCGAGGTGCTGGAGAGCGCCTTCCTGGACATGGAGAGCGCGCCCCTGGAGGTGCGTCTCGGTTTTGGGTTTATACTCGGCCGTTTGCGCACGATGCCTTGCCTTGCACGAGCAGCGCGCGATAAAGCAAATGAATGGCTGACAAGGCCCCGGCGCCTCGTCGTCCCTCGCGCATATGACACAGCGCCCGGAGTAGGAAATTTGACATAATATTACATGACATGACATAATATAGGATGCAAATTCAGTTTCCTAGGATGGCATGTGGACACGAGGGATCGTTTTCATATTTCAGCTGAAACTGGCCGATGCCGTGTTTTATCGGTATAATTAGCGCGGTCGTTAGAGGGCTCTAGGTATGCACTGTGTGCACGTATCACCCGTACTGTGATATGGCGTGGCTTTATTTTGTCGGAGGGATAGATTTGCCGTACGACCAGGTGCGTTTCCAATCGCTAATAAGCCACGGTTTTTCCCGTAGAGAGATAATATAATGCTCGCGGAGGGTGTGTTTCAATGTTTAACAGTGCCCGCGTTGAGGTCTGCGTCTGTTTCAGCTCGTTATCGCTGTAAATGTGTAACACAAAAATCACTCGCCACGTGACTCTCCAATCTTTTTCTTTCTTTATATATTTTTTATTTGATATCTGGGGTGGACAGGAGGACAGCAAAGAGCGCATTAATTAAGCTGCAAGAATCGCTATCTCTGCCGAGCGAAAAGAGCTCAGAGAAAGTTACAACTTAGCGGAGGATAACCGATAAGCTGTAGCGTAACAGTGTTATCTCACAGCGTCAGAGCCCACGCAAAGGAGTATCGCCGATGCATCTGCCGAAGCACTCCACAGAAGCGCCATGCACCGAAGCAGCGATCACTCCACTTTCACCATACCGCCATTCGATTCACAACACGTGGCTTCCACGAGCAGTTCTATTGTTGGGAAAATTATCGTGTCGAGTTGTTTAAGCGAGCTTGTATTCAAGCCGAGTGATACTGCCTTGCACTTGCAGAACTGGCAGCACCGCTAATCTCCACGTGTCTAGGTTGTCTTCACGTATGAACTAGTTATCTTGTGTGCCAGATTATTATATTTATTTTCGCACCATGACAATCGAATTGGCTTACCGTTATGCGCCTTTATCGCCCTCCCCTCAACGTCCCCCCCCCCCCCAAAAAAAAAGAAAGAAAGAAAATGTACCTTTGCGTTTGTGAAAAAAAAAAAAGAAACGACTGACTATGACAATTAATGTATATGATTTTTGTGTCTGCTTATAATCGTGCGTTCGGGATTTCTCAGTTATATTCATCGCGTATATGTATACCTTTAAGAGGACCGACGCTGGTATATGGTTTTATTCTGACCACTTATATGTCCTTCTTCCCCACTGCTTCTTATAAATACACTGTTACGGTAATATGCAAAACGAACTTGCACTAACACTCGCTCACTGTCGTTTAAGGAAGACTACAACATACGCGGTGTAAACTATAAAACGAGCGAACGTAACCCGTGGAAAACTAACACGACCAATTATTTTATGCTTACGGTCACCGACGAGCGGCAGGTTGCTGGCAGGTTTGATGCCGGAATGAAAAAAACTAACAACATTGGAAATAACAGTGCTGCAGGCACTCTGAGCAATGTGTATGGAATATTATCATAAGATGTGTGTATGAAGCGTAGGGACTTTGTAGTTATCTTAAATAGTTTTTTGTAGTTTATGAATTTCTACCTTCTGTCTTCTCGTAAGCTCTGTTTGAACGCGGGTGTCGCAGAAAACATTGATTAAATAACGCCCGCTTTACCACTGCATTGTCTCTGTTACTTTTGGTCACAAGCACCATTTTTCGCTGTTTTAAGTCATTTGTAGACAGAATGTAATGTTTTTGTTCCGTTTTAAGTGCATAGAAAAACAATTATCTTACACAGGCCAAAGGAAGCACTCCTTTCAGAAGTCGGCCCTATAGTCTACTTCTCTGCCTCAACGTTGTTAAATGATTGGCGCGACCATCATGAAACTTGCCAAAAGAATTTCCCATCACAAAGAACTAGCGCACAGGCAATGAAATGAACTTACACTTATTATTTCGTAATTAGCACTTGCGTCATATTTTCCCTATATCACGACAAGATTTCTCTTGGCAATGCATGAGTGGCTGAGACAACTAGTGCCGATAAATTGAGGTGCTTAGTGTTTCAGCATTTCACAACGCTCTGTAAGCTGCATCTAATTGTCATCCGCGTATGACATAGCGTGGAAGCAGGTCGCGTTGGGTAATTACCTGTCGTAACCAGCTAAGATGCTGCTGTTTAGCATACCCATGATCTATGATCTGCTATGGACGTTGCGAAATATAACGTTATTAGCACTCCATTTTTCCTCGATGGTAATACCACATGCGAGGTTTACAAATGACCAACCACCAGTCCGCGGGCTATGACGGACACAACGGCGCAATGATATGGATTGATTTGTCCACGATTAATCTGTCCTTGCTCTCATAGCGAAAACCGTAATCTTTAAAGAGCATATACTTGTCTGTAATGCACACAGCGTCGTGCTCAACCACTACAGTATGGCCTTCGAAGTATACGTTGTTGGGCCACACATTGCCCCGAAGTCACAACGGCGTGCAAACAGGCCGCATTGCCTCACGCGGCTGTGAGGCGGAAAGCTCTGCGCAAATTTCCAATAGCTAAGACTGCTTCATAGAGCATCTAACTCCCAAATGCGAATTTGCCGCATAGGCGTGAGTTTGAATACCGGCAGCCGTGGGCTAAGTTGTGTTTTCCTTCGCTCCATGGCGAGGCAGAAAGCTGAAGAGGTGGCCTGGCGAAGGCATGACTACGTCACCTTAATAAAACGAATAACGCACACTGCAAAATAACCTTAGGGCTATTAAGTGTTCTCGCGAAAAAAAGATTAAACTTACTT